>NC_081153.1:11433000-12033000 GCF_958295425.1 Solea solea | reverse complement strand
TTCTTTTCAAAGTCAAACTTGTTGGATTTTCTATGAGACCGGATGTCAAACTCCGCGCAACATTTGTCAAATATTTGAAGGGAGTGGTAGGAGCGGCTTGGTTTATGATTGCGCAACTCACGGGGTGTGGGTCACGCCCTCTGGGTCACGCCCTCGTTTTCATCAAACACTGACAAACTGAGGAAGTGCGAGTTATCTAATGAATTTAGCGATGAAATGAAATCAATTACAGATTTATTCCAGCCAGGTCACTGAAAGATAACTGTGTTCAAATGGAATTAGAAGCCTCACGTGTCTACTCCACAGGTGTTTTGATGAAAGTAACAAGTAATACTGTGATTCATTACATCTTTAAGTATAATGTAATACTGTCAAAGACAGACAGGGAATATTTAATACTATGTTCTGATTAAGTAAATCGTAGCAATGGGACAGTTAACACATCATGGAAGAGGCTGACAGTGCTTTGGATTATTTAAAGGACAGTTTATCCCCAGATATTTTTAATGACATAGACATAGAGATAATTACACAGACCTTTAAATAAATAGCACCATGAAAATGCATCATATCCACCACAGTACTGACTGTACAACAATATATTCTTGATCCTGCGAATGACACACTTTCCTTGGTGTTTTGCTCCCTCTAGTGGTGTATCTCTGTAGTGAACACCTGACTCAATATAGTTGATGCATAGTATCACTTACTACATTTTATTTTTAAGAGCTTCAAGTCAAGTCAACTTTATTTCTAGAGCTTTACAAAGTATCATGGGTAACAATAAGCACATTAAACAGCAATAGAATAGTAAAAAATAATAAAATAAAGGGGTCAAAATTGAGATAGAAGTGTATTGATTGATTATTCTTATCCTGAAATGACGGTCAAGGAGAAGAAGTGGGTCTTTGAAGTGAAGTGATTTAAAATTTAGCATTTTATAGGCTTCATAGGCTACAAACAAAACAACACAAACACGCCCAAGCAAATATGTCTGAAGTCATTTAGTCGTTTTTCAGAGAAAATAGAAAACATGTGTTTTCTCATGTTTTCTATTTATTTATTTTTTAAGGTTTGATTATTTCATGATCAACATTCATTCCTTTATGGGTCATATTACCAGTGTTTTTAGTAACAGGTTGTTCTTCAGTTTTCATCTGAATGCCGTGTCCAAAACAAAAAAAAAGTATTATCCTTTTTTTAAAAAAGTATTATTGAAATATCTAAAACTGTATGAAATGTTGACCTTGACTATATGTAAGACATTTAAGGTCCTTTAAAGTCCTTGTTTCAAGGTTAGACAGAGACATGTGATCAGCGATGATAGAGTTTCAGATTCAACCTTCACAGAAGTGTTTGTTGCTCATCATATGTGAGGATCTGAATTACACAGGCTCTCAGTGTATGATGTTTATTATTTTAGAGCAAAAAAAAGAAAGTAACAACAAAGAAACATACACAAGCCACTTGTTTGAATCGTTTATTATTGCAATTTATGCTTACATCTACATTTACCTAAAGTATTTAAAGTTTTTTTTGTTTTTAATTTCCCTCAGTTTTCTTGACTTCAGTAAAAACAGTGTATGTTGATATTTACATAGCTATCATGATCTAGTATAGTTGGGCCGTGTCTTCATTCTTTGCAGGGTTTTTCTTCCATTTCCACTTCTTAGTGGTAAAGTCATAAACTGCAGCCCTGTGGGAAGAGAGTACACAGCTTATTTATCACACTGTCACTCATCTGAGGATAAGGACATTAGAGAAGGAGGCAGTTTATGCAACGTTATGAATATTATGACTAAAAGAACAGCAGCAACATGTGTGGATGTATAATTATGTGAAATTTGTCCCAAGCATCAACCCACAACTTTGAAAAAAGTGATATTGAGACTCTACTGATGGAGAATGAATCCTACCAATGCAAGCCCGCGCTGATAATCTGTTTACTGGCCAGAGTGTTGAGAAATCTCCAGTAAAGACTGTTCATCCCAAATCTCTGAGGCAGCGCTGAGTTCAGTTCTTCATCACACTGGGCACACACTCGAGTCACCTTCCAGGCCCGACCAAACCTCTGAGGCATGTTGGGGGAGTTTGGTGAGTTGTCATTATCGGGGTCGCTGTCTCTGCCGAAGCGCATGGGCATGTTGGCGTGCCTGTGAGGCTGGATTGTGGGCTGTAAGAGCTTGACGATGGTGGGGCTGCTGCTTTTGCTTTTGCTTTTGCTGGAGGTTGGGGTCATCTGCATGTTCAGCCTCTCCAGGTCCAAACTCCTGCGGGTTTCACTTCTTGTCTGAAATAAGAAACCTGTTGTTTAATATATATGTACTGTATATACAGTATATATATACATATTAGGAAAGTTTTATAACAATCATTTCATTATTGTGGAGGATAAAGTGGTAGAAGATGGATGGACTTCTGCTTTTATTCGTTATTTAATTTTTTAATCAGTGATTGAAAACACTGCAGGTTTTAAAGTTGGTCAAGAAAAGGCTGTTACATATCAGACATATGTGAGAGATAACATTTTAACTAGACAAAGTGCAGATCTTCATCAAGGTTGTTCACTTCCTCAGTGATTTTGGCCTGAACTACACAAAACTCTCCTATAAGAATGAAAACGGTGTTGTATCCAGATCACCACAGAAATCATCCCCATTATCTACATATCTAAAGTTATCTCATCAGCCAGTTATGACAAATGCACAAAGTTACAAAATAACTTCACAAAAATAAATAAAAGCAGAGACATTTGAAAGCAGAAGGGATAAAAAAAAGGATAAAAACCCTTAAAATATAATGAAATGCAAATCAAACATTCCCAAAGGCTTTTGTGAGACCCTTAAAAAAAACCCTTAAAGTCCTTACTTTTAAAATGAGAAACAGTTTGGAATATGTTGTTAATCAGTCATCTATCTCATTAATTAATCATTTCAGCTCGAAGGGAATTTTTTAATTTCTAAGGTGTTGAGTGATTCTTACGTGTTGGTGTGGCTGCTGCCTCCTCACTGCGTATCGTCTGTCGTTGCCGCTCAGCAAAGTCTTATCGCCAGAGATTGATTTCCCAGAGACCTGGAGGTCAGATGCTGCTGCTGCTGCTGCTCCTCCAAGGCCTCCCACCATCAGGAGCACTGACAGAAACATCGTGGTCAACATGCAACGCGAGGAGACATAATCTCTCAAGATGCCTTATCTTCATGTCCCACTGACCACTGCCATCTGCTATTTAACACCCCAGAAAACATGCGTCACACCTGCAGACTGACAAGCCGACATCAAACTGTCCGTTTCCAAAGAACACATTCCTGAATCAATAATCACCCAGGTCTGAAGAATACATGTGAAAAGAATCTGTTTGTCCTAATTGGGCTGCTGAATGAATTCTGTTCAGTCCGGATATTTTTAAAGTGGAACTGATCATGAGAGGAGAGCATAAAAAAAAACAACCCCAACCCGCTATGAGGTTAAAAACATGCAATAAAAGTAGAGGTTGGCACAAACATCCATGTACAACATGTAAAAAATGTGGTTTTCCACATTTACAGTAACATTATTATTGTTATTGTTACAGTACATGAGGTCAGTTGCATCCGTAATTAACACATTCTGGTCTCCACTAATGAGCTGCAGGTTATGAAAGGTGTTTTCATAACCTCCAGTGAGTGTGTCTGATGACGGACTGAACAGCAGAACTGTGGATGTGTGTTTATACTTTATACTTTATATCTTCAGGCTTTACAAAATGAGTCAAAGTTAGGAAAAAAAATCCCATGAAGTAGCGATAATTGTGCAGAAGTCACAAAATAGAGAGAAAATCAGAAAACTTGAAAATTTGAACTGATTCAACAAATTCAATCCGATTTTAAAAACTTTCTAATACTTTTTGCTCAGGTGTGTTTATATAGTTGTTGAAAATAAAAGGATTGCCTATAGGTTGTTCTGAAAAAAGGACATAAGACGCTCTGTATTGCACATTCTTATAACCTCTGTATATAACATAGTTAAAGCAGCCTAAATGCTCTGTGTTCTAAGGGTTAATCATGTAATTTTGCAAACAAAGAACATCCTCTTTAATGCTAAGGCGTGAGCAGAAGAGTCTTACCATTAGATATCACTAATTCTTACACACCGGACTATTGAATCCCATTTAAATATCTGTAAATATAGAGTATGTATGTATGAATTAGTAGTCAATCATATTCAGTTATTACCTAAAAAACCTCTAAAGGAAAACATCTGTAAGAATATTTGGCTTATTTTAGCTTACAATTCCTTTGGGGGCAGCCCATGGTCTGAAAGGGAGCTTGGCTTGTAACTGGAGGGTTGCTGGTTTGAATCCCACCAGGGCAAAGGTCAAGGGCAGGAGTACCTTTGAGCAAGATACCCAATCCGCATTGAAGGGGTTAATTGGACACTCTAAATTGACCCCAGCCACAGCGGGGTCACATCCAGTGTATTCCCAGAGTCGGTCTCAGGCCCTGATAAATGGGAGGGTTGCATCAGGGAGGGCATGCGGCGTAAAAACTCTCCGCCAGATGAAATATGTGGATCAGGCAGTTGATCCGCTGTGGCGACCCCTGGAGAGGGAGAAGCCGAAAGAGAGAGAGAGAGAGAAAAAAAAGATTCCTTTGAAGCATACAGTGAAGCTGAACCTGGACAATTTCATTAGTGCATGCTCTCATATGAGATAGTGTATGCAATATCTTTCCCCACAGATGATTTGCTGTAGTTGGAGTAAGTAGAAGGAGAAGGAGAAAAGTTTGTATGGAAGGCGGAGGATGTTTTAAAGACTGATCCTATAATCACTCACTCACTTATCTTGTACCACATGAGGGTCACAGGGGGTCGCTGGTGACAATCCCAGCTGACATAGGGTGAAAGGCAGAGTACACCCTGGACAGGTCGCCAGTCCATCACAGGGAGACAAACGACCATTCACTCTCACACTCACAATGCCCAACTCTTTTTGGACTGTGGGAGGAAACCGGAGGAAACCCACTCACACATGGGGAGAACGAGAATGAGTAAAAATGTTTCTCAAACAGAAGTAAATAACACGAGGTGGATTATTTTTGAATCTAAAGTACATCTTTGACAGACAGACGAATGCACCAGAGGCCGAGGACTGTGAAAACAATTTGTTTCCAAAAACAGTGGGTGCTGCACTCCTGCTCATGCAGCACCATGACATCTTTTCATAAGGTCGAGCATTTCTAGACGCCCACGTCTCTAAACCTCTAATTTCTCGTGCGGCTTTATTATTTTCGTCTCCAAACTCAGCTGGAGGAAACCGTTGACATCAGAGCTGGCAGAGCTTCGCCGAGGGCCCAGAATGCATTGTGCGCATGCACCAGTTTGTGGTGCCGATCGAAGGTATATTAACCTTCATAATTCAGAAGCTGAAATGTGATTCTTTGTTTTGTACAAAACAAGAAACATCATGTATTCTCCA
Organism: Solea solea; assembly: GCF_958295425.1. NCBI lineage: Eukaryota > Metazoa > Chordata > Actinopteri > Pleuronectiformes > Soleidae > Solea > Solea solea. The sequence goes on along the minus strand of NC_081153.1, from coordinate 12,027,548 downwards.
AACAAAAAGCATTTTCTCCGATGTTTCTCATGCAGCTCGAGTTATTTTAAGGTAAACCTCTTTGGAAATAGCGCAGACATGAGCATGAGATGTCCTCTTTTGTTTTGCTTTACCTTTTCATTCATTAAAGCTCCTGCGTCTATAGCAACCATTATAGGCAGGCATTTGTGTGACGTCACCCACCGTTCCTGTTTGCAAAGTATCGATAGTGTATTTATATTCACATAAAGGACCTCGCCGGGTCTGTATTTGTTTCCCCGCGAGTAGACAGAATGTGAGGAATGCCTGGTGTGAAACACAGGCTGATAATGACAAACCCTCAGAGACCTTTAATTTGATCCGTGCGTCATGACCCTGACATTGTCGCCATTTGCCACATTTGCCATGTCCAGTCCCACCTCTGAGCGCGGAGAACCATTTTGCACAGAATGCAGCTGGTTTCAGTGACTCAGTATTAACCCTAAGATGTTTTTTTATGGTTATGGTTTCAGTCTATCTTTCTGTATTATCACCTCCCACCTCTCCTAAGACCTTCTCTTTGTGCTCTCCCTCTCTGACCCTGGCCCCCGGCTCGCAGACTATGGGGTCTGGGATTTACGACGCTGTCTCCAACACTTATCCAGAGTCTTATCTGCAGAGGGCTTCCCTCTACTTCAAGCTTTTCTCTTTGTTCTTTCCCCGGGCTCTCTGAGCACTCCCGCAAAGACCTTGTTCTCTGCCAATGTAACTCTCTCTTCTTAATGTTTTTAATGTGCATCCCTCGCCACCCTGGCGGCCTTTTCATCTTTCCATTTTCCTGCCTGTGGCCTCCTCTCACTCCCCATGTAGCTCACTTGCCTGAAAACAGACGGTGTCCTCTTGACTGAAATATAGCCCCGCAGGTTTGATTTAAAACGCAGCAACCTCCATAAATATCAATGCTTTTTGGAGTAAGGTTGCGTCCATGTTTCATGTATATTCTGTACGAGACGTATATGGAAAATGAAACGCTCATCTGTCCGTGCCATAAATAATTTTTTGGTGGAACTCGTGGAAAACAAATCAAGGAGAGAAACCTGACAGAGGCCAAAATAAATACAGGTACATCCAAGGAAGAAGGAGGACAGGGAAAAGAGACAGAAACAGGAAGCAGAGCGAACGAGTGGACAATGACACTGTTGATCCTCGCCTGTCTCTTTGTGTCTGCGACTTGGCAACGTTCCCAGAATTCCTCTCCAGGAGTGGGACACCCTCAGATTCCCAGGATGATTTGTGGGAATGTGCTGTTATGTCCCTGTTGAGCAGATTTATGTCCAGTTTTATCTTCCCCCTCACTTAGACATCAGCCGGGTCATCATCACAACACTTTACATGCCCGTACACTCAGTGCGGAGACACATTCATCAAGCCCTTGTGATGGGTTATAGTTTTATCAATGATCAAATCCATTTCTTCGGGATCACCGCATGATATGTGATATATGGGAAGACGCTCTGACGCCGGGGAGACAGACACACAGGCTCATACCACTGTCCCGCACTGTATATGAATGGCTGGGGCAATTTTGAGTTGTGTTGTTGTGACTGTGGCGAATGATGATGGCTCCAGGGATCTGACATGAACACATCCAATAAAAAAGAAAAGAAAAAAAAGAGTCTCGCGATAGAAACTTTGAGCTTGTACAACGTCCAAGAGACAAAACTTGGACCAGACAGGACATGGTAGTCAACTTTTATGTCTTTCCACATGCAGGGAGACAGAAATAGTTTTAGGTTAAAGTATTCGGTATTCAGAGGGTTTTTTTGGGCCTATAAACAGAATCTGACAGCTCCTGCGCTGGAATCAGCTCAGGAAAAAGGAATAAACTATCTGGGTTAGATTATTTCTAATGATGGGTTGAGACATGATGTGACTCATGCCTCAACCCATCATACTCATGGTATTAAAAAGACCAGACTGGAAATACTCTAAAAAAGAATGAAGGGAAAAAGATGAAAGTATATATACATATATATGTATCCCCAGGATACATTACTGAAAGCTATTGAAAGATTTAAAATGTCTCTCTTATTAGATTAAATACATGATTTTGGATTTGTTTAAAAGCACAGATTTATGAAGAGTCAGTGCCTTCATCCCTAGAACCTAAATGGACTTGAAACTAACTGTTTCTACTACACTACATTTGTTTTTATATTCATATTCAGGATTGTTGTATGTAGTTTTGTTGCAAAACCACTAGATGACACTCTAGTTGTGTATGATCCGGTCCAGAGTTTACATATGTCTTTGGGTCTCTTAACATGTTACTCTGCATTTTACTTAATTTCATTGTATTCGTATGTGGTGGTTTAATTTAAATTCGTTTTATATGTTGTGTATAAAACAGTGTCAGTGTGAGAGGTGTAGTCCACTAGGTGGCAGTCTAACACACCTGTCCTCTGTAGTAGAGCTGGAGCTCTTTTTGAGGAGGTGGAGACTCAGAAGAGAGAGTGGGAGTGTCCTCAAAAAGAGGAGGCGCTCCCTCGCCTCTTAGCAAGGGGAGGCGCCACAAGCAGTGGCCAATCAGCTGCGTGCAGACACGCACCAATCAGAGTCGGAGGTGCAGGCACTCAGCCAGGAGAGGCAGTCAGGAAACTGAGCAAATGACTCTTGATGAGAGAGAAGGGGGAGGGCTGATGAAGGGAAGGATGGAGGGAGGAAGAGGGGCCGCAGGAGAGGAGTGTGTGTGAGTTTGTAAAAAGTGTTGGGTTGTTTGAAAAATATGCCACAGCATTTTGATTTATCTCGTGTTTTTATTGAAACATACAGTATATCCCTTTTCCAACCAAACATAAGCGCTTCACTTCTGGTCAAGTGTAAAGAGACAAACAGCAAATGCATGAGAGAGAAGAAGATGAGAGAGTGACTTGTATCAGTCTAATGCAGCACAAATAAACTATTCTACTGTAACAAAAAAAAAAAAAAAAAAAATTGTAGGAAGAGTAGAGCAGTGTTTGGAATGTCCTGCTGTTTTGGGTGAACAAAACAACAACTCCCTGTCATTTTGCTGTTTTCCTTTCTTGTACTTGATTTGAATGTTTACAAGGTCATTTATCTGTTGAGTGAGTTTCACGATCCTTGGGCCCTGGAAACCGATAAAAAAAGGCCCGGTGCATAAATTCTAGTGGCACTGGCATCAATAAAAAAAACACCTTTACTTCACTTCTGTTGCTGTAGAGATTAGATATTGTAATTATTGTTGGTGCAGTTACAGCAACAACAGCTACAGGAAAAAAAGAAGCAGGAAGTGGAGTTGTGTGTGTGTGTGTGTGTGTTGAAGCTCTTTCCCTTGGTGTTTTCTCCTGACCTTTGGGGCGTCTCTCTGATGACCAGTTTGGCTGCTGTTCAGAGGGTCAGAGAGGATCAGAGGTCATCTCACTGTTACCTCTGACCCCTTCCCACCACGCAGCTGAACCCTGCACAGCGCCTAAAGCACATCAGGGAGCAGGCTATGCTACATTTTTGAACTCGCACGCACAAACCTGACCCGATATGCTCCTAAAAACGTATTTTTGCCGTGTAGGAAAAGTCAGATGCAAGTGAAACAGTTTCATGGGTTGTCGTAGCATGAAGTGAACACATGATGATTGACTGTGATGATTGTTGGAGAGGAGAGAAGCGCCTCGGTAATATTTCTTTAAATTGTCAGCGTCGTGTTTGTGTAAACGCCACGCCAAGGTTTTGTTGCATAAATACACTATAAACTACATAACATTTTTACCTCATTTGAACATAATTAACTTAAAACGTTGAACACATTTTATGCACATAATTAAAGCTCCATCTAAATAAAGCTGCACGTTAAGCGACGCTGCCCGATGCTTCCACTACACCGGCGTGTATGTCACGAGCACAACAATCTAATTAAATCAACACAGATATAATATAACATAACAGCCCTCAAAAAGAAAATGGCTTAAATACAAACATTAAAGTGCTTGCACTTAACAGTGGCTGTGTACACTCACAGCACGGACACTCATGTTTCACTTCCAGGAAGCTTTCAACCCTCAATGCGTTAACTTCCATAAATAAAGAGCATAAAGTAGTCAGGCTTTATTAAATGCACTGTTGTGCTGTAATTCTACGGCGTAGAAACATGTCATATCTATACCTCTCTAAGTGCTAATTCTTTTTTATTCTTCCAAAAGTGTTTGGGAAGAAAACATTATCATAAGCGTGTATTATATTCTAAAATGTGAGGTTGACGACAGCATCTTTCATCATTTAAATATGGTTGAAATGAATGCCTGGCATTTTTTTTGTTAAAGTTATTCATCACTATGACAACAGTGGTGGGAGAAAGAAGAGGAGCAGTAATAATGCATCTTGTTGATTTCTGAAACGATCTTTATTTACATTAGACAATCTTTTTAATTCGATAAACCTATTTATTGAATGCTGTCAGTGCATTAAATGGGAGCCGCTATGCTTCCTTCATTCATTATTTAAACTTTGACTTTTTAAATAAAATTTAAAAATCTATTTTTTCCTTCCGTGTAACTTGATTTTAATTGTGTTTTGTCATCATGTCATTTATCACCGGGGGCCAACTGCAATTGTTTACCCTCGTCTTCTTTTTTTTTTTTTTTTCCTTAAAGGGGAAACAAATAAATAAATAAATAAATAAAACATTGGTAACAGAAGAGAAAGGGCATTAAGTTTGACAAAACAGAGCGAGGGAGGCACACACACACTTCAAAACAGCACTCAAGTACGACACTGTCGGTATTGAGTTTCTCTCTACTTCCACATATGCACATGCCGAGAGTGTATGTGATACGTGTGAATAAAACGCTGCTATCCTCTGATGGTTTGTGATGGTTCTGCTGTAAAAGCATCCCAACTTCTCGTCTCCCCTCCCTTTCCCACTCTCTTCTCATGCCATTCCCGGCAGATAGAATTGGAGTATATTGTGTGCGTGCGTGCGTGTGTGTGTGTGTGTGTGTGTGTGTGTGTGTGTGTGTGTGTGTGTGTGTGTGTACTCATACGCACACAGAGGGAACTTGAGCTGGAGCAAAGCTTTCAGCGCAGCCTGTAGGATCCCCAGAGTTTTGAAAGAAGAGAGGGAGACAGAGAGAGAGAGAGAGAGTGAGAGAGAGTCCAGTTTGACCTCAGAGGTTTTTACTCACACACACACACACACACACACACACACAAAGTGCAGTAAGCACTGAGTGGTAGGGACAGCTGTGGGATAATGACATCATATTTCGTTGCCGACTAGTATATTTGATCTGGTCTGAAGGGAAGATTGAAACTGAAACACCAGACTACTCTCTGGACCCACATCCTCTGCCAGTGAAACCCAGTGGGTGTCTGTGTGTGTGTGTGTGTGTGTGTGTTCTTTCATGCACGACTGCATATGTGTGCACAAAGGTTTCAGAGCACCAATAAAACCACAACACTGAACAATTTCTCTCTCTCTGTCTGTCTCTGTTTGCCTCCTGTTGTCTCTCTCCCTCCCTGCCCGCCCGCTAATGGATGTGTTGTATATATTCCTTGTGGTAATCAGATCCTTCTCTTCCAGAGGTTGCTGTAAATACACTTTGCAGAGGTGCCAGGCTTGCCAGGCAGACAGGCTGACGGCCTCTGGGGATTTAAGGATTTAGCCAACACTGTGAAGCCTGGCACTCTGCTGTGGGGACGGGAAGCAAACACACGATGCCTCCCTGTGATGATTGAGTGCAGAGAGAGAGACGGGTCACTTCAGGTCTGCGTTAGCACAGATGTGTAGATTCATTAGACATCCGACTTGATTTGAGTGGTAAATTAGCTGTTGCGTGAAAATGTGTCATGTCGATGTGACTTTCTGCAGGTCGGTGGAGATGACACAAGAAGCACACATGCACACGCGTGTCATACAACTTGAATAGCACCTCACACGGCTACGGCACCTCAAGTATACGCTGACCTAGGAGACGTCACAGGGGAACGATTGTATTTGCATTATTTTCCAGCGCAACGTCGACAAACTTGCTCCGCGGATGTTACAAGCTTTGCTAATCCTTTGTGGGAGAAGGTCACGTCTTATCTTGCCCTTCCAGATACTCCTAAAGTCCAGGTTGAGAGTTCAAAACCACATTTGCCGCCTTCTGCTGCAACTCTTCTCACCTTCTTATCCATTTTTTGGTTTCCCTCTCTTCTAATGACTTTCACAGGATGTAAAGAAATCAAACAATGTACAATGATTGAAGGCCTTATCGTGTGCAGATATGCCCCACAGATGGGCGTTATGTGACAGTTCAGAATCTTGAACTCTTGTTTTTAAGCCTCGAGATTCGCAGATTGCAACCATATCAGCGGTGTCGTTCTTTATTGTCTATTTTTCTCTAAATAGGAACATCATTTAAAAAAATTGACACCATGTGAAGAAGGCCTGAAACTAGTGATGGACACCATTAACTCCTCAAAAATGAACGGTCCCATAGTCGTAAATTCAAACAGAATTTAAACTTTTTGCAACCAGTGGAGTGAATGGGACGATCAACAAGGAAAATGCACGTCAACAAAAGCGTCATTTTGTAACTATTTATTTTTATTTTTATTGATAATAAATGTATAAAATCATTGGCCTACATGTGGACGTCAGGGCTTCCTGGTTTGGGTTGGACTCTTTAGTTCCAGTTAAGATAAATGACAGTGCCGCATTACAACAATACTGTTGATTAGAATGTATAGTGTTTCCAACTACGGTAACACATTTTTGACCACATAACAACGTCCACAAAAAAACCTTTTCTGAATCGACCGTGTTAAAAACTCCATTTGCTGGCACCTCTGGGAAACATTTACCCATGTGTTATTCTCAGAAACTTAGATTCTACTAGTAATGCACATGTTTAAAAGTGTTTATTTAGCTTTGGTAGTGTTTCTTCAGTTGCCGTTGAAGCTCATTTGAAACGAACTGATTTGACATGTCGAGAAACAAGAGAGCCAGAGACAAAGAGGCCCAGCGAGAGAGGCTAATGAAAGCGAGCAGAGGGCTACCACCCACTGAAACAGACAGCGCACACTGTCTCACTCTCCAGAAAGTCAGCATAGACACAAAAGGTACAAAAGCCATCTGGGCTAGGCGGCTACGCTACATCCAGAGACAATAGGGGCTCATTCACACAGTCCAGCCCAGCCAGAACCATCTGCTCTTGGTGAGAGTGAGTGGGAGAGAGGACCCGCTGCACCTCCAGGACCCCCTGACTCCAAAATGCAGAAGCATGCTCGTCTGAAATCAGCATAATGTTCCAATCAGGGAATGAAGATATGAATGAAGATGAGCCGACACAATGGAGGTGTGTAGTGAGCGCGGCGTGTGCGGCTGCACCGTCCTACAGTGGGAATGAGAGCGTGTGTGGTGTCTTTCTGAGGCGAAAGGAGAGCAACTGTTACCACAGCAGGGGGCAAGGAAGGCGGTGTGGGAGTGTGACTGCATGTGACCATCTATACATACAGCACGCACACAAACTGTAACGTAACAGCAGCCATTCATCAGTGTAGAAAGATGAAACAAAAAGACGAGAGACAAAGAGACTCTATAGAAGACCTTTGACTTGATTTAATTTCGCGTAAACTGCTTCACGTGTGGCAGATCCGTGCTAGACAGTATCGGGGCGTGATGAATATTCAACTTCGCATGCAGGTTTTGAAGCTTGGGAACCCGCACGGACACACATGAGCGACCGAACTAATCCACGGACACATGTTTACGATTTACCATCGTCAAACCACGGCGTTAAAGGTCCAGTGTGTAACATTTCTGAAGGATTATTGGCAAAAAAATGAAAATAGTATTCTCACTTTAAAACAAAACATGTTTCTGAAGCAGCCACAGTCTACAGCTAGAAAACACTCTGGGTGGGAATCACAGGGTACCTCAAGATACACGGTCCACGATACCAATAATATCACGATACAAAGAGACTGTGATGATCAATATATTCCAAAACAATCATATAGCGATACATCACGTCTAACTGAAAAAAAAAATGTCAGTGAAAAGTAAAAAGTGCAGGATTCCATTATTTATTCACAACATAGAGAACAAAGTCTATGTATTGAATTGAATTGGATGGAGCATCTCTTAACATAGCTTTCTTCAACATTATCCCACTGTAAATTCCCTCTTCTTCTTCCAAGTAACTTCCACTCATGAAGTAGCGACACCCAGCGAGTGAAACTGGCAGTGACTGTTTACTCTAGAACGCCTCTTTTTGTTCATTAAAATATCAATATTTGTCCTGACTTATCAGTTGTGGATGGACAACCAAATATTTATCACCAAATCATTATTTTGTCCCGCCCCCTACCGATGACAACAACAAAACAGGACGACATACTTTCTGGTATGTGAAGGCCACCATAGTTTCCTGGAGGAGTCCTGCGTTTGTTACAATCTGCTGTCTCAGGTAGCCGTCATTTTAAATAACACTTTAACGTGACATGCACTTATTTATCATTTTATTGATGGTCTAACTATGATGTATTTATTTTTGTTTCCACCACTTCATCTGTTGGTGCTGAATGTTGTGAGATTGTTAAAGTTAGCTGGATATAATCTGTGCTTCAGGAGCCATGGAGGATTGGGAGCACCCCAGCCCTTAGCCTGTCCTGGGGATTGAACCAGCAACCTCTTGGCCAAATGTGTTTGAAGCTAGTGTGTGTCTTGGGTCTGTTTGGAAAATCAAGTATCCTAGTTTCACATCACATTAATATCTGAATATTTCTGGATCCTGTGGTTTATGTTAATCACATTTCATTTCAGTAATGGTGCCAGCAGGTTTCCTTGGAGCAGCTCTAGTCACAATCACACTGGCAAAATAATGTGTAGGAGGTCGCTCATAATGCGTTGTTTAATGTCTTGTTTCATTCTCACTGATCCGCTTCATTTCTCTGCCACCGCGGGTGTCTGTTTTTTTTGCCAAAAGATCTGCTAAACCAATCGTGAGCTATCTGCACAGCTCCAAACAGCGGACACATCGCAGCTATGGCCACACATCAAAGTAAAAAGACGGAACAATATAACCCGAGATGATCTCGTACACCAACACTCGCCTGTCATCAGTGGCTGTTGTTAAACCCGTGTCAGACGCCGCCGCGTTTGCTCTCCACAGATTGCACAGACGTGTCAACGCCGTCCGCTCTGAGCCTTTTGTGTATCAACTGTTTGCTGTCACTGGCTGTTTACGCTCGATAAGTGTGCAGACACGTTAGCGCGGGTTCCACGCCTGAGTGAAAGCGTCTTACTCAGGATTGTATGTGCATGTCAGTGTGGGAACTAACGTGGGTATCCGTCTACCTTCACAGTGTTTATGAGCGAGCGGCTCAAACGCAGAAAACCAGCCACTGATGACAGATCCCACGTGAAAGTGTACGCCTTGTGCTAATGAATGGTTTTGTGCTCAGACACAGCCAGTGACAGAAAGTGTGGAAATATCCCCACATCACCCCCCCCCCAGCTACTGACAGACAGTTGTCAGAATCCTCAGATTAATGAAGCACTCTCTCACTCAACCAAATCCCAAAGGCCGACACAGCTCACCCCCGAGGCTCAGGTCACCTTTAACTTGTCAGGGATTATATGTTAACACAGAATCTGCAGAACAAGTAACAGAAACATCAGCAAATCATTTGTTACTTTTAAAAAGGCAAACCAGAAGCAGGGCTGCAAAAGTGATGAGTCATGGCAGATCGGCAGATCTTCATGCCTCTAGTTTTCCTAATGCTATTATTCTGCAATTTGTTTTCTTTTGACATACTGCATTCTGGGCCGATGTTTATTTGTCATTCTATTATGTGTCTGCAATCGCGTCAGACGGAGCATCTGCACCACATCACTGTTTGCAAAGAAACAGGGGGATGATCCGATGGCGAGGAGTTCAAAGTGAACTGACGTTTCATTTCATTTCGCTTTTCCAGTGGCTGTCATCACCAGAAGGGACGCGCGATGACAGCAGCCGCGGAAAAACAACACACTGAACAGTTCACTTCACTAACATTTAAGGGAGCCAACGCAGAGCTGTGGGAGGGTCAAAGGGTCGACGAAGTGGTTCAGTCTGTCCATGTTTCTCTCAATAACGATAATCACATTAGTCAGTCATTGTTTCTCCTCCCCCATGCAAGTGGCTCTACAATCTCGTTTTCTAGAATAGAAAAGAATAGAACAGATGTTCATCTGAATTGTTATATATGAAAAAAACTCATTTGAGATTTGTGATTTCAGTTAAATCGATAGTCGCTCAGAAAGGGAACTTAGCTTGTTACTTGAGGGCTGCTGGTTTGAGTCCCAACCAGGTGAAAAGGCTGCTCAGCGGCTTCCCACTGCTCCTAATTCTAGGAAGGTTCGTAGTAGAGGATGGGTTCACTGCAGAGGAAGAATTTCCCTACGGGGATGAATAAAGTATACATGAAGAATCTCTGTTGTGGTTTGAGACAAACTCAGTCTGCTTGAGGGTGATTCTAGGCTTGAAATTCCATGAGATGAGTTTGTTGAAAAGCTTTTTCCCTACTTTAAAGAACACAATTTGAGACAATTGGGCAGTGTAACAGTATGGCGTAGGTTACTTATAGTGTAGTCGACTGACACACAGAAATCATATTACCCGCACTGTCTGAGCAACATCCTGTTGTTCACGTATCTTTGTGATGACCAAAACACTTAAAAACCTAAAGGAGTGAGGACATTTTGGCTCGTCCTCACGTTCTGTCACGTCTTAAAAGGGCTTTTTGAGGGTTAAGGCCTGCTTCTAGGGTTAGGGTTAGGGTAAGGGGCTAGGGAATGCATTATGTCTGTGAGTGTCCTCACGACGAATGCTGAGCAAACGTGTGTGTGTGTGTGTGAGTGAGAGAGAGTGTGTTTCTACCCGCTGGGCAGAAAGAGGTTTGTGACAGGCTTTGACAGCTATGGCATGGTGGCAGACCTCTGAGCTGTCAAACAAACAGCCAAACCAAAGACACTCGAGATAAATAAACCAAAGAAAAAGAGTGCCGATGTTAGTTGAGTGACTGACTGACAGTTGCGAACGCTAGAATGGGAACGTAGGAATGAATGGAAGACAAAACTTGGGAAGAATAAATTATCCCCAGTCACTCCTCCCTCCCTCCCACCTCTGTATCTACTCACATAGTTTTCTTGTCCCTCACTGGCCGGGGCCTTCACATGGTCTAATGCTAAAAATGCACCACCCACTTATTTTGAATCCAAATACACCTCAATTTCTCTCGAGTGTCATAAACTTGCCCGAGCATGAGGGAGGTCTGGAAGTCGAACTGTGAATGCGACGAGTCGCCGCCAAGTATGAACTTGCAGTCGGGGAAGATATGCAGCCGCACGAGTAAGAGAATTTGTAAAAACAAAAATCAATTTGGTGAAAATCACACACTGAGCAGTTGTAGATACAATGTAAAAGAAGAAAGAAGCAAGAAAGAAAGGGAGATCTGTGAGTGTGTGTGTGTTGTAGTTCCTTGATGAAAGGTTGTTGACGGTTTAGCTGGAGTGTGCTGTCAGGGCCTGTCACCTTGACAACCGGGCCTGTATTTCACTCAATCGCTAAAGAGAGAGAGACCAAGAGAGGCCCCCGGCTTCTAAACCCCTGTCAAAGCCATGTATACAATCACACACATACTCTCTTTCTCTCTTTGTGTTACGCACACACACACACACACTGAGAGCGAAAGAGAGAGATATTCATCTTCCCTGTTCCTTTAGCTCCCGCTTTGCTCGTGATTAATTTCACAGAAATGTACTGAAATGTTCCACTCTGTGTGTGTGTGTGTGTGTGTGTGTGTGTGTGTGTGTGTGTGTTACCTGGTATGCAAAGTGCAATCACACACACACACACAGGTCATGGGAAACAGTGTCCCTTTGTGTGTTTGTGTGTTGTGAAGCACACAGGTGTGTTTGGCCTCACACCATAAGCATGTGAGCTCATTGTCAGCTGAGCTATGTTCTATTTCCAATCTGTCACCGTAACTAAGCGGAAAAAGAGCCGGAGATCACAGCGGCTGCCACAACAGCGTCACCGCACACAATGGGCAGGATGGACAGATAAGGGATGCGCCGAGAAAGTCGAGGAGTGTGTAGCTTGAGAGATGAATGGCCTAATGGACGGATGATTTAAGTGACAAGACAAATGACAGACGCCGCCAGATAAATGGACGGACTGACAGACGGAGTGAAGGGCAGACAAATGAAAAAAAGACGCAGAGTGACAAAAAAGGGAGGGAAGAAAATGTGAAATGCAACAGATAGATTATCTCTCGAGAAGAAGACACTGAGTTTAACCAGTGAGTGATGAAAACAATAACCACTAAATATGACTCAGTGCATTGAAAGTGATTTATTTTTGTACATTTTATGGCTCAACCTGAGGCTCAGAGTGTTGACAGCTTCCGAAAGAAGACGAGAACCAGCGCCTAAACCGACGTTGGCACTCTGGCTCAGAGCGGACTTCCTATTTGTTCTGCTTGGCTGGACGCGCAGAAAGGAAGGATGGGACGGTGGGTGGAGGTGCGGAGTGCACGCATTCCGTTGCTTCCCCTCAATGGAGACATCAAACGCTGAAAGGGGGTAGATTCTCTCTTTCCTCCCGTCACATCTATCAATACTGCTGCTGACGAAAGAGCCGAGGCAGATCCCTCGGTGGTGCACGTTTGCCATCAAACACTCAAACAGCGAGTGAGAAGTGTGGAAGTTTGACTAATACCTCATAATTATGTTGCGTGGCTCCCGCCCTCAAAAGGCTTTTGTCAGTGTCTTGCTGTGAGCGCTGACGTCGTGTTATTTATGTCTCTGGTGTTTCCAATTTGTCGTTTGGTCTTGTCTTGGTTTACTGTCTCTTGACGAGAATGTGATATGATTCACATGTGGTGCATATTTACAGGGGACCCAGCACACAACAGTCACATCGCATAAAGACAACAAGCAGTTCTTCATCACAGAGCGGGACTTGCAATTGTTGCGACAAGAACTCGTAAAATATCATTAAAGGACAACTCCAGTACGACTAGAAATGTATCTGTTATTCAATTCCTGCAGACTCTCCTCCAGCGCAAGTTCTCTCTTAGTGATTTTCTTATAACTTATAAAAGAGCTTATAAATACTTCATCATTCATAGGTCAGTGTTGTCAGGATTACTAAGTAGCTCTGGTAGCCAAGGTCACACAATCCTATCATGCAACAGTTGGAATCAAAACAATGTCATAAATAAATATACAGTATATATACATTGGCAATATGTGAGGCAACTATAGTCTCTTCGCTGACTGATCTGGATGCCAAAAACATTCGGACATCAAGGGGAAGAGCACCCTGGCGATCTGTCCAGGGTGTACCCCGCCTATCGCCCTATGTCAGCTGAGATTAGCACCAGCGCCCCCCCACAACCCTCATATGGAGGATAAAGTGGTGAAAATTGGATGCATGGCTGGATGCTCCAGTAACTTTTGAGGATTATTGCTAGTGAACACAACAAGGTTGACTCACTTCCTTTCAATTACAACACATTATATTTTACATTGCTTTCTATATCTGTCAATAAAGTGACTGTAACAGCTCTAACACTGTAACACAAGAAACCAGAACCAACACAATAGGTCCCTTGTGTCACAGGTAATTTCACCATATTTCATTCAGATAAGAAAACATGGACATTGACCCAAAAGCCACATTAAATGTTAAAGGGCAAGTGTGAAGGATTTACTTCATCTATTGGAAGAAACTATATTCAGAGTCCCCTGTGTTTGTATTACACCATGTTGCATTGTTATGTTTCTACAAGTGTGGAGAGGAAGCGGATACGGTTGCTGTAATATGACACTTGACCACTAGATGCTGCTAACTTTTGCACACTAAACCTTCAAACTAAAAGTAAAGTAAGATGACCGTCTTGCTTCGGTGCCAGTGTTGTAATGTGAGACAGTGACTGGGACCTCATTCACAAAAGAGACAATTTTGCATCAGTTTTTCATCGGCAGCAGTTCATTGTTCAGTTTCCTATTCCAGAAGACAGGCAAACAGCAGCCATGTTCGTCGTTCAAAGGTCAGAGGTAATATGGAAAGATATGACGTATTAGCGACAAACCCATTTCTTATCTCCCCTTATAAAAACATACAAGCTCATCTTCTGTACCAACAAAGCATGTGTGGGAGAAAGGAGGTTTTACAGTGTACACTCTTTTTTTGGATTTTGCAGAACGATGCTTCAGCCTCGAGGGCTTTTTCAGCTTTGATGGGATTTGTTGTTTGTTTACAGCAGCATCTGCCAAAGATACTGATCTCAGTTTAGCTGGACTTTTCTTGCGATACCTGGACAGCTAGATTTGTCACCAGGTGTAAATCATTGTTGTAGCTATATCATTTTTAATCTGTGGACAGGGGAAGCTTACTTTTCTTTCTTTGCTTGTAGAAAGACGTGTAGCAGTCGGGACTGGTCACTTGTCAGTCAGTGAGCTTGATGATGAAACTGTAACAAACGCACATGTGCAAATAATTATCTTCTCCCTTTATTGGTTCTCGTTTTATGGACAGACAAAAGAGAGAGACACACACAGACACAATAAACTAAGACATTTTGGACTTGTCGGATTGTGTGGTTTAGGTAAGCGTTGTGTTCTCTTGTGTCACTCTGCAGCTCACAGCTGTGGAACAAGAGGTGGTGAAAAGACAAAAAAGATACAGTATAAACTGGCGAAAACTCACACACATGTTTGTACAGCAGTCACAGTGAGGACACTCATAGACATAATAGACCATTATTATGTGCGGTATGTCTGTCCTGACTGTTGTTTGTGTGTGTGTGTACTTTATGTCTAACCTGTAATCTGTATGTTTTGTTCTGTATTTGTATTTTGTATCGGAGCTTCCTATGACTTCACTTTTCACTCAAATTCATTGTGCAGCTCGCACAATGAATTTGAGTGAAAAGTGAAGTCATATTGTATCGTATCGTATCGTATCGTATCGTATCGTATCGTATCGCATCATATCGTATCGTTTCGTATTGTATCTTATCGTACCATATCCTATTGTATCGTATCGTATTGTACCACATCGTATAGTATCGTATTGTATCGTATCGTATCGTATCGTATCGTATCGTATCGTATCGTATCGTATCGTATCGTATCGTAATGTAATGTAATGCATTCCCTAGCCCCTGTACATTAACCTTAACCACCACCCTAAGCCTAACCTAAACCAGGTAAAGTGTCCTCACTCCCTATGGTTTATAACTTTTTTGTTCCTCACAAAGACACCCATACAAGAACACACAAGACACACGACCTTCACCATAACCAGTTAAAGCCCTAACCCCAACCCTAACCTAAACCCAAACATAATCAAATGTTAGCCCTAAACCCTGAAATCATTTCCTATTAAATGAGGCTTAAGAGGTCCTAAAGAGGTAACAAATATCTGAACACTCAGACACACACACTGTAGGTATACACATGCAAGTTTGTTCACTCTGACACATGTCTGCTGACCCCTCAGTCCTACACACACACACACACAGGTCTCTTATTCATTAATCTTCATTTCAACACACACTGGCTGCCGTCAGCACATATGCTCCCAACAATCACTTGGCACTGTGCACTCTCTCTCTCTCTCTCTCTCTCACTCTCTCTCTCACCCCCCCTCTCCCATGTGTGCAAGTGTGTACACACAGGCACAGACACACACACACGCACAAAGACACACACACGCAGACAAACACATAAACATGCTTTCAGGGGGTGAGATCTGATTGCCGACACTGATACCAGGTCCCCTCCTGCTGCTGAGCTGTCCATCTGGCTGCCTGATCAGAAGACAGAGTGGGGTCCTCACAGTGGGGCTCCTGTCACTGTGCATTAGGAGAGGGCTGACAGCAGATCCGAGCTGACATTGAGGATAATATTGGCATCAACAGAATCCTTTGGTGCCGGTATCACATTGGGGTTTTAGTGCAACACGATGACATGTGAGGTTGGCGGGTGGAGTCATTTCTAGGGCACAGTGTTCCCTCATGATCCCATGGATCATTTACCTGGACTTTGCAAGAGTTTTGGCCCCAAAACAAGGGACAAATCCCCACTGGTCTGTGTGCACTATAAGTGGCTTCACTTTGAGATGCTCAAATGCCCTATGTTTAGTCTTAATGTCAGAAAGTGCTCTTGACAAGAAATTATATATATATTTTTTTTTTGTTTAAAGTTTGATGAGGAAGTTAAATCCAGACCTCCTGAAACATCATGTCATGTGGGTAAAAGAAAAGAAAAGAAAAAAAGCCCACACAGATTGAGTGCCAATCCACATTTTTACTCTGCTGTGTACAAAGATTTCTAAATAGCGGGAGCTGAGTGTTTGTTTGAGTTGTGTTTTGAACAGGGAGTGACTGAATCCTGTCCTCTCCTCGTCTCTGATTCACTACAACAGAGACAAATAAACTCCAAGCCTATGTTTGGCCAAGCAAATCAGCGCTGTTGAATGATTCAATCCCACCGTTTATTATGGTTTTTACGCCATGCATTCCAAATGAAGGCCTGAGCACGAACAGGCATGTCGGAAAAAACCAGGCACTTATGCTTTGTATATTTCTCTGTCTTCCACTTTTCTGCCTGCGGTGTGCTCAATAAGCCTCTTGTTCTGAAAGATAAATTCGACTTTTTCGTCGTAGTGCAAGCAATGCTCGAAAAGAAAAAGCTGCAAAACGACACCCTTTGTTTTTTCATATCACTGGCGTTTCGTTTTCTGACTGTACTGAACAGGAAAGTCTGTGTGGGCTGCTGCATTTTATGCCCGTGTCCCCATCTGTGACTTGGCTGTCAGTGAGACATTTGGGGTGCTGGCCGGGGGGGGTGACAGGAAGGTTTAGGTGTTGTAATCAAACTCCCTTTATTCCCGGAAGGCTCGTTACAACGCTCAAATTCTGCACTAATTGGCCAGCGAGTCACATGGCAGCCGGGGACCCTGTCTGCCCAGTAACCCCCAGAGAGAGGAGACGAGAGGAGGGGAGTTTTATGATTTTCAATTTGTACCAATATATAACCTTTAAGTTGATTTTCCGCTCTGTGACAAAAGCATGTATCATGTGAAATGTGGCCGTGGAAGGAACGGATACGGCTCACAGACATAGAGTTCTGTTGTTGTGGCACAAGTGTCAAAACGCACACTGTTTTGAAAACGTACTCCCGTGAAACACACACACGCGCTTTTAATCCACAAAATGTCATTATTACACTGTAAAAAAAAAAAAAGACAGACTCAAGGGTTAAACATTTGCGTCACTGTCACGGTCTGAATACTGAATAATGTGTGTTTTCATGTGATTTCTCAAGGATATTGCGGATGGATTTTGAGAGTAAATGGATTCTGACGTGCCCAGGTACTAAAGATAATGAAGTGTAACACATAAAATCCGGTGATGGAACTGTGGATTTTCAATAATTGGACCTGTAAGATAAACAAGCCGCCTTTATCTGCTCTGTATCTCTGCAACCATCTCCCTCCCTCGTCTGTCCACCCTCAATCTTCCTCGTTCCCCGGAGCCTCCCTTTCTGAGGTTTATGGCTTGCGGTTCTTTGACTGCTGAACCATTACCCCAAAGAGCAACAAACTGATCTGTGGTCACACTTTATAAGCCGTCAGCTGAACCGTGCTCCTCTGCCGACAGGTGAGGAATGTTTTTCGTTCACCTCTCTGCCTCTCTGCGGGTGTCTTGCGCACACATTCATACAAATACACACGTACGACATGTACACACACACGTATATATATATATATATATATATATATATATATATATACACACATCTTCTTTTCTTTGCACCTGGGCCCTGCACTTTAAAGATGAAAGGAAAAGGGACAGCAGCAGGCAGAAGATGAGAGGTGAAGGAGGGAGGGAAATGTGATCCATCATCAGACAGGTTTTCTTCTTTGGCTTCTGAGCCCCTCGGTCCTGTGAGATCTGAGTGAATCAAAACAGATTCAGCCAAACTTTTAGTGCCCTTTATCCGAGAAGTCCTCCAAATGAAAAGACAAAAGATGATATTTGTCCATCATCTCCCAGATGAGTCATTTAAGCTTCGATTAATTTCGCACCACTAAAAGGTCTCGCCACGCTTCCTGCAACCAAGAGAGGATGTTTGGGCCCCACGCGAATAGGGGTCCACGTGTCCAGGAGTAGATGAGCATGAAAACCATTTATGTCATGTGGATCTCAGCAGACTTATGGATGTGGAAACAATGATTTGGCCGCATCACAGGACGACAGGACACAACAAAGTTGGTTAGATTTAGGTCCACACAGTTTGGTTAGGAAAGGAATGCACTTACAATCTTGTAAGTGTACAGTGTACGTTCCATAAAGACTGTTTGTCTCTCTGATTTGTTGCACACCTGCCACTCATCATGGGTAGATGCTCATGGAAGAGAAGGATTGTGGGAAAACCCAGGGCCCTGGGGTTGGTGTGTCATCATTGCTCAGTGTCTTTATACACACACACACACACACATGCAGGAAGACATGCGCACACACACACAAATGTCCCAGCAATCAGTTTGTGTGTGACATCACAGTTCTTGACAAAGACAAGCTGGCTCGGCAGTCTCAATTTTAACAAGCTCCAGCTGAGGGTGATCATAGGCCAATGTGTGTGTGTGTGTGTGTGTGTGAGGGAGTTGTGTTGGTACCCACAATGGCACAAGGCAGCCTGTATGTGTGTCTACTCCTTCATTTCCTGCTCCTGTGAGGCAGACCTTTCCTCTTACAGAACATGGCAGCTCACCATTGGGGGGGCAAATATTCCTGTTGTGCGAGTGTTGTGCGTGTGTGCGCGTGTGCGTGTGTGTGTGCGTTCTCTTACTAGTGGGAATGAAATGTCACACACACACACACACACACACAAAGAGGAATCAGTCGTACTTGTTGCTGATTGAGCAATGGCTCCACCCCCTCGTTCTCCTACCTCTACCTCTAATCCCTCCTCCTTTTCAAGTTCTCCTCAGCTGTGAGTGATTAAGTTGATCCAGTGGGTCGGGTGGGATGGGGGACAGGGGGGTGGTGGGGGGGAAACAGGGTACTCACTCACTGGCTGAGTAATGGCTTCCAGAGAACCCCGACTCCCTGGCTCTGTGCAGCACGAGGGCTAATCAGGAGTGACGGCTCGGCCCGTTTGGACAGTGTAAAGGCAGCCCTGCTCCTGTCAGGCACAGACATTGACAGCCCCCCCCCCCCTTTCCCTTCGCCACAGGACCCCCACTGCTAGACTGCTAGTTCCTGCCACAACCATCTGATGGTGAAATGTTAGGTAAAAAAAAGAGGACAGAAAGAAGAGGAAAAGCAAGAAGAGAGTATAATTCAAACAGATTTGAGGCTGAGAAAAAGAAAATGGAGCCAAAGACTATGGCGCACAGGGAGATACATGCAAGGTTCCGTACAGTGGTGTGGTTGGGGCGATGTGTTGGTTTCATGTTTGTGTGTCACATTGACTGTGTGTGTTTAATGGAACCTCTGAGCGGCTGGGGAAGCCCATCATGTTCATTTAACAGTATAGATCTCAGGCAAAAGCAATACTGGGGTTACCATGCCTATTTGTGGGTGTGTGCGTCAGTGTGTGTGTGTGTGCGTGCGTACTGTATGTGTTTGTTGTCGAGGTTTATGATGCGGTCTGCTGATTCGTGCTATTTCCACGGTGATTGGTTTCCATCACGCATCCGAGGGCTGAACCAATCGACAGTGCTCCCTCCTTCGCTGCGACCTGACTTCTTTTCATTTTTCAATTTCACTTTCATCAACCGTTGCTGCCTGTTTTTTCATTTTTCTATTTGCCGCTGATGACAGAAAATGTGTGAAGTGTGAAATTAGAAAGGGCGTGTGTAAATAATGGCGTGTAACACCGAGCACACACACACACACACACACACACACACACACACACGTGAACAAATGCATACGAACATGCGGACGCTGTTGCATAAGCCCGGAGACAAAACTCATTACCCTCAAACTGAGCGATGGGAAAAAGTGAACAAAATAAATAGACTGGCCTCCAAGTGACATAATTACAAACAGGGGATGATAGTGTGTATTTTTCTGTTGTGCAAAACATGCAAAAATCGGCCTGTGTTACTTTAAAGCACAGACCCAGACATTATGAGCAGAGTTTAAGTGTGTTATTTCATCCTTTTAGTTCTCTCTGTGAAGGAGCCCCTGTTCTGTGTCGCTCTTCGGCTCATACACACACACACACACACAGAAATACACATCTTGTCTCCCCCCCACCTGGATTTAACTGTCTGACAGAGTGAGATGTCGGCGTGGTGGAGGGCTGGAGAAGGAGGTCAGGGGCGCAAGGGCAATCAGGTCCCTCAGACGTCCATCAAAATGACAGCTACCCCTGCCTCATAACTCCCTGACCCACACCAAAACCTAGTTTCCCTCCTTTTCGCAGACACACACATTCACATGTGGGAACACACATACTGAAATACCAGGCCTAAAAAGTAGCCCCGCAGCGAAGGAGACCAGCTCTCCGCAATTAGGACATTCTGCGGTCATGAAATCATTCTGAAAATTAGCTCCAGGAAGCGAGAGGAGGGAGACGGAGTCCTAAAGAGAGACAAAAAGAAAGGGAAAAGAAATGAGAGTGAAAGAAAAAAGGGTGAAGTTAGGGGAGGAAGAAAGTGTTCTGGATCTCCTCAGCAGTCAAACGGACTGGCCACATGTGCTGGCGAAATGAGAATGAAAGAATTTAAAATGATCCCAGATAATGACGGCTGTAAAGATTAACAATTAATCCTCCGGCCTCCTGACATGTTAGATTTGGATCTGAAAGGGCTCTAAAGGGTCCGAAAGGGCTTCAACAAGCACTCCGTGAGCTAAATGACTCTGCGTGCATCTGTGTGCGTCTTAGCGTGTGTACCTCCGGTGGCTGACAGTGTCCAGGCCCCGAATCCTGACAGGAGAAGGAACCAGGGTTCGGATCTCAGCTCACGACTGAAGAGACCTGCTCTATGTTCACCATTCTTCCTCCACTTGGCTACAACGTCTGTTCTATTTTCTGCAGATCTGCAGTGCTCCTGTCACCACCGGTTTACCCTGCTTTGACCTTCTGCCATTACACAAACAGCATCTGCCAGCGATCAGCCCCTGACAAGCTCTAAGTAACACTGGGACAACATAACCCAGTGCCACCCACCCTCAGGCCATGCTGTCTCTATAAGCTAAGCATTTAAGAGATAGACTCGGAGTTCACTTGCTGCCGGCCAAATCTACTAACTTTAAAATAAATGGATGTGTGTCTAAGTGTGTGTGTGTGGACCCAGCTGTGGGCTGTTAGTGGCAAACTCTGCTCAGTAGGGAAGGGGCACCAGATGGTTGGCGGGATGGAACGATTGAAAGTTGAAAGGGAGAGGTGTAAATCGCAATTAGAGAAGACGAGGAAAAGCCTGCAGACTGGGGAAACTGCAGAGTGCAGCACCGCAGACATGATCCAAAGTACAACTTTTCCATCACCTCAATCCAGAAGTATCCTGCTGAGACGCACAAGCAATCACATCCAAGTAGACGCACAGTTGCTATGCAGTCAGTACACAGCAGCTCTACAAAGAGAAGTACTGTGGGCATGTATGTGAGGGCATGTGTGCCCGCGCTCATGCACCGCTGCAACTGCAAATGAAATCAGATCCTGAAATGTTCTACCCCCAGCAAGTTGCACAATTTCCTGACCGTTCCCATGCACGTCTGCTCGTCCGTGGGGGGGGGGGGGGGGGTGGGGTATTGGCAGGACACGCTGTTGCAAGGCATTTTAATTCAGATCTTGTATCGTTACAACAACGCATGTTTTTCTCGACGTGGGGAAACTTGACAGTCGAGCGAGGATCGCACGACCGGGGTGAGCTGCTAATCAAGCGATTGGAGAGGTTGGGAATTCCTTGGGAAAAGCAGACAATGGAGGCCATGCAGTGTTTTTTTGTGGTATCTGGAGCAGCAGGCGTTGGGAAATGAAGTTCAGCTGAAACCCCCCTCCCCCTACCACCACACACACACTGGCCAGAGAAGTTCTTGTCTTGATTAAAGGCCGTGCTCTTGTGGGATGTATGTTTCCGCTGATGACATGTCTCTTTCCCAGTCTTGTCAGCGCGTATAGACATGTTAACTTTTCTTCTGTGTGATGTTTTTGTGTGTATGTCCCCTTTTTGATTAGCTGCTGTTTCTTTCAGGTGTCCCTCGTTCCTCCTTGCTCTTTAATCAGAGTTCAGGCCCCTGTCGTAGCAGGAAGGAAACCCTGGTCTAGGAAGT
This sequence comes from Solea solea, assembly GCF_958295425.1. Lineage (NCBI taxonomy): Eukaryota > Metazoa > Chordata > Actinopteri > Pleuronectiformes > Soleidae > Solea > Solea solea. Next base: position 12,005,246 of record NC_081153.1, on the reverse strand, counting down.
GCCTGTCTGATACTGTGCAGCTGGCCTCGCTGTGGCCCCAGCGCCAATCGGACATCTATTCTTCTGAGGAAAAGGAAAACTGCCATTCCCATCCTTGGCTGTTCCCAAATCCAGTCGCTGTAGAATCCTGTCCTATAATGGAAGGTGTGGTTTCAGTGATTGACGTCTTGTTGATGGATGTGACAGAAACATACACAAGTTGCAGTCAATGACTCAACACCCCTGCATAAAATTTCCCATGGAATGTTTTTTGGAAGTCAAACTCGAGTTGCATTTGAAGTGCACCATGGGTCGCCAAGCCTCCACTTAGGCGCTGAGTGATGATGTCATACTTAGGAAACCACCACTGGGACAGCAGAAGGAAAATAAGAGCTGTTGCATGAAAAGAGGGGGAAAGACAGAGATTGGAGGCGACGGTTGTGATGGGAAAGCGTGTTTCTGGGCGTCGTGGCAGAGAGTGTGCAGTGCGGTTGCTGGCCAACTGAGGGTTTTTAATAAACGGCCTGTTGAAACATGACAGGAATATTAGGTGAAATCATGGTTGTTTTACTCTGATGACTGCACTGACTCCCTGAACCTAGCCCTTAGAGACAACGTAGATCAGGACAGGGTAAAAGCTCACACATGACACAGTTGGTTCCACAACATTTCCACAAGCTAGTGGGTTCATTCATGGCCATCAAAAACCCTCTCATTTCTTATATAAGCTTCCTGTTTGAGAGACAAGGGTGATTTGAGCAAAGGGCCTGTTTGATGATCAACCGGCATCTTAAAACCTTAACCACCAAAGCCGTAATCACACAAACAAATACTGTATCTTTCATGTGTATCCAGGCCTGATGAGCTTGTAATTGTGTTAGGATTAGTAGAACTGCTGGCAGAACAAGAAAGCTGAATCACAAGTAGAGCTTCATAAAAGATGTAAAAGTTTAAATGGCTTGACAAAATAACTGCAAAACCAAAAAAAAATATTCATGTAAATCCAGGTCAAATTGACCTTATTCCTAAGGTTCATATACTGTGAAGAAATTTAGAATCAAGCTTTGCAGGAGCATTAAAACAAAGGGTTTTCAAAGTTCTAATTTGAATGTCTCATTTATATTGGGTTCTTGATTAAAAGGAGAGAGCAGGCAGGAGGTTAGAGCCAGAGGCCACGCCCCCCCACCCCCACCCAGCAGCACATGCAGGCAAGAAAATAAACTAATAAGGGATGAAGCGGAACACAAGGAGAAATAAGGAGTGTGTAAATGAATTGAGTGGTTGTGATGTTTTCTAATTTGATTGTCGTTTTTGCTTGACTTCTTTGCACAGATTTGGTTGCTTAAATGTATTTTACCCTGCATTTGTGTGTTAGTAACAGCCCAAAACTAGAGTGTCCTGGAAAGTCACACACAACAGAAATTGTCTGTGCCACAGGTGCGTTCACAACAGCAGGAGAAAGTTGGAAATATCCAAGTGAGATGCTGCGCCTAGTTTGAGCATAGAGAAGGCTAGACGATTTTCAAATCTGATTGGATTTTAAAAAAACGTAGGAGACGACAGACGCGACAAACTTTGTCACCGATTTTCGACGTTTTAATCCTGAGAAAGCACAGGCTAAATGATCCAGTGAAGAGGCAGGACCTCACACTTGGCGTTTAATCAAACAATTTCAGGGAGGAGGTTCCAGGGATTTGGAGTCTCACAAAAAGTCACATGATTTAACGTGACTTCAGATTGTTAACAGACTCGGAGGCGGGCTGTCGGTGTCGTCAAGTAGCTGTTGTGTGTTGCGATGCTTTATGTTGAGAAATGCAAAAAAAAAAAAAAATTGTGGACGAAATCAAGGCCGAGAAGACAGAATCAACTCAGCTTGTACAATCACCGTGTTGAATACTTACGATTTAAGACTCTGATGACGTAAAATGTCATCTGTTAACCCTCACACTACAGGATAATTTGGCCAGATAATCTGTCAAATCAGCCTCAAATCTAAAGTCACCCACGGTTGTCGGAAGGGCCAGATCGGGATCGAATTATCCTCTTCTGTGGAGTGGGCTTAACCCACTTGTTTTGCTGCTATATCCTCACAATGACCTTTTGGACATCATCTGGAAATCTGACTATGGATGATCATGTCTGCAGTGACTTTCAAACATTTGTATCCTCACATAGTCCTTCCACATCATTTCAAGAAAATGCCTGTACATCAGTGCATTTCTCGGAAAACAGCTTTAAAAAGTTAAAGATCTTTCTTCAGGTCCCTCGTGGACTCTACTGATTCATCTACTGCAATCAGAAATCCTTGGAATAAATGCAGTTGTTCAGGGAAACCTTGTCAACAATGCAGATGCACCTTTGGTTAATTTAACATCATTTAAATTCTGCGGCTGTGGATGTTTTTTCCACCGCGCCACCTGTTCGGTCTGACCACGCCCTCAGGATCACAGATTTCATGCGTTTCACGCAGTGAGGGTGTCTCAGTCGAGCGACTGCTGAAACCATGGAAAACAGAACAAAACTGGGTATATACCACCACCACCCACACCACCCCCCCATGGCATGCTGCGTTTTCAAAGGCAATTTGGAGGACAGAGAGGATGCTGATGCGAGCAGAATGCAGCCTTGCCTCCTACCCCCGATCCCTAAACAGACGTATTATGCTGCTGTTAAGGTGAAGGGTGAGAGGTCAGAGGTGAGGTGAGGGTGTGGTGCTGCGGGGGGTGGGGGGGGGGAGACTTGCCTCTGGATGACAGCTCTCTCCTTCATCCGTAAGCCAGCTGCTGTATGTACACACACACACACACACGCATGCTGATATTCATGCATAAGCACACGCTATACATTAACCCACTCAGCCTCTGTCCCCTCAAGCTCCAATCACTTCAAACCGTTCTCAACGCAGACTTTTTCACAGTACGATGCATTATTCTCTGCAGGTGCCTCATGTCTTTACCAGATCTGTCCCGCAGACACACTCTGACATTTACTCACTCTGCTGCTCCCTCCATGAAGGCTGATGTATTTTATTAAACACGCACTGGCCCGTGGTTGATTGTGGTGCCACGCTGAGCCAAAATGGCACTTGAGTTGCAGCTGATAAGGGCCGTTATCAGTGCCACTGCAGGGCATCATGGATCTGAACTGTTAAGGGTGCTGAAAGGCTGTGAGAGGTACAGGCCTGAGGGGCAGATGTTAAACACACTGTGACTGAGGGGAGACAGAGCGAGAGACAAGGCTACTGTCAGAGCCTGACGGCAGCTCAAGCCTGGAGGAAAGGCTTCAGGACCTGCCATGGACAATGTGGGGATGAAGGAAGGAGGAATGATTTTGTTGTTTTATAGAGAACGAGTTCATCTTTCAAGATTGGGCCTCAAAGTGTTGAAACATCTGCACACTGCATCAAGTCTAATCAAGCTGTGATCAAAGATCTCACATCTCTGGAAAAGAAATTCTTGGAAATTTTGTGAAAAGAGGCCATAATCCTGAAACATTCCCCCCGGTGGTGTGATGTAGGTCTGAGCCATCAAGGTGATGAATATGAGCCTCGGCGCTGATCCGTGGGCCTGATCGACACGTGTGCTGGCCCGTGAGTGCTCCGAAGATCTCCCCTTCGCCTTCTCCTTCTCTGTCATCTCTCCGTCTCTCCCATGGTTTCCTCCCATGGTTTATTATTACGGTTTAATCGTTTCCATCTGCCTGTCAAGCCACCGGGTAGACTGCGCTCAGGAACAAAAGACAGCAATAGCAAGACAGAAAAAAGGCAGGAGGGATTTTTCCTTCCAACACAAACACATCTCCTCCCTCCCTTTTTCTGCTCTCCCAGTCTCTCGTCAGACCAAATCAAAATGCTGCAGAGTCACTTTTCTCTTTCGGTCCAGGATATTATAATTCAGCATGACTTCTGGATAGTTTCATGCACAATTTGGAATTCAGCCTCTCCAGGCAAGAAAATGGGATTCAAAATAGTGCCGTATTATTTTACTGTTTACTTATCAACGCTCTTGCCATCTCACACTCTCTCAGTTTCTTTTTGAGTCTTTGGACGCGTGAATGCACTTACACACAATGCACTTACGCGAGGAATTGGAAATGCTGTATACGCGTAGCGTTCTCAGAGAAGAAGAGGCTAACGGCATATAAACAGGAAAGCTTGTGTAACTTTGCTCCCAAATCGCACAGCGACGACCGGTAGCAATCAGCTGTGTTACAAAGGAACACGTTTGATGTGAACATCTCGGGTCAGTGGAGGGGCGAGGGAATACTCACTCAAACAAACCACACAGGACCCCCGAGATCTCTGATCTGGAATCAGATTAGTCCATCGCACCAATTACAGCCAATCAGAGCCGATTAAATCCAATTATGACCAATTATGGGTAATTAGAATGCCCCCGAGATTGATAGCTCAGAGAGATGGGGCAGCAGGCTGTCACTTTCAAGTAAGCGTGATACTCATCGTCATTGCTCCTTTGATCTCTCACTCCATCTTTGTCCAAAACATAGAGCTGGATCTTTTTTTAAAGGAGGCCTTCTGACTTCAAAAAGACTTCATGATAAGCAGAAAACCCATAAAAAATATAAATAACTCATCTCTATTCTCTTCTCGATTGCGTCCAAATTACGAAAGGTTCCTCAAGAGTGCAACACTGAAATGAACGACCAGCAATCTGCAGTGTGCCGTTACCACTTCCAGCTCAAAATGGTTTTCCTCGGCTGCTTTTCTAAGATGTATGACCACTCTGATTGTCAACCCTTTACCACAACACAATCCGCTCTTTCCACAGTTGGGTATTTTGGTAATGTGGTTTGCAAGCCTCAAGTAAGACGACGAAAAGACTTGCTTTTATTCCCGTCTCCATATCCTTTTCACGAGTAATATTCGTAAGACATCGAACGCCATACCCTCGCATATTTGTTGGTGTCCCTAAATGAATATTTTCACAATAGTTCAAGTCCTCTCACTGGGCGCTATGGAATGTCTGTGTCTTGTGTTGTCCTATGGATTTGAGTTTCTGACTGCCAGAGTGTTGATGTTTGACTTGGGTTTGATACGCGGCGTATGGACACATAACTCCGTCTCTTAGACTGTGCGCAGACGTGGAGAAATGTGGAAAACGAAGCTCGATTTCAGTTTAAACTCCAGCTGACATTCTTGAGCCCTGCAGGTCCATTGCCCTTGTCCATCAAGCCGCCGCGCTCCTGTCAGTCGAAAGTTCAACCCGCTGACCATGTCCCGTCCACCCTCTTGTTATCGGTCAGTCCACTTAAGGAAGTTATAACATGGCCTTTCATTTCAACAATTCTGTTTTCCATTCCACAGAGCAACTGATGTTATCATTCTGATTAAAATCGCTGCGCAGATATTCGGCTCTAATGGCTGACAGAGAATAACGAGGCCTGTTCCAGAAAAAGGCCTGCCAAGATAAAGTGAGTAAAGTGCAGAGCATAGTCTTTTGCCTTTTTGAACATTCTGAAGATTTAGATAATTACTACAAAATGCTCACATAAAAAGCCTCCCTCTGTTTCACTTCTGTCAGATTTCCAAGATAGTACCTGCAGGGTTTTCTTTGTGGATGTGAGCTCAGCACAATTGAAATACCCTCAGCCACAAATGCTACATGACGTGACCTAACTTTGCATGAACCTCATCATCAGATGAAAGTTGTTTTTGTTTTTTTTTTTTTACCATAATTAGTCCTGTTTCTGTGCTTGTCCCTTGACCTCTGACACATGCACGCTCAACATTTTCCTGCATTTTCCTTTTTTTTTGGGTCATATAAGTTCATATACTATCCGAGTGTGTTTGGACTTGGGGGGTTCAAAGGAAACACGGAGAATAAACAAACAGACTCGCAGAACCGTAGAAGGCTATGCACTGATTGCTTGGCTTAGTTTCGACTCTGCCCTGGTTTATTTGTCTATGTCACCGAGATAAACATCACAGTAAACCTTTGACAAGAAAAATGAACCCTAAAGGAAAGGAAGAATGCTCACACTGGTGAGCAGGAACCACTCACACATATACATGTGTTCACATGTGAAAACGCACCCACAAACACGCAGAGTCCCTCTACTTTACATAAGCACAAACACACACACACACACACACACACACACACATTCCTTCATGCTCTCCCCCCGGCCCCTGCAATGAAGAGAGCTCTTTAAGGGCTGTCAGTCAATGCTGGTCACCATGGAAGGGATTTGAGCTCGCAACAAAGACCCTTAAGAGTTTCTCACAAGGCAAAGCGAAGGCACACGGAGCAAAACAACAAAGACGGAGACAGGAACAGACAGTCAGAGACACATCGGAGCTCGTGAGGCACAGAGATTGACTGACTGAGCAAGTGAGATGCCACGCAGATGAAGATGGACTGAAAGGATGTGATGGACAAATGAGACAGAAACATATTGAGATAAAGAGGCTGGGAGGCAGAGTTGAAGGAGATTAGGCAAAGAGGGGAGAGATGCAACGGAGAGTCATTTTTCTGCTATCACCAGCGCAAGCCTCATTAAGCCCTGTTGGAAAACCTCTCCTCGCTAGCACATGCGTTTATGTCCAAAATAGCAAGTGAACACGCAGATCTGCAGTGCACAAAAACAAGCTTTTCCATTTTTCTTGTGTGAGTGGCGTTTGGTGGTTGGATGAGGTGGCAAAATAAAGGCAGAGGGAGCGTGGGACAGTGGGTCAAGAGGTGAGGGGTCAAGGGGTAGAAAGGGGGCCAGGGCAACAGGCCTGTGGTTCCAGGGTCACATGGGTGTGTGGGCCTTGGGCATAGTGCCAGGCTGAAAGGCACTTGGGTGGGCTGCAGAGAGAGGAGCATGGAGCGTGTGGTTGGAGGTCCGGGGGGTAAGGGTGGAGATACACACTGGAGGATTTCCTAAAGCCAACTGAGCATTAAAGTAACCCATCCATGTAATGTTTCAAAAATGTGATGCTCCAATAAAATCTCACTCCAAACCTTTGCCAAGAAACCTCAGCATCCGAGAGGAATTGCTCTGCGATGAGCAGAGAGACTTTTTTCTTTCAGGAAATGTTCAGGTGCAGAGAACGAGAAGAGTAGAGATTTATGCTCAGCACAAACAGTTTGACATAAAAATACCACCCTGAAGCTACTTCTGCTACTCAACTTGGTACTAAACTCAGTTTTTCTCTCAAACTGAGTTTCCTCTCGCACAACCTTTTTGACCAAGCAGAACTGAGAGGCAGTCAAGCTGTTTCTTCAGACTCACTGACACGGTGATAGAAAACAGCACAGAGCAGTGACAGACAGAGTGAAAAGGGAGAAAGAGAGGGGAGGAGGAGAGAGTTTGAAAAAAGGCAGAGGCTTTTCAGTGGGGGCGAAAAATACCCACAGAGAGACACAGAAAAAGAGCGAGACTTGTCGAAAAAAAAAGAGGGTGAGAAGATGAGGGAGAGCCAAACAGAGGGAAAGGAGAGGCCTGGCCAAGGAGAAGGAGAAAGAGTGAAGAGCAGTGCGGAAAAAGAGAAAGAGAATGAGTTAAAGAGATTACTTTCAGGTTCAGAGACGCTCTTTCTGGCTGCTTACTGGCTGTCACTCTGTGCCTTGCTCCAAGGGGGAGGGACGGCTGGCTCTCATTGGTGTCATTCACCTGTCAATTGGCCTGACAGGCGGACCACAGGGCCCCATGTTGTGGTGCGGAAACTGTCTGTCAGCCGCGCAGCAGCTGCACATGACATCATCCAAGATCAGGTTTGGAAAACTCATGCACGATGTGTGTGACAGAACATATGCGCACGCATGTTACATTTGGAGATTCAGAATACGGTAACGACACACCATCAGACCTCTGTGAGGCGATCGACGCACAGGTACAGTCGGCTTGACTCCCTGTGGACCACACCTCAAGGCCTTGCCAGTCTCCTGGCTGTCCTCCCCTCCACTTTGCTCCTATAAAGCCCTTGTTACTGGCAGGACAACAACCCGAGGACATCTGGACACCAGAATACAATCACACACACACACGCACGCGTATATCTGCGCATACGACAGCTGGACAGTTAGGCAGCCAAAGAGGAAAATGGAAGTGTTGTGCATTCATCTCAGCTGTAATTAGCCACACACACACACACACACATACATATGAAAAAGGAGACGAGTACATGAATAAACCCTGTCTTTGCTCACCTACACACACACAGGCACCAACAGGACACACACATACTGTAGCTCTCACTGCTGAGGGGAAAAAAACTGGCATCAAGACAGCACCCATCTGTTTTGAGCTAATTTAACATGGTCACTAAAACAAAAGAGACAAAGTCCCATCTTGTGAATAATGATGAAGTGACTGACCAGTGAAAAAACACTCTGAGTGCTTGTGTTTCCTTCTCTATTGGCTCACACTGAAGTGCTTTGGTTGGAACACTGGCACACATGAGCCTCAGTGATGTGAGCTCATTGGTTTATAGAGAGTGTGTGTGTGTGTGTGTGTGTGTGTGTGTACAGTATGTGTTGTGGAGTTTTCCTGCATGGGGCAAGAAAATGAATACACACTGGGATGTGTAGTGTCAGTGATGGTATGTATCGCAGTAGGAAGAATGATTTCTCACAGTCACACTGTCCAAAAGTCATTCTTAATGTCACTTTTCACACAATGACGAGTCACCCTTGCCGTGGTGCCGTTCATATGTGATGAAGGCAGCGGGAACTTTTCCTCACAACAGCAGGGAGAAGACGGAGCTTTGACACTTGTCTGTTCACCTGCTGCTTTCTCACATACAGCCTGTTTGAAAAAGCTCCAGAGAATTACTATTGCAACAGCACATCATCAGTAGGGTAAAACTAACCTGTAATTCAAGAAAAAATAAATAAATCAACACGTGAATTAAGCAGTATTGAGAGTATTCGTACTAATTAGATCATCAATAGTTTATAACCTAATGTTTGTGAGGTTATAAACAGGAAGGGCGTCCTCTGATAAACAAATCTGTTTTCACTTGCTGGACTTTTTCCTCTAATCTTTGATTTTTCGGTGAGAAATTGGATCAGTACATTAAGATGAACTGGAAACATGTGAGTCGCTGAAATGGAAAAACGCAATATTTAGTTGAGCTGTTGACAACTTATATTCACATCAAACTGCAGAAGTTGAAAAGAAAATTCAGCAATGTTAGATTTCAAGTTTGTTATATCATCCATTGAATAAACTCTTCATCTCAAAGTGTAACTGAACCCCCTTCTTCTGCAGATAACTCCTCCCAATGCCTAATTTAGAAGAATGCAGAAATCTGACAGTGAGTGGCAGCTGCTCGCACCGTGCGTCACATGGCGGAAAGAGAAAGGTAACAGAGCGGAAACAGACAACAGACGAAAGCATGGACTAAGGACGTTTGAATGCAGTAGCTGGTGTTTGACCAGAGAGACAGTCGATACGCCGATTGTTTATCACAACATGTATCATTTCAAACCCTACATTAAACTGTGGTCAACAAATGACATTACTCGATACCCTTACGCACTGGTTCTCACCTGTCAAACAGCTGAAGAGGAAGTATTCAAATCAAACATGTGCATGTGCCTCAAACATTGACTTGTCAGTTTTTGAGGAGCAATAACAAGAATGTATAGATCACTTATAGCTCCACTTCAGCCAAGTGCAAGATAAAAAATTATATATTAAAAAAAAAGAAAAGAAAACATTCTGTTAAAAGTACACTGTAATTTTACCATGACTTTGTTTGGAATATATATATATATATATATATATATATATATATATATATTTGTTTTTAAATAATTCTTTTCACTTTATACTTTCACTTGACAACACAGAGTCAGATTTATGTAACAGCTTTCGTCATTTGTTACTTTGATACTCTATACAATAGAGATACTATAACCTGTCTACGGTATATGATGTACTAATATAAAATGAACTGCTCACTAGTATTGAGATAGAAGTATTTTTATTTCGGTCTATATAACACACACACACACACACACACAGAGCAGACGAGGAAGCAGGAACTGTTGAACCATATCACAGTGACAGATATTATGACAGATGACTGTATCATCTGAGAGAGGAAATCCTTTTATCTTCTCTCTCTCTGTCTCTCTCTCTCTGTCTGTCTGTCTCTCTCTCTCTCTCTCTCTGTCTCACTGGTTTGTGTTTTTGTATTGGGGTCAAAAGGTGATATTGCAAAGGTTGTGGCAGAAAATAAAACAACACATTCTTACACTGACAGATGTAAGATGGACCTATTGATAACCTATCAGGTATTTCAATCTTGTGTTTTTTTTCAAACAAAAACAAGGGCAAAAATCAAAACAATGACGAATGCATAATTTTTTGAGAGTAAAAAAAAGAAGAAGTTTTCCGACGTTTGTCCAACTGTTGATATTAGAGGGCAAATGTTTATTGTCTTTTTATAACCTTGTTGACCTTTGCTTTATACCAATCACACACCACGCATGCAGACATTCTTGGTGGAGAACAGGCTGCTCTGCTGAATGTCCCCCCCCTCGGTCTGTGATGTGTTGCCTGCTGACAGATTTGTCCATTGGCGAGAGCGGCCAGGAGGCTGTCCATACACCATGACAGTCCCCAGATTCTCCGAGTGCCTTGCATGGACGCTCAGAGGGTTCAGAATGGTTGCCCGGACACTGTTGCTCACAGTGACATCTCACTCAAATCACATAAAGATGCTGCTCACAGAAGGACACCCGGCTATTTATATGAGGCTATATGTAACTTTCGAATGGAACGGCTTGATGTATGAGCAGAATGCGATCGGGCTGATGACTGTAAATTTGTGCTCTTATGGCAGTAACCTTTTGGAGTAATAAAAATGATACACGGCGCGGACAAAACCAGCAGTTTTTCGTTAGAACTGCTGAGTATGATTATTCCACTGTGGACACGAGCAGATAGCGCAAACCTTTTGTACAGATTTCTTTCGTTTTTTTTTGTTCTTTTTCTTCTTCTGTCTTCCCCTCATCTGTTTTTCCTCCTCGGTTCTGCAGCTTAGCATTATGCTGTTATTCCAGATGGCTTGGTGCTACATGAATAACAGACAGGAAGAATACTTCACTGAAAGTATGTCAGCATGCGGACATCATTATGGCAGCCTAGATCATTTAAGCTCCCCTAAAATTACCTCCAGGCCTCACAGAGAAAAATAATAAATGTGTGTGTGTGTGTGTGTGTGTGTGAGTGTGTGAAGGCTCACATGAATATGCTTCTGCATTTAGTATGGAACTCAGAATTTACCCGTTTCTGCGAACTCTCAACAACAAATCATACGTTTTGCGGCAACAATTACGTCCACATCAGGTTTGTGTGCCGGACTCTGTCGAGAGAAATAGATCAATTCAAAAAAAAACAAAAAACAAACTGAGACAGAGTCTCCGGGGTCGGGACAGACCACACGAGTGAAATATATGTTTTACATTCCTCTTCTGCTCACACTTTTATATCACTCAGATTGGTGGGGGGGAGTTCGCCTCCATGTGGGGCTCAGTCTCTCCCTAAATCTGTCTCCGGCGGGTCCTGAAAGTGCCCCTGTGCCAAATGAGCAGTGTAAAGCATGCCCCAAGGCATGGCCCACAACGACACCCAAACAGCATAGCTGTCAGCCCATGAGCCAATGCACTAAAACATGAGTGCAGCCGAACTGTTGGGTTTTATAGCCTACAACTCCTAGTCACAAGCCCTCTAATGCCCTGTTTAACAAGCTGAAAATCCTCCATTTATTCCCACTCCATCTCCCTTTAGGAGCTCCTCTATTACCCTTCACAAACAAAGACGGACTGAAATACATGGAGACGTGTAGCATCTATAGACGTGGGCACCGTCGCATGCTTGTAGTGTATTCATGCGACGCTGAGTGATTTTATAATTGGCAGCAAAGAGAAAAAAAACAAAACACCTCCTTAAAGGCACTTAGATCATAAATTGGCAACACAAGGCCAGTTTAATCCAGCCTGTAATATCCTTACAGGGAAACAAATGACCCTAAATCACTAAATAGAAGTGCAACATCATGAATTAGTTTTAAAGCAAAGGACAGTGAGTCTATTTAGCTTGACTCCCAAAATGGAACTGTACACATTTTAAAAGGTGCAAAGGTCCTGTTAAAGCATTTACCTGATGAAACACAGCTTGACCTTTAACCCTTCAACACCGAACGTATCACAGACGACACGTTTGTGCAAGCGCACTTTGCAATACCGTACTGACGTGACGGTTTGTGCTACCGGAAGAAAATCCAGCGGTTTCTGAAAGCTGAGAAGTTGCACGTCAAAGCCGACATGTGGTTATTACGGTACTGTCACTCGTGCTGTTGCAGGAAGCCGGCGAATCAGTGTCTTTGTCACCTGAGAGGAGAGAGAGTTTAAAAAGGAATTCAGTTTTTTGGTCTGTTTTTGCACATTGAGACAAAGACTCAAGCAAATGTTATTTATGTTTATTATGTGTCATACTGTGTATAAACCTTTTGGTTTTTCTTCGTTTTAAATTGTTAACACACTATTTTAACATGCAGTAAATTGTAAATAGCTACCAGATAGCGACGGTTATTCTGGAAAAACTTGTGTGTGAAAGGGTTCATTTGAGGTTTAGTGCAATTTGTCAGTGAGGGGACCAGTTACAGATTAAAAAAAAACAACATATTGCAATCTCTTTGTTCAGATTCACTAAAACTTGTTTTGCATATTGCTCATAAAGATGGTTTCAGTTAAAATGGAATTGGATGTGAATGGCCCTTAAATTTGCTAACTTCGTCTATCATCGTGGCACACTAAAAAAGCTACACAAACATCTATTGTTAATGACGCCGATTGAGCAACTTTCTATGGTTGGATGTGTTTCTGAACAGGCCGAGTGCATTAAATACAGTAAACTGTGCATGATGATGACGCACTTTTGGGTTAAAGCAGGAGAAGAAGGAAGTGATGGGGGGGAGGGAGACGAGGAGCGAAGAAAGGAGATAGCACTCTCTGCTGGGGTCTGCTGAGGATAGGGGTCACTCTCTCTCTGGACACAACAGATTGGATGAAGTCTTCATCGGCGTTACGCTCCACCAGTCACAGCTCAGTGAAACCAGCACCGTGTCCCCAGCACTCCCGCATCCCTCCTCCCCCCGTTCCACCAACAGTGTCACTCATGGAGGCTGAAGGGACCCAGGGAGTGCTTCATCATGGCTATTAGCTATGGGGATCAGTTGCTTTAAACAGGAGAGGCGGGGTATGTTTTTACAGCCTATCATGTAACAACTGCAAACGACTACCTTTGAAGTTTTGTCTCTATTGGTCCGATGTACGTCTCATTCGGCACAAATACCTAAATTACCTCGGCCTTGTGAACTATATGCATGAAAAAAAATAAAAAAAAATCTCCTATTGTATACGACTGTTTGGTTTTATGTTCATCATAGATTTCAAAGCGCTCTTTCCACTTCATTTCACTTTACAAGACATACTGTGGGGTCCCGGTTTACCATCGCTGGGAGAAGAAATGAAATCAATCTCGAATGCACGACACAACAAAACAATGAAAGCCCTGTGTTAAGCAGATCTGGCTCGCCGAGATGTTATAGTTTCCAACGAGGTTTTGTTTGCTTGTTTGTTCAGCCCTTTTTTCCGTGCTGAAACATAGGCAGTGGAAACATACAAACTGCACCGTCTCTGTGGCGTAACGAACCAGTGGTTGGAGTGGGGAGCAGGTTTTGGAAGCCAAATTGTTTTTCCCTCATAACGCCATCTGTTTTCTACTTCTCGACCATGGCAAATCGGGGGTCATCATCATTAATATGCGCGTTTGCTAGAAAGTCCTGCTCCTCGATTGCCACGAGTCCCAATCCATTTAACTTTATGTGAATGAATTAACACTTTCAAGTGAACTCGCTGTGCATCAAACTTTTTTTTTTTAGAATTTCGAAAGTCTCTCAAAGGGGAAAAGTATCATCAGACTTGAAGCTGAAAACTAAAAGATGGCCCAAATGGGAGCTTTAAAGTTTCAATTCCCCAAAGGTGTGTGGCAATTCTTGAAATCCTCACCATCATGTTTAAGGATGAGCCGCAACCCAAAACACAGACCGGAGTAGGCGAGCAAATCTTCACCAATACACCTCCAGAATGTTTTCTTTGTGCATGTGTTTACGACTTTGGGAAGACATGTTTATGTTCCACACCGTGACGGGACCAAAACCCTCATGAGTGCTATGATGTGGACAGGAAACTCTGAATCTCTCTCCCTCACAAACCTCATACACATTTTCCCCTCTCCTCACCCAGTTCTCTAAAAAAAACAGCCTTGACACGATCTGTGCCGAGGTGCTGGTAACTCGAGAGCAGACGGCCCGAACGCGGAGCGCCCGCGGAATCCCATGGCTGTGAAAGAGAGCCAGTCAGGGATCCAGTCCACACTGAAGTGGGTGGAAATCAATGGGATGGATGGTGGAGGGGGCCCACACAGGACCCACTTGGCCTGGGCCCCTGGCATGATAGACCCAGGCCATCTGGATAAGGGGCCAATGAGACTGACAGGGGAGCCCAGTGTTTGGGTTTTTGTGCCACAGCAAAGAGGGGCATTCACCACCCATCCGTTAAATTGGAGATTGAGTGGACTCTGGGTTTTTTTTTTTAATGGTGCTGGTGGTCAGGAGTTGTAGCGCGAGCACGCATGTACACCCGCAAAATCCTCCTCTCTTCTTATGGTCACACAAGTGCAGTATGGCTTCTGTAAACATCTGTCAGCCATTGCGCCTCCATTGTCCACCCCTCCTCCCCAGACCCCAGCAATTCACTCTGCTCTTTGACCTTCAGCCGAAGAGAGAGCAACTGTGACTTTTTGCCAATAGACTTCAATTCTCTGACAACAAAAGGCCAAGTCTGTTAATGGATACACTTGTGTTATCAAAACAGCAAATACTTGACTGGCCAATGCTTCATAGTCCAGGAAAGACTACATTAGTGACTAATGCAGAATGTAAGTGGAAAACCCCTCAGGTTATTTTTTAAAAAAAAGTACTATTTTCTTCTAACTCAATTTAAACTATGCCATATGCAGTTAAAATACTTTTTAACTGCATATGGCAGCTAGGAAACTCTACATAAACAAACTACAAAGCGATTACATAAACAGGTATAATTTTTAATCAATGAGGATGCTCTTTGTTCCAGATTAGTGAGCAATTTCTGCTGAACTAATGGGATTTGTCTGTGGTTTAGAGCAGCGGTTTTGTAAGTATTGCAACCCAATTCCCAATAAAAGTCAGTCAATATTTATTTTTGAAGGGGTGAACCAGGAGATATACTGTGTGTTTGATAAGTGACTCCTTTGACGTGTATATCATTTAAATACTTATATATAAATGTGACCAAATAAAAACATTTAGGTGGAGTTGATATGATTGCAGATATGAATCTTAAGTGAATGTTTTTCGTGACCCCCCCAGTCCTGACCCAGTCTCTGGGAATAACTGATTTAGACAATTCAATCTTTGATCTTTGATTAGCCACACTCATCTCACTCATTCTACCTCCCAAAGGTCCCAGAACCAGTGCCACCATGGACCACGAGGATACAGACCAGAGTCAGCTCATCAGCTATTTCACTCCAGCCTTTCTCTCTGGGGCCTCAGGTTTCCCCTCCAGCCCCGCTATGTTTCCCAAAAGCAGCCCCTGTAGGCCCTCCTCCCTCCCCACATCAATTACAGCCTTTCCCCTGTAGTGCAAACCCCTCCTTCTATGACCCCCGGGGGTTACAGAGTCAGGGAGGTCAGAGGTCGTTCTCCCCACAGCTACCCCAGGCATCTCTCAGAAGTTTCCGGCCTTGTGTCTGAAACCCTGCAGCCCTGCAGGGCAGCACCCACACGACCCTCGGGCTCCCTCTCTCCCGCTTTTAGCCAACAATGGTCTGATCCTGTCTGTCCTGTCTGTCAGGCTAATTGTTTTTCCTGGAAGAATTTGAATTTTCATCTGCATTTATGCATTCATGATGTATGATGCGTATGGCTCGGCCTGCTCAGTAATCTCCCAACAAAACTCTGCTATTGTTAGGCAATCACTGCTGTGATGCCACGAACAGAGAAAACTCATGATCCATTTTGTAGATTTCTACCAATAAAGGTCTTTGTTGAAACGTTAAAGGGCCACTTCACCCAAAAAATATTCTGTTCTTCTTTTTTACTGATTTACAGAGATAAATGTGTTTTGGATCATCAGACAGCGGCTCTGAGATACAAGTCACAATCCCACAGCAACAGAGAAAGACAAATTTCTTCCCTTTACAGAAACTAAAAGCCCTACACGTCTCTTCACTGTGTTTCTGTCAAATATAACAAAAAAATCTGTAAAAAAAAAAACAGGCTAAATTGAATCCAACTCTGTAATAGAATATGAATATAAACAAATGCAGAAGCAAGTTTATTCTTCACCATTTGTCAAATTCAGTGTGTTTGTAGATCAAAAACACACCCGATGTCACATTTATAGGACATATTTAATCAGAGTGATTAAATGATGGTGATGGTAAAAATTGATGGCCAATGGGAGAAAAGGGTTTATAGACCAGATCAGTTTCCTGGAAAAACAAATGTCTTATTGAGTAAAAGTGCCAAAACAGTCGAATGTCTAAATAGCGACTGCATGCATGTAATAGCAACCTTTATTTACCTTACACCTTTTAACATGTATTATTCATTTTTTCCAAAGACATGAGAGAAGATGTAGAGCTGCTTCTGAAATCAATTGCTCCGACTCAGTTGTAAATCGCGAATGGCCGCCAACGAGACGATGTAACGCTGCGCAGTGAACCCGGTTAAACAGCAAGTCGATGACTCAGGTCGCTTAGTTGACCGTGGAGTTTTGACGTGGAACTCGGCCTCACCGAGCACAACTGTGTTTCTGTCATAGTAGCCAGAACTCGCACTGTCAATACCAGACGCATTATCTCTAATGGGAGAGTCTGAGGGTGGAGGGAAGAGGAGACAGGGAATGAGAGGGAGGAAGAGAGAGAGAGGGAGAGATGCACACAGAGAGATTAGAGAGACGGTATCTCTATTGATTAACTGGAAGAGGACCTCCACTCCACCCTCTCCTGTCCAGACACACGGGGTAATAAGGACCACTCTTTTGCACTGCCCCCCCCCCCCCCCCCATCTCCTCTTCTCTCTCCTCTCTTCTTCCCTCACCCCAGCTAGAAAGCCTTTTAATCAGTTCCCTGGGGGAAACATAGATATGATATGGGAAAGAAAAAAAAGAGGGGAAGAAAGAGGGAGAAAAGGGAGACAGGGTGAGAGGAGTCCATTAGTGAAGTAGACACAATAGCTACAGGAACAGAGTGGACATGGGGAGGTTTCCTCTGGGCACAGGGGGGAAAAAAAGAGGCAGGAGCCATGATAAGCCTGAAAACATACACATCCTGTGTGCTTGTATATGTGTAATATAAGTTTTATCATTGCACATGAGGAGTATTTCAACATCCTTGCAGCACTATGATGGTGTGCACATGGAGTGTGTGTGTGTGTGTGTGTGTGTGTGTGTGTGTGTGTGTGTGTGTGTGTGTGCTGACCACGTCTGGGCTGACACAGTTCCAAAGTTACCAGGTCACATCATACAGAGCTGTTTTTTCTGCTTGGCCGGGGCCATTTTTCCCTCTGTTTATGTAGGGCCGTTCTGTTTTCTTTTCCAAAGGAGAAGGCTGCCAATCTCAGCAAGCCAGACCGACTTTATCAAGGCAGTCATCTCAGACTCTGACATCAAATCCATGACTGCTTCTCAGGCTGAAAAAAAAGAGGAAAATCTGTCAGCGCCTGCCTCTCTCTCCCTACTGCTGGCCTCTCAGTCTCTGGATTTGATATGAATGGTGAGAGAAAAGTAAAAACAGGGAGGAGAGAGTGAAGAAGAGATGTAAAAGCTGTTTGAGATTGAAGCAGCTTTTGATTATTTTTTTTAAAAATCTAATTGAGATATCACCGATCATAATCATGTCTCCACTCAGACAGAGGACCGTGAGGAGCTTCAGCGTTTCAATTAGTGAACAGTAAAAGTCAGGCCGTGTGATTCCCGAAGCTTAGACAGTGGCGCCCCCTTGTGTCCAAATACTACAGCACTTTTAACCAACCTTGCAAAATGACATGAGATATTTAAGACGGAGTTTGGAAATAAATGTCAGTGTTCTATATTTTACATGATTTAATATGCTTGTTTTGATACTGTCCATATTATCAAGCCAAACAAAAACTCTTTTTAAGGGGGTAATTTAATATTAAATATCGGTATATTTCGTCATTATTTCAATTCAGAACGATTCTGATGTAAAATCACTTCAATATGCTTCCACTGCGGGGCGCCACCGAGTCTGCCAGAGCGGCAACCATCATTCTTCTTATAATGGTGATTTGCGCTCTGTGATTGGTCTGTCGTGGCTGCTCAAGCTGGCGCGCTGAACTAATCGGAGCCCAGGACTGGAATACCTGCGTGTGATTGGCTCAGAGCAGATGTCAATCAAGCAGAGATGGGGTCTGGAGGAAGAAAGCGGCCAGTCTGTTGTTTTTCTCTCTGGAGGACAGAGCTCCGCTGTAGTTAACGCCGTACAGACACACACACACACACACACACACACAAACACAAACACACACACATTTGATAAGTTAAATTACATAATATTGAAATTAAATATAATTACTATTTATATTGCGTCCAAAAATACAATTCATATTTCTCTACTTCAATCAACGTAAAATCTAAAAAAAAAACGTTGGGTACGTTGAGTTATAATAAACCGTCATGTTCTTGCTTTAATTCACCAAAAGCCAAATTATGGAAAAGAAAAACACATTTATGTAGGCCTATTGTAATAATAATAATTATTATTATATAATTATATTATATAATTATATTATAATAATAATTATTATTATTATTATAATAATACTATTAATAATATATCAAATAAAAATGATGCATTTACCCTCTATGGATATACAATTATTATTAGTATATTATATATATATGATAGCTAATAGTATTAGGAAATCGAAAACAATTACCATAATGATGATACTTCTAATTGCATTTTGCGTTCATTAAATACAGCTGAATAACTTCTCACTTTAAAATATATCCAGTTATGTGTAAATATTTTATACATATATATATATATATATATATTTTTAAAGCAAATACAAACTAATTTAATTATAGGCTATTTATTAATAGTTGTAAAATTGCATTAGAACATGTTTACAATTTAGTTTGAACTAACAAAAATTAATTAATTCTCAATAGACAAATTTGCCAATCCTTACATAGATTATAAAAATGTTATTTTTTTCAAAAAATTCAGTTAAACAAAATACTAGTACAAGGGCAGGTTATACATATCTTTATTTATTCAAATGTCATTTTGAAGCATCTTTTGTGTTTTTTCACCGTTGAGATGTCTGTTTAATTAAAGGTTAGGTAAGTGGGTCAAATTAATTATGATTCAGTGGCACCCTGAAGAGAAAAGTGAAATATGTCTCAAATAATTTAGAAAGTAGTTAAATAAGAATAGGCAATAATAATAATAACAATAATAATAATAATAATAAAATAATAATAATACATAAATATATTTAATAATACATATTTTTTTTGTTTTTTAGGAATGACGTTAACTCATCACATCTAAAATATGGCCGAAATTTTAAACGTGATTAAATAAACCGATTGAAGGTGAGTTTATTGTGATTTCGTCGCTGGAAATACAGAGAACGAGAACAAAATAGTCCCATGGAAATCGCCTTGAGTTCCACTCCAAGATTTCCCGTGAGTCTTTGCGCGGCCCCAAATTTGTGTGCGCACGCGCAGTCGACTCCTCCACATATGGTAGAGCTGGACCAATCAGCTTCGTCCTCGGAGGAGCGTGAGGGGCTGATTTAAGAGATCTCCCCCAATAAATCTGTCACAACTTCACAAAGTTGATTTAAACGTGTTTCACGTCGTTATGAAAATACTTGTGGATTAATCAAAGGACTGCGCGCTGGCGTCACATCAGCTGGAGCAGATTACTCTTCACAGCTTTGTTAACGCGACTGATGGGATTCCTCTTTTTCCTTTCTTTCTTTTCCCCTCTCCTCGAACCACCAAGTGGATCCATGAAGCGCACCGCAGAGTGACACAGAGTGATTGTTAGGGGGGCTTTCTGTGATGTCTCTGTAACCATTACTAAGACTTAGACTACAATTATAAAGTTGTTTACTGTGTTGTCAGTGTAACATTTGTGCTGCTGCTGCTGCTGCTGGTGTGTAACAGTGTTACAGCTGCTTCCTGCAAGAACTGTGTATGTGTGCTGCAGCCATGTGACAGATGCTGAGGCTTCTGCAGCAGCACCACCACCACCACTTTCTTTCTATCCGTCTCTGTGTCTTTCTGTCTGTATGCATGTCTATGTGTCTTTCTGTATGTCTGTGTGTCTATGTGTCTTTCTGTATGTCTGTGTGTCTATGTGTCTTCCTGTATGTCTGTGTGTCTTTCTGTATGTCTGTGTGTCTGTCTGTCCTGCAGGATCACTCGCCTGAACTTGTTGTATTAGACATATAAAGATTTAAAGTGGCTATTTCTCAGGTAAAATCCTCATCCTACGTTGACAACGTGGTGTTTTGTCTATAGCTATTTAACAACGAAACGCAAAGAAATATACACCTTTCTTGTTAAATACATTATATTAAGTTATTACCTGTTATACGTGTTATGTTATGCTCGTAAATGTCAACATAAGTTAAATAATTTAGAATGATTTATATTTCTTTATGTATATTTGCATTTCGTCTATATTTTCTTGTATTTTATGATGTAAGATCTATCTATCTATCTATCTATCTATCTATCTATCTATCTATCTATCTATCTATCTTTTTCATTATCGTTGTTACCACCATTCGACAGCAGATGTCGCAATTGAGTCAGGTTACAAACTAAGTACTCACATTACATGTGGGCTGGGTTTCTTTTTTTGCATCATAGTCTACCACCCCTAGTGGAATGAAGCACATTTAGATTCTTATAATCTGAAGCAAGAATAACCTCACCTTAACCAAACTTCAGCGTTTAAATTCTGCATGAAGATATTACTAACAACAACAAAAATAATAATAATAAGCTCAGTGCATAATGAATACTTTTCTGGAATATATAAGATATATTTTAGTTTTTATTCAATTAAATGAATGCTTTTTGAAGCACTACTTGATATTAATTAGGCTAATGAATGCATTTTATATTTTTCTGTTTCAATAAAGGTAAAAACAAACAAACCGTGAGACCATTGTTTGTGTTAAATATTGTCTTGTGTGTGTTTGCGGTGTCTTCTGGGTCTGTTCTTGTGCTTTACCTCAAGGCTTTGCACAGGCCTTGGATGATTAGATATCAGCAATTGAGGGTCAGTGTGGACAGAAACACTGTGTGTATCAATGCATGCATGTTGTAAAATCACCCCTTTTTGAAGTTCTCTTTATTAATATTATTATTATTATCATTATTAATAATAATAATAATAATAATAATAATAATGATAATAATAATAATAAAATCATTATTATTATCATTGTTATTATTATCTCAGAGGGCCAATTGAAGCATAGCTAGCAACAACCAAAACAAATAAAAATAGACACAAACAACAATTACAATGACAGTGACGAGACAAGCAGCGACAGAAATGACTCATTCAGAGCATAATGGCAGCAACGACAAAATAATTCTCAAATCCAACCTGAATTCATCTACCATAGGATGACTGGGGTCAGCATAAACTGACCTGACCTTTAAAACCCTGAGCTTGTACATGTGAGTGAGATTATGACCAGTTTATATGCCACATATAAACTGGTCCTGTTCTCCTGAAGTGAAGGTTAAAACTAAATAAATTAAACATTTTCATAAAAGTTCGGTCAACACCAAAGTTGTGAAGCTTGTGAGGAAAGTACAAGCACTGGTGGGCTTTCTTGCAAACGGTGTCAGTGTGAAAGTCAAAGGTCAGTTTATTAGTTTATATAGTTGTCTTCATAGGAATACTATTATTTACTTCTTTTTTTTTATCTTCGTACCTTCTTCCAGGATTTTTGGTCATGGTTGTTGTCTACAGGAGGGATTCTGATTACATTTTCTGGAAGTGTAGGTTATGGCCAAAGTAAAATATGATCAGATTATCCACCGAAATCTTACCCAAAATCTGATCATAAGCACCCTTGAGTGTATTGACACTGTGGGAAGACTTGGTGGAGCTATGCACACTCAAGTTGTTTACAGTTTTTCTCAGTCGCTTTGGGGCTTTTCTCACATCACTATTAACATTTGCACAGCAATTAAAACAATTAGTGCAAACTGCAAAACCTAGTGGATAACCTGCAAAAGCACAAACATCACAACGGATATCATCCCTATGCAATGCAGCGAGGAAAGTATCTCCTGGAGTGGCAAATCCACCCTCTGCATGACTCGTCACATGCTGCATCCATGCTAGCTGAGAGCAATAGTTCAATTTAGGAGACATTTCCAGGAATTTGCTTGACAGAATTTGATAACTAGTTCAACAATTTTGTATGTAATGACTCAAGAAATGAAATGAAGATTAGTTTTATTGGGAACGCCTATTTAGCATCCATAACTATAGTTCATTTTGACTGACATGACATAAGGAAATGATAATGTTATAAAACAGCAGAGAATTCAATGAAAGCAACTGATACATGTCCAAAAGCATTTGCAATTTGTTCAGAGGAAGGAGAAATTGCTCCAATGATGTGCACAAATGACTAAATGTTGTGGAGGTTGAACTAATAGTTATGAGAATTTTCATTCTGATCTGAGAAAAGCACCAAAGCGACTGAGGAAAACGGTAATGTTGCAGTAGAATCTTAACTGTGTAGGATCCATATAAACATACAGTAGATATCAGTTTTCCTCAGAGGGTGCAACCCCTAAATGTTATCAATCAAAATTGTTTGAACATGCAAGCAAAGAAAATCCAATATAAAGCAATTATTGTCCGTTGAAAAGGCCAGTGATTTTAAACAATATCAGACTAGACTACAAAACAAATCCTGAAATAGGTTGACTCAAGGCCAAAGATAAGATGACCTAAGTAATGCAACATGTTTGTCTGAGAGGGACTTACATTTACATCTAATCATTAATTAAAAGTGTGTTTTGTGAACAATGTCCCTTCTATCTTTAAACTACAGTACAGAGATTACAAATTATACCCAAAATGTAACTTTTGAAAGATAAAATCCCCTCTTTTTCTTCTATTAACTATTGTGATAACTTAACTGAAATATAACATTGCCACACCATAAATATGCTCATAATAAAGTTAGTTAGATACATCACAGCCACATTGTATGAAAAGTGCTATACACATAGTCTAAATTGATTTGGTTTATATAATTGTATAATGATGCCATGTCTACATAATTTTAATTTTGAAATTGACCCATGTCATAGTTAACTTAATCTGGAAAGAAGCAAACTGTACTTAATAATAGACAATTAACAGATGTTTTAGATGTTCTGGGGGTAAAATGATGTGAAGATGACTGCCCTTTGTTGTCATGAACAGGTTTAACCAGGCAAACTACTGTAAGTTACCTCTAGGTGTCTGAGCCAAAGGGTCTGAGCACGAGGCAAATACCGCAATTACAGCCATATCCCATAACAATTCTTATAGCATCACTTAATTGCCGGAAACAAGACAGTACTTATAAGAATAATAGTATTTCAGTAGATTTAACGTTATTTTCTGATATTCTTCATGCAAAATAGGTAGACGTCATAAAAGAGGTGGGGCTTCCGGTAAGTAACAGCTGTGCCCTGCTCTCATTGGTCACATTTATGACTGACTGTCTTGTTGTCAAATCACGTTCTCGTGCGGTGAACGTTGGGGTCCAATCTGCATGAGTTACGCAAATCTGAAACCAAGTTTCCCCAGTAGCAGCAAGTAGGTGACAGGGTCTAGCCTTTCGATTTCTCTTTAAATCTCCAACCAAGTAATAGCACCAGGGAAGTTTTAATAGCGAGGAATCACCAGCGATTAATCCATCCACTGTAGCGGACTCAAGGGCAACGTGTTCGTCATGTTTGCGTCAAGAGGTTTCCGTTAATGGGTAATTAAAGCCGGTAGCTAACTGCTAAGCGCTAGCATAGCTATCTAAGCATTTCGCCGGTACAGGCGGACCTCTTTGTCTGACAGGGGAAGGCGTGCTCTTTTGTTCGGCTTTTCCTTTGTCCAGTGAGGGAAAGAGGAACTGTTTGGTCAGGATTTCACGACTATCCGCATTTCCGAAAGCATTTGGAAAATGCAAAAGGCTAAAAAATATTTCACAGAAGGCCTTATTCAGTTAACTATCTTACTGAGTTTGATTGGAGTGCGTGTGGACATCGACAGCTACTTAAGCGGCTACTACTCACCATTGATTGAAATTAACTTGGGTCCTAGCTCAGCCTACACCCAGACACCCTTTCATAATTTGAGAGACACTCTTGACGGATATAGTGTGCACCCCAAATGTCCCGAGTTGGACTATTTCTTTGCAAGCCGTCGGCTGCTAGACGAGGTGAGGACACTTGGCTCTCCCCGGTTCCCCACACAGTTGAGCGCATGGCTGGTTCACCAAGTATCTGCCGCTGACCAGGCTGACTGTGGGCCTTCAACAAACAACAACAACAACAACAGTAACAGTAGCAGCAGCAGTTCAGGGTTACAAAGCCCCGGGGATGGCGTCGGGGATGACCGTGAACACCTGCCTGACCCTGGCCAAGAGGTGTACCAAACTACTCATGAACTCGGACATGGGCCCTGTAGCGCTGGAGCCTGTGTGTTTCTTAAAGAGGCAAGTGTGTGAGTGTATACGGAGTGAAATATAAAGTTAAACAGACTGCATTAATCCACGTAAAATGACTGATAAACAAATGGATAAATCAGAATTCCAACTTCCCCAGTGATTACACGAACAGCTAATGTTATCACTAGCTAGCTAGCCACAACAGCCCAGGTTGCATAATAATATGGTGTCTTTCCAACAAACAGTTAATTATGTTGTCGCATTTCCTGATGAACAGCGTGATAGCACATACAATGTGCATTTACTTTCACATTTGTATGATTGCCTTCATGTCCTGTGTCTCAGCATGAAGTGCTTAGCTGTCTGCGGCACCTGTCACATTAAACAATGGAGGCTTAAGTGAAGAGACCAATGTTTTTGAGTTGCCCCACACTAGCACTTAAATACCTCACTTAACCCACATATTTTGATTGTAAATTGGAACATATGTGCACATTATGTTGTGTAAATGTCTGCACATTTATTGTAACTGCATTCTGTGTGACAGCCATTTTGTGTTTTTAAGTCTCTAATCACATCCAGACGTTTATGTTCAGTTCGAGTAATAATCCAGTTTTTCTTGCTCGGGGGTATAAACAGCTGCGTGGTGGCAGTTGTTGAAGACAATTGTGTAACTGTATCTCCTCTCTTCAGCCTCAACTGCCAGCTGTGAGCTTAGAGAGGTAGAAAGGCAAAGCCTAGATCCACACCCTCGTTGCTGACACAAAAGTGATAGTCCATATTTGAACACTGGCCTCTCCGAGGGTTTTTGTTCACATTGATACCATGATCTTAACAACTTTTATTCTTTACCCCTACTTTGTAAATTGAGTGACTACTAAAATGCTTGTAATTGTGTGGGTGGAATTGAGCTATGATATTTGACAGGGAAAAACAGTTTGTCTCCATTTAGTGGGCCAGCTGAAGCTGCTCCAGTCAGATTCAACATGCTCAGACAGAGCTTAAACAGAACTGTACTCGTGTGGTGTATATTTTGCAACTCACATTTATGTTTCAAAATTGATCCAGCAGTCATTTTCCTTTCAAATGAATTATAATGTTTTTGTGGCAGACTGCTGGTGACCAACATTATGTTGCACTGTATGTATCAGTATTGAATTGAGTAATCTTTTAAGAGGTATAGCCTCATTTATCATATACCAAATAAAAGTAAAGAAAAAAAAAATGTATTAGTCCAACTAAAACCGGTAAACTGAAGTCAGTCTGACTTTCTAAAAGTGAACACTCTTGAGACTCTGAGAGAATCCGAGTGGGAGTTGAGCTATTACTGCATGTATACCTACAGTCAAATCCTTGAGACTAAAGCTGGCCCAGGGGTTCTGTGCATGTGCTACAGTTCCTACACACAGGTAATACCAGGAAATAATTGAAGAAGCCAATGCAAAGAAGAATAAGACAATCCCAAAGTTCAGGCCGGCACATTTTTGGCCTAAGGAGGAGGTGGATTGTACACTTGAACATTTGCATATTCTAAAGTTAATAGACAGGATAGTGAGGAAGACTTGGACGAGTCATTGATGTGCTGACAGCCACATGGTAATCTGGAAACTGCCTCATACTAACAAGCTGGTCATGGGCATTTGACCACCTAGTTGAGTAGAGGTGGGCACACTAAAGTCAATAAATCAAATTTCCACCACTGCTTGTAAACAAGGACAATGGCTGTAGTCCAGTTGCTGTTCAACTGGACTACAGCCATTGTCCTTGTTTACAATCCTTGAGACTAAAGCTGGCCCAGGGGTTCTGTGCATGTGCTACAGTTCCTACACACAGGTAATACCAGGAAATAATTGAAGAAGCCAATGCAAAGAAGAATAAGACAATCCCAAAGTTCAGGCCGGCACATTTTTGGCCTAAGGAGGAGGTGGATTGTACACTTGAACATTTGCATATTCTAAAGTTAATAGACAGGATAGTGAGGAAGACTTGGACGAGTCATTGATGTGCTGACAGCCACATGGTAATCTGGAAACTGCCTCATACTAACAAGCTGGTCATGGGCATTTGACCACCTAGTTGAGTAGAGGTGGGCACACTAAAGTCAATAAATCAAATTTCCACCACTGCTTGTAAACAAGGACAATGGCTGTAGTCCAGTTGAACAGCATAGTCAAAATATAACCATAGCTCGACTTAGCTGTGCATGGAAATGTACCTACTTTCATTTTCTATGTAAATGCACCAACTCCTATATTTCTAATTTGTCCCAAAGGTATTTTTTTTTGACCTTTTGTTAATTTGAGTTCACTTCCTTCTGTGGTTAAAATTACTTTGTTTTAATAGAACACTAATCATTGTTTGATATATTCGGAATGGCTAGACTTTGGTCAGTGAGTCAAAAATGAACTGTAATTCAGGGTCTTTTGTGTGTTGACTAACAAACTGTCTGATTTGTTTTGTTTTTTCCTGTCAGGAAAATGATGTTAAAGTTAAAGAGGAGGAAGAACCTGCTCCAATCACTCAGCACACTCACAGTTCCACACTGGAACAAGAGGTATGATCCTGTTTGTCACAGCTCCCTTCGTCAGGTGCTTTGTAGCGTTGAAAAGTTGTTGTGACACTGCTGAAAATTGTTATACCAGAGGTTCAGTCTCACATGACTGTATCACACCTTGAACCAGTCTGATCCCAGTGCACTTTATGATTAGGTAAACCACATAATTACCATCTTGCACAGACTGCTTTTTTAGCCTCTTAAATTCAATAATAAAAAGCACATAATTATATTATTTAGTATTGCGTCAGTCTCTGATACTTGTTGCTAACAAATGCTGTGAATTTTGTGTTTTGTTTCAGAGTCTTTTTGAAGACATCACTGCGCTGTCCAACCCAGTTATCCACCATCCTCCTCCTATTGATATCGACCAGCACTGGAGCAATTTGCTCTCTCTGTCTGTCACCGACCTTGATGTAAGTTTGCTGTTCGTGTTTGTCACATCTTACAGTAATTTAGATGTTCTATGGTTCCATTCACATGTAGTCTCTTTTGCGGCCACATTTATTTTAAACGATGTTGTTATGACGTGCTTCTGCTCTGACACTTGTTTTTCTAGGCATGTCAGTAGCTCATTCAACGTACATTTGGTGAATCAACATTGACTTGTCATGTCTACAGCTCTCTCTTCCATGCAAATGTTTTTAGAAGCTAAATTTGAATGGCAGTAGTGTCTCATGGTGTTCCATGTGCTGTTTTTGCGTAGCTAAACTGTACGTCTCATTCTCAGGACTTGGACTCCCTTGTTGCGGATACAGACATCACAAGCGCAATCAGCCAGAATGTCAGTCTGCATGATGCTATGGTCACCTCTGCTGGGGTGTCTGGTGTGGCATCAGAAAGAGGAGAGGCCAGGCTAGTCACCCAACAAGGAACACTATTCCGACTGGAATCAATAGGCTCCTCCCACTCCGACGTCTCACCAGGGATGGCCCTGGGCCTGGCTGCTCTGCCATTTGCTTCAGTATGTAATTTAACTGAAAATGAGTCATCTCATAGTGCACTGGGTGGATGTCTGGATGAGGCAGTGTTTGACCAGATCAATCAGCTAGGTTTAGAAGGCCTAGACTCCATGGACTCTCAACTAATGAGCAGTTTTGGGAACATAGCCCCACATGCTCTTGAGGACCTGGACTCGGACTCTGGTCTCTCCTTGGAGAGCAGCTCTGGAGGCCCAATTTCCCCAGGTTGGTTAAAATCTCATAAAATACTTGTAGATTGCATCAATTCATACTTGCATACAGTTGTTATACATACATACAACACAATCATTATCTCTTCTCTTGTTCAGGGTCATCTGAAATGTCATCATCATCATCCAGCTCATACTGTGAGGATGAGTGTGGAGCAACTGGTTACAGTAGTGATGCGGATCTAGTCCCTTCAAAAGGCATTGCAGGCTACACGACAGCATGGTCACCTTTTGATCTGAGTGAGAGTGTGTGGCATGACCACAGCTATTCATCAACTGCTTTCCTGAACCAGCCTGCAGTCACACTGCACCACAAAGGCATCAAAGAGGAGCCTCTTAGCGACAGCGATGAGCAAACGCTAGATGACCGGGATATGAGTCGCGATGAGCTGCGTGCCCGTGCCATGTACATCCCATTCTCTGTTCTGCAGATTGTCAACATGCCTGTAGAGGAGTTTCTTGAGGTTCTTGATGGTCATGGCTTCTCTCCTGAACAGGTGAACCTCCTCAGGGACATCCGCAGGCGGGGGAAAAATAAATTGGCGGCACAAAATTGCCGCAAGCGCAAATTAGATGCCATTACAGGACTCCAGGAGGAGGTGGAAATGCTGCAAGCTCAAAGAGACAGGCTGCTAAGGGACAAGCAGGTTACAGCTAAGACTATGGGTGCTGTGAGCCAACAGATTAAGCAGCTGACCAGAGACGTTCTGGCGCGACTGAGAGATGGTTCAGGACAGCCTCTGAATCCAGAAAGATTCACCCTGCAGTGCGGGGCTAACGGTAGAGTAGCAGTTCAGCCATTAAGAAGACCTACTGTCACCACCTCAGCTGGCAACAAAACAGACAAGAGGAAGAAGGACAAAAGGCAGTGATGCTGTATTGCCAGCTAAGACTTAAAATTTCGAGATTTTTTTTTTTTGGAGGTTTCTGAACTTCTTTGCCTTACTCCAGTTTTGGGATCTCCTTTTATTAAAAGTGGGTGTGGATTCACCACTGTTGGGAGCCTAAGGGGCAAAAGGTGCAAAAAAAAATCTCTGTAAATAAAACATCTCATGGGGAAAATGTAGCTCAGACACTGGACATGCTTTACTCACCAAAGGTGATTGAAGGGAACAACTAAGCTGCTGGCAATGCTGACAGTCTCTTTTTGTGCCTGCTAAACATTAAAACCATTGTGTTTTTTTGTTTCTACTTTTAGACACTCGCATCTAAAATGTAACATCATCGGCCAGCATTGTGTCAGTTACTAAATAGAAATCTAGGAGGAGGATCTGTTGTTGTTTTTTTTCCACGTTATCTCACTTCTCAAGGTAATCAGTTTAGGAAGTGTGATTTGTATTTATTTAAGTTTTTGAGGTCCTGAAATGCTTATATGAACCACACAGCTGTCAATGGCAGTATCTTTTTTTCACAATGGAAACTTTATCTCAAAGTTCTAAGATTATTGTGACATAAAGTAAAGTTTACATATTTTTTCTCATTTTTGAGGGCATGTAGTGTGACGGTTTGTTCCTTTCTTTAAAGTTTGGTATGCCAATGATTGAATTGACAATAGCCTTCATTTGCATTTGATTTTGGTTGTTGTGTGTATATACATGCACATAACTAACAATATTTACAAGGCAACCATTTAATGTTTAAATTTAACATTGAGTAATTAACCCATAAGTAAAGTATTACGAGTTCTGACAAGATTATATTCTACCTCTTGCCTTAGTTAATAGATTTGGCTCAAATAGAACTGACCCTTTTGTAGGGGAGCTAAGTTGCACTCTTGCTAATGAATCTCTCGTTTTTAAAATGGCCCTCAATTGACCTAAACCACATTGTTCCTGAAAAAGAAAAAAAAAATACAATCACCAATTCTATTTAATAAGGTTTGAATGTTTCTTTTTATGTATTTGAGATTATCTGAGACTTTAAGCATTTAGTAGAAGTTGCCACAGACACATTGCTTTATACAGTAAGCAGATTGAGTGAATGAAATGGGGGAAGTTGCTTGCATGAAGTTGTTAATAATGTGGCTCCAATAATTTTCCTCCCAGTCCCTAACAAATGTGTATTAAAATCTACGGTTTGACCAAAAGTTTACTGTTTCTATACAAGCGTAGGGAACATTTTTTTTGCAGGTGTTCTTTCTGATTTGAAAATAAATAAAGTTATTCAATTGTGTCTCTCTTGTGCCACTACTTTGGCTTGGGTACCTTCCCATCTCAAACCCAGTGAGACACCCAGATCTGTGTTTGGGTGTTTTACATGTTCAAGATGAGATAAGATAGTCTTTTATTTGTCCACCAGTGGGCGAATTTACATTGTTACAGCAGCAAAGAACGTTTCAGTTATTCTGTTTTTAAAAGTCATGCATTTATGTCAGATGCTCATTAATATGTTCTGGTACAATATAAAATTCGTGCTATGGAAAGCGTGAGATTTTAAATCTGGCCTTGAGTCTTCTCCAAGGACTACATACCATAAGCACGGCATATACAACGAAGCGCGTTTTCCTCCGGGCTTCCGTAGGGGACTCAAGAATATAGCCGAAGTTTTCGCGCCCGTCCCCTGGACCTGCATACGAGAGATAAAGAGGAGGCAGACCGCGTGGTAAGGATCTGTGTTGTGCAATTTTTTTTTTTTGCATCAGTTAGTTAAAGTTTGAACCAGTTAACCGAACGACGGCAGCCTTGTCTTACAAGAGGACGTGTGTGGTGGAAGTCGCATAATGCAAAGAAAGAGTGAGTTTTTTTGCGTGAACACAGCGCTAGCTGCTTGCTATGTTTTCTTTACGACCGCGTACATTAGTTCATAGTCGGCGGATGCAAACATGTCTCAACAGTAACCTGCACTGCCCATGTCATGTTAACTTAAGCTAGCTATAATTAGAAGCGCCTATGTGACTAAATCATACTCGCAGGCCTGTAAAATACTCCTTGTGTTTTTTGTGTCGTGTCATGCCCGGTGATAGCTTTTCTGTTTATTTAAAAATACTGAGTGCATCTTGAAGTTTACTTTTTACACTGCTTGACTAACAGTAACGATGTGTTGCATATTGTAGAGACAAAGAAATGTTCTGTTATTATTCAGGCCTTGATGATATCGTCTTCAGTTAGCATCGCGGCTAACCTGCTAGCTCCCGTGGTGCACAGCGCTCGGCTAACTGACAATTCTTCACCCGGCATGTAAATAGTATCTTTGCAAGTTTAAACGAGCGCATTCTTGTAAATTACCGGGAAATTGTTATTGCCGTTATGGCAACGTCCTCTGTTGGAGGTTTAGGCCATGCTGGTGTCGTGTTTGTCCAATACTATATGGATTAACCCAGCCTCTGTGTGTCGGTGAGTCTGTATGCACTACACAAGCCTTATTTTTAATTTAATACTTGTGTTCTTGTTTTAGATCAAAACATGGGTAAAAAACAGAATATCAAGACCAGAAAGGATGGAGTGGAAACTCAGGAGGAACCTGAAGAATTTGTTGTTGAAAAAGTCTTGGACCAGCGTATTGTCAATGGGAAAGTTGAATTCTTCCTGAAGTGGAAAGGATTTACTGAGTGAGTTGCCTGGGACATCTGCTCCCCCTCCTGCTGAGCTGGAAGTACTTCCCTGGTATGGGGTTGTGACATGCTTTTGTCAATAATCTTTAATCCCGTTCAGTCCTGGTATTAATATTCACCCCGAATGTCTTGAATTGGTATTCATGTCTGATCAAAAACACATTGGTAAATGGTTTAGAGATGCATTTCCTTTTATGTATGAGCGCAATTTGTCTTTGGGATGTATTGGACTACCTCTTCAACTGATGACAGCTGACCCACTGCGATTTCACCTTATTTATGACACTTCATGATACCCATATGTTGACTTGGCCACCGCTATAATGTTAAAATGGATTAACAAATGATTGCTTTATTTCTAATTGCAAAAGCTATGTTAGGTAGCGCTTTGTTTCACTCACCTCCACCCACCCCCCTTTTCCCTCTTTCTTTACCATAAAGATACCATAAAATACCTCTCGCATAAAGACACAGATGCACACATACTGACGCTAGACACACCTGTATAGTCAGACTCATTACAAACATTTTTGTCCATGTGAATAGACATGATGTCCATATGTGTTTACATATCGGGCAGAGACTTGAGATGTGGTCACAGGAGACCCATCAAGGACGCATGTTTATGCCAGGTATGAACAGTCGTACTTAACCCTGCCCACTTGAAATCAGCTCTTTCAGGGCAGATGTTAATGCCAGGTCTGAACGGGAGCCATTGTGGTTGCATGAAGTGACTAAAATTTTGCATGCAGTATAGCCTCCTCTTCACCTTAATGCTTAGTTTTATTTGATGTGTTGAGATGCAAATGACCTTCCTGTACATGTAGGTCTGACAACACATGGGAGCCAGAGGAGAACCTGGATTGTCCTGAGTTGATCTCAGCATTTCTGGAAGCACAGAAGAACATTAAAGAGAAGCCTGCTGCTGTGAAGAGGAAGGCATCAACAGATGAGCCAGAGACAGAGGCAAAGAAGAAAGAAGTAAGTTCACTTGTCTCCCTAAACATTTTATTAATAGAAATCCTTCACATTAAGGACTGTCTGTAAAAACTGAGGCAAACATTTTATTACCTTGTTGCTCAGGGCACTCAAAAATGCCAAACAGCAGTTCAACACCTTACTGAAGCTCTTAATGTAGTGGTTTCATTTGTGTGAGCTTTATTCCTGAACCTTGGAGTAACATGGGATCAGAATCATTCTTGTTTCAAACTGTTCCAGCAAAGCATTTTTCTGGCCTTGACCCTGATCCTTCAGTGACTTTGTTGATCCAATTTAAACGTCATGGTTAAAGTTCTTAAGAATAAACAGAAAATGGCCACAAACCATTGACATCACTGATTTTTGTTGTCACTACTTCCAGCCTGAAAAACCACGCGGCTTTGCAAGAAACCTTGAGCCAGAACGGATCATTGGCGCAACAGACAGTAGTGGGGAGTTGATGTTCTTGATGAAGTGGTGAGTCCAGAGTGAACTAAACTGTATCTCAAAACTGGTATTAGTATGCACTATTGCATTTTTTTTTTTTGGTGTGAAATGATTCATCTCTGTATTGTTTAGTATATCACAAAGTTTTAAAGTACATAAAATGTATAGAGAACATAGGTCTGTGGCTGTTGTGATGTACTTTGCCTTTTCTTTCCTAGGAAAGACTCTGATGAAGCAGATTTGGTCCCATCCCGTGAGGCGAACACCCGCTGTCCTCAGGTGGTCATTTCCTTCTATGAGGAGAGACTGACATGGCATTCCTGTCCAGAGGATGAAGCGCAGTAGTACCTTCCTATGACCCCTATGAGTCCTTTGCACCACTTAGGACCTTTTCCTCAGGAGTGAAGTTTCTTCTCTGGCATGCCTTTTGTAGTTTTAGCTTGCTTGGTTATTTTTGAAGATGTTTCACGACTTGAAATGTACAGAAGTAGAGGAGAGCTATGTTGTTGCACGCACTAGCTGAACAGATTGTGAGAAAACGGGTGGTGGCGGTGGTGTGGAACTGTACCATGATTGAAGCTTGTGCTGTTAGAATTGTTTAGGTGATGGCAGCTTAGAAACCACTCCCATCAAGACCTGTAAGGCATACCTGGTCAGATTTTGTACATTCAACTCTTAGTCTGTTAAACTGTCAATCACCACCATTACAGCTCAACATTTTTTTTTCTTTTTTTTTTCTATACTAGTACAAATTGTTTGTTTTCTAAATGTGCATTTTGTAAACTTTGTTTGTAAATATTATTTGAAGTTCTAATAAAGGTTTTATGTGACCAAATTCCACAGCTTAGTTTTTATGGTTTCAAGAAAATGTGTATTAAAATTGGAAACATTAATACATGTTTAGATTTAGCTGTAAACCTTGTTTGTATGCAAATTAGAGCTTTCAAGTCATTGTTTCCTATTTCCACAGTTGAAACTTGTTTTTTCTCAGCTGATCCCTCACATGCCCAGGGAACATCTGACATGATCCGTCATGGATTATGTGTTCTTCGTCCATAAAGGTCAATTGTGAGGTTAGTTTTGACAGTGTGTCTAAATTTATGCTTCACGTGTAAGATTTTAAATATTGGACTGTTGTGATTGTTTTGTTTTTCCCGAAGTGGCATTTTTGAATAAAGCAATAAAGCATCAATCAATGTGAAACATTTTGTAATAGCAGGGATTAGTTTTGGGCAGTAATATATTATTACTTCCAGAAATGAGTAGTGTAAGTAATTACAATTTACAAAATGGTAGTACAGCTGCCAAGGAAAGCGAGGTTAGGTCACTGCATTGTGTGATCAGGGAGAAAGTGTTGTTTGAGAGATGACAGGATTGTAGATATGGATTCCAGACCTTTATACAATGATAATATTTCTATGTTAACTACCTTTTAGTGTCTTGGATCCAGAATCTAAGTTTATTTTCAGATGGAAAATTACAATGAAATTCCTCAAACAATTCTGAAATGACTAATAAATATGTTCGCCTGACATGTTTAAGTGCAAAAAATAGCAGCAAATGTTATCCCATTGACAGATGAATTCACGTCATTCTGTTTGTAACAACAGCGCCACAGTCACCTGGGCCATGTGGCATTCATAAAAAGCATTAAGTTTGTGATTGCCGAGACACAGAAGCAGCAGCGTATGGTTTCCTTTAGACATGTTTTCTAAGGAAAAGACATTCTATGTGACACCTTAAATGGCATCAAATGATCTTGATTGAATCAAACTTCTAATCAGTGCAGTTCAGTCAGCACTGGTATGCAAATCTTCTCTTGGGGTGTCAGCACAAGGTTATACCTCTCACCCAGAAATAGTATGTTCAATAACAGAAGTTATTCAAGACTTTTAAATTGACATTTATAACATTTCATAAAATATATTTGAGTTTGCTCCTCGTAATAACAGCATAGCCACAATGTACAATTCTGCAGTTTACAAATGATTTTGTATTACAGTGTCTGGTATACAAGGGTCGCCTTGTGACACCCAGTGACCGGAGGAATCATGTTTTTGGTGGACGGAAACTCTACAAGCAACCAGTTGGACTGAAGGATGAACTGATGAGAATCCAGTGGTCAAAAGGACAAGATCACTGACCTCACGTTGTGACAAAGGTGATATATTAAGAACACCCTGGGGAAGATTAATTATGTGTGGCAGAAACATTAAATTTGACTCGGGGATCACCTGATTAGAAGTGGGTGGTTTTTATACCTAATGAACGTGTGTCCTTAAAAACACCCTCGGGGAATTCATCACTGGCACAAATGTTCACATATACATCCACGTGAACTCTGTCTGAGTAGAAAAAGGTGGCCCCACAAACCTCCTCAACATTAAATTCTCTTTAATTCAACAAGCTCAAGGAGTCTTGAGACGACGGTCGTTAATGAAAGTTGTTCTTATAGCTAATCATTACTGTATTTAAATTAGGGAACTTTATCTGGTGATTTCACTGATGATAAAAAAAACAACCTTTATATTCAAATGAGCAAACCTTTGCCCTCCTTAGTACTTTTACCTCCTGTAGAGGAATATATGCACTACAGTAATGGTAAAGTCTAAGTAACAATATTTATTTAACCCTCCACTCCTTGGCTTGGATAGAATCTCCTTAATTCTATATAGGTAAGAAGTATTTTTGTAAATGTCGTTGATAATAACACTGACCAGTGCAGTAATGCGTGCTCCATCTGACAGTTTGGTAACTTTAAATTCAAAATCTACATTGTTTTAAGTATACAATTATGTGGTGATGTTTGTAGGGTGTTTGTCATTGCATAATGTTCTCTGTAAGAGGAACATTCTTTGTCTTTCAATGGTCTGTTAAAGCAATACCAAACTGTGAAATTCATTTATGCAACGTATTCTGACACTTAATTTATGAAAATAGAAACACCACGCCACAGAATGTGTATTAAATGAGCGAGGGTGTTTTAGTTCTTTTGCTTTAAGGGAAAGTGACTGCTTTACATTTTTGTTGACCTAAACTAGCATTAGCATGTATGTGTTACTGACTATTTTTTCAGTTTAAATGTTATTTTACCCCTCCACCTCTTCTCCATCACATGACCTCCTCCCACCAGGTGAAACCATTTAAACTGATTAGTGACCGGTGCGCGTGGAGGCTGCACACACACACACCACGTTTCTCTCAAGCGGGGTATTTGGACCCTTTTCTGTCTGCGCTTTTGTTTTTTAAGTCTTTTTTATAATTATTGTTTTGCAAAAGTGTATTTTATTACCCCGTTTGTTTCCTGCCCGGGGCAAAAGGAGTCGTGGACAAGCCTCGAGGCAGAGTTCACACTGGGTCGTTACAGCAGCAGCAGCAGCAGCAGTGTTATATAATCGGCAGTAACAATCAGTTCAGACAGAGCTGAGCTCGAAGCTGCTACGCTGCAACCCGATCACTGCTTAGGAAGCCCAAAGAGGAAAAGGTAGGAAAATAATGACATTGGTTGGTATTTGTAATGTTTTTGACACTGTTATAGTTATTATTATTATTTTTTTTTTTTTTATGATTAACAAACATGTATCTCATGTAAAAGCTGTTTTGCTTCTGAAGTTTTTCCTGTGAATCTTAGTTACCTACATCAATTTGTTTTTAAATCATTGGCATTGGCTGTAGATTGTGTTGTTTTTGTGTAGTTTACATGAATGTATAGCTGTTCGGTGTAGTTGTGATACTCAGCACTCCTACATAGTTATTTTTTCATCACTGCTGCTGACATGAGCACTTTGTTTTAGCTGTGCTTTTAGGATCATAAATCACATAAAGTGTTTTAACTGGTTGTAATTGCAGTCCCAATATCACAATATCTAACACAAGTAAATAATGCAGTTCCCCATCTTGGATATTATGTGGAACAAGTGATTTTCCTTAAACCCAAAGACTTTGTTCGTCACTGTACAGTGTTGTAGCCATAAACAATCAACAGCGTCATGTGCAAAGACAGTCTGTACTATCTGTACGTCATCACATTACATGGTATAATCTCTAAAGGTATATGCTGCTTGAGGAATACAGTGTGATCACTAATTGCATAACCCCTGCTCTTTGTTTCTATGGGATCCACGTGAGGTCAGTGAAATCGTGTCTTTAGTCACTGAAGCCCTTTAGATATACACGTCATGTAAATACAATGAATGTGTATAGAGCTGGCTGCATTTCTGCCTGTAGTGTGCCAGAAAACGCTTGCCCATTGTTTGTAACTTTGGTCCCTGAGTCCAAATTAAGTTGTTTGGGGCCAAAAAAAATTGCCTTTGCAAGCAAAATTCCCTTCCTTTGCCCCTTTGTTCCCATTAATGCTGCATCAGCGCCAAATGTTTGGACTTTTGAGTCCTGAAAGTATTAAATGTCAACTAGGCTGTTTTTACTTTACATCACAACTCCTGCATTGAAACAATTGACTTATTGGTGGTTCTTTCGTTATGAAAATAAATTGAAGTGAAAATAAGTGGTGTTTTCTCTCCACAGGAAGCTAAGATAAGACTATCGCAAGCTACAACAAATCACTGAGTTTTAACGTAGCTTGTTTCCTTACAGGTTTGTGTGTACCAGCATGGACAGTATGCTGGAAAACCTCTCAAAAAATGTAAGTGGTCATGCATACGCCTCACTCAGTTTCCAGCAACAAATCCAAACATTTCATGTCAAGCTGCTCCCTTTATATTTGTGCTGATCTCTTCTTTTTGACTCTTGCAGGAGTTTATCAGTATTTGTGTCCGGGATCCAAGGCTCCAGAAAGAAGACCTGTGGCACACGCATGTTGACTACGATATCTGTTTACATGTAAGGTGTATGCGGCACCTTTTAGGGAGGGACGGGGATGTTTGTCTGCAAGCTTGCGTCTTCGAGTTCATGCCTAACGTCTATACTTAAATCTCTTTGCAGACAAATAGCATGTGTTTCCGAAAGAAGGCTTCCTGTGTGAGGCGGCGTTACAGTGAATTTGTGTGGCTGCGTCATTGTCTGGAACAGAATGCCCTCATCATGTATGTCACACTTTTTATTGGTTTATCAGCTATGACAAATGCATTATATATACATAAGTTGCATAATAAAAGCTACTTTATCATTGTTGTAGCATTGTTAACTTTTACTCTTGAATATTCATTTCAACATATACACCACCTCTGCAACAGTTAAAAGACAAATTGAAGTGTGTAGACTCGTATAGCACTGTTGTATTAGACTACACAGATATACATTAAAACCTTTATGTACTTTTTTTCTCTTGATATTCCTACCAGGCAATTACCAAAGTTGCCACCCTGGAACCCTTTCTTCAGTCTGAAGAATAGAGAGCAGGTCTCACAGAGGATGAAGGGCCTACAAGAGTTTTTAGAAGGGTGAGTTGCTCTGAAGTTAAAACCAAATCAACTTCTTTCAACTTTTTATGTGAAGTCTTTTTTTTATTTATTTTTTAATCTAAATTAATTATTTTACATCCTGACACACATTTTTTTTATTTTTACCTTGGATTTCTATGTTGACATTGCCACATTTTCCCTTCTCCAGTGTTCTTCATACGCC
Source organism: Solea solea (assembly GCF_958295425.1). Taxonomy (NCBI): domain Eukaryota; kingdom Metazoa; phylum Chordata; class Actinopteri; order Pleuronectiformes; family Soleidae; genus Solea; species Solea solea. The sequence goes on along the minus strand of NC_081153.1, from coordinate 11,966,164 downwards.
GTTCTTGTTATCAGACAGTCGGCTCCATCTGTTCCTCCAGTCCAACCTCAGCATCACAAAGATAGAGAGGTGTGCTCTTGGTAGGACCAGGTACACGGTGGCTGAAGCCATACAACGTTCCAACCTGGATTGCATCACAATAGAGGACAAGGGCTCCTGTGACTCCGACTGTGAAAGGTCCGAGCGCTGACATCTTGGTTAATGTTAAAGATCAGTTCTCAGTCTATATTGAACTGATCGTTCTTTTTATTTATTTTTTTCTCGGCAGCTCTTCGTCGTCTGGCTTGGGACAAAGTGTGGACTCTATGATGCGAGATAGCCCACTCCCCTGCTTTGAGTCCTGACGGGCTGAGAGTTGTTTACCTGACAGAACTTCTCACCCTCACGTACTAAGTCTTGATGCTCTGTTGTTTTACCCCCATGTGGCTTTCTTTTTGTACATGGATGCATTGACTGTTTTCTCCTCCAACCATCAAAAGCAAAAAAATCCATTTCGTCTCGTTAACTCCATTACTCTCCCCTTAGCATTTGTTTTAATAGTGGGTCTCTTAAAGCATGTACTTGAGTCATTTGAATGTAGTGGAGTACTTGAATGTGTTGGGAAAAAAAAATATTTTTCTTGTTTTTAAATGTATAGTTAACCTACACTTGCAATGACAATGTCTTTAATTTTTTTTTGTATATATATATATTTTTATCAGCACTGTGGCTAGCAAGGGATGTTTTGACTTTTAAAAAAAAAAACAAAAAACTTTTATCACTTGTTATTGGATAAATAAACTTTTTTGAAGAAAACAACTCATTTGACACCTTGGCCCAAAACATGTCTTTGTGACCTACAGTACATTCATGATGCACTGTTCAAACAGCCCAGTAGGGGGAGTGAAGACATAAGACTTTTATCTTAATGTATACAGTAGAGGTATTGATCACTGCTGACAAAGATGATCCAGTTGTCTGTACTGTTGTGAAGGTGTAATATTACAATAAGTATATGTTAAGAATCTGCTGCATGTGCATTATGGTAATAATTAGATTGGTATTTCTGTCACAGATTTTCTCTACCTTTTTTAGTGGCTGAAAATGTAAACTAATACAATCATGTGTGCATTGGTATCTTATTACAGCTGCACAAAACTGTTCACTTAATGAACGTTTGTCATAAGGACTTAATGAATGAAGGAATTTTAATATTAATGACAGTCAAAAAGGTATATCGGGTTAACAATTCAAATATTTCTGATCTACAGTCTGTCCGGTCAAATGGCAAATACAAAAAAAATGCAAATCTGTCTAAAAAGTAGATACACTAAGTGATTTGGGGGTCACATGGTTAAATCACCTGTGTAGAAAAATAAAGCAAAATTGAGATAATAAAAAAAGGTAAAGAAATGTTTAAAACCAAGCAAAAACCCAAATCTTGACTGAAAAAGTGCCGAGTGATAAAGTCTCATCAGGCAAAGACTATACAGCCAATTCACTACTATCTAACTGAAAAAAATTATACATATCTGGAGTGTGAATGGCTTTGACAAATGGAGAAACGTCTTGTTTTCATTTGTGCAAATCCCAAATGTCTCCAGTTGGATGTTTGTGATATGCACATGGAACTACAGTGCAGTCTCACACAGCAAACCTGCAATTCTCCGTCAAACCTTCATGAAGGTTACGCTGTGGACAGTTAATGTACCAATGTGCTTTCTAGGTTTCAACATCTAAGGCGACGGTCACATCTCAGCCCTGTCACCACTTTCCCAGGTGAGACGATCTAATTAAAGTAAGACAGCAAATTAATTTAACTATTACAGACTGATCTTGGGAATCACCTGAAGATAAACAAGACAGTGTCAAATTGTGTGTGTTATAGGGATCAGTGTGGAAGCATAGATGGGGGAAGAGACACGAGTGCACATGTGATGGACAGCTGATGAAAGCAACAAAGACTCATTAAATGAGAAAGCGGCTGACCACTGCCTCAGCCAAACTGCTGGACTGATGTGCGCCGGGCCCACCAGTAAACCCGGGCCTGTCTCTGTCCTCTTCTCTCCATCCCCTGGATGGTGCTGTCTCCCCGTGCGCACGAGCCATAATGAAGCTGTCAATGGCTTCACGAGCCAGCTACTGAGCTGTACACACATGGAAAACAGACCCAGATACGTACATATACAGCATCTGAAAACACGCTGACAACTGTGAATACACCCACCCACACACATACAATATATACTGTATATATGCCCTGGTGGTAGCGTTTTAGATGAATGAACCTTCTCTGTTTTCCTCATCCTGTCATTTTCTTAGTCCCACTGGTTTGTGGTTGGAGCTCTCCATCTCCGTTTGCTGTAAAGGCTGACCTTATCACTGTGCCCCATGGCAGGCATACAGCATGACACAGACACACATACACAAGTACACACACACAAACTGTTTGGTTCAGAGCCAGTGAATTTTCTGACAAAATGAAATGCAACTGTGGCAACGTGTGTGTGTGTATGTGTGCATATACCCAGCTCTTTATAGGGGAGAGGATCTCACATTTGGATATTGAGTATTCGCAGTACATGTCTATTTCAGCTCAGTAATTTATAACTCAATTTCCAGTGTGCACTGATGCGCTTCATACCTCCAAAACACCAAACAAAGCCCAAACCCAATTGTATTTCAAAGCAATTAGAGTGTCCAGTGAGTTGTGAACGAGCCACGTTGTGGTGGCTCTGGGCCCGTGTGATATTTTTAATTGTTAATTTTCTGTCACATTAGTCAACTCCAGCGCCTCTGGCCAGGTGACCGAGCTCCTGCAGGCAACACATAAAATGACTCGGAACACATTCTCAGCTTTTTGATGCAGTGTCGTGGATGGTGTTTTTATGTGTGTGTGTGGGGGGGGGGGGAAGGTGACTGCCATGTGTGATGAGTTAAATGACCACGTCTTATATTATATTTACTGCTGTTTTATGGCAGGGATCTTTCTAATGCTTTTCAATATATGTGGCGGCCATCAATATTAGCATTAGTTTATGAGTCTAAATTATTAGCTCATTTAGAGTTTCACCTGAAGCCACAGTGGAATGACTTCACCTCCCTCACCCTACAAAAGCCAGCAATGGCAAAATCCATATGAGCAATTAGCCTGTGCAACTCTCCCCCTGACCATGTGCTTATTTTGTGTCTTTCCATCACTCTTCCTTTTTACTCTTTTAATTTTCTGTTCTTCTTCCTCCCTATAGGCTGCTACTTTAATTAGCAGCGATTCTCTCTTGTTATACCGTGTATTCCTCTTGCTGACATCGCAGGCCTGGCCCACTGTACCTCAGCTGTCTAACTGTTGACGAAGGAGGCCTGGGTCTTGACCTCTCAGCCTCCCCCCCCATTCCTCTCTACTCCCTATTTTTTTTTTATTTTTTTTTTTTACATCAGGTGATGGTTGGGTCAAAGGCTGTGACTTGCTTTGTATTTGTGATTATTACCTTTAAAGTGCTACTGCACAGTGCATCATTAAAAGTCAATGCATCTTACTCTCCCTCACTCACCCCACCATTGCACATCTAGAACACATGCACACATACCCACATACACACACACCCATTTTGCAAGCTCTTTGCACATCACCAGCCATTTACCAGCTAAAATATGACCCATGCGTAGATAAATGTCACAGGGCCATCTATCTGGGAGTGTTAAAAGTTGGCTAATGGAGATGACATATTAGCAGCCCAAATGACTGCCATAAAAACTCTCGCCATACCTAACAGTGCCGCCCGGCCTCTGTGACTGCAACAAGATATGGCACTGGCACTGCAAGTATCTGTCTGCAGGAAGATGGAGAGGAGTGGAGGGTGATGATCCACATGGCATTCATTTGATTCAACAAATTCTCTGGATTCACTTCCCTTAAGAAGTGATTGGGGAGGTAAACGTAGCATCTTTTCTGAGGGGTACACATGTTATTTATATAACATCATAGTGATTTAATGATTATAACACGTCACCTTTGGCCTTTCACAGAATACTTGAGCCAGGCCGGCCTCATGTCGATGTTCGTGTGGGTCAATAGAACAGCTGTAATCAGTACCGCGCTCCAGTTCTGTGTGAACATCCTCCACAGGTATGCGCTCACCTCACTCTCCTCCTCTTTCATCACTCCTATCTCTTTATTAATTACCGTTCTCTATCCATGCGTGTCTTTCTCTCTCTGAGTGAATGGAGCAGTTGTAATTGCTTCTCTCTGGAGCAGTTAGAAGCAGCACAAAGGAACCGTATAGAAACCACATTTGCATTCACGATGAGCTGAGATGGCGAGGAGGGAGGGAGGGAGGGAGGGAGCACGCAGTGCCCTCCTGCCCTATACTGAGCAGCTCCACTTACACACTCTCACTTTCTCTTCTTCCTTCCCTCCTTCTTTCATCCATTGTCTCCCTCTTTCCATCCCTCCCTCCCCCTTATCTACTCCCACCATCCCCACCTCCTCCCTTTCACAGCGTGGCTCCCCTTGCATTGTCTTTCCAGAGAGTTCCAAGGTCGACGGGAGCTTGCTCATCAGAGCAGGGTATTGTACACTTAGCGCCGGAATGGACAAGCTAATTTGAGTGAGGGAGTGTGTGCATGTGTGTGTGTGTTTGTGTATGACCTGAGGCCTGCATTCGTGAGCCAAAATGTGCAGAAATATGTGAGTGGACATTGTGTGTGTGTGTGTGTGTGGGTGCGTGCGTGTGGCAGTATTTCTAATGGCTGGTAAAAAGGGGTGAAGGAGAGGCGACTGTAATTAATAACTCAAAACCTCAGAATTGCAGTTTTTATAACCGCCAATATCTCACCACCTCTCAGACCTATGTCATCATTCTCACTCACTCCCGTGGAGCAAGCACACACACACACACCAACTCCTCTGGGCTCTTCTTTTCCAGCTTGATAAGCAATTCTCGTTTGTTTCAGCCTTTTGATCAATACAGTTAAAACGCCAAACCAAGCATAATTAGGTCTGAGATGGCTCCCACTGTGACTGAATGGGCTTCACCTAGGGAGGTGCTTGCCATTACTATCATCATTCCACGTGTGTGTATGTGCGTGCGCTCGAACCCCGCACAGCGTGATCTAATAGAATTGACAAAGTGCACATCAGGACGTAGATTAAAGGAGAAACCCTCAGCTATGGCTTGATTTTAGCAGGTGATGGAGTTGCCCATTCGCCGTGCCTTCGCTCACCTCCATCTTCATCCCCGTAATCATTTAGACAACCTTAACAGTGCATCTTTGCCAACAGCTTCATTTCAATATGTTGTAGGCCACCTCGATCATTTTTATTGGTTTATTTACTCAAAACAATACCTAGATGGAGACCAGAGAGGTCATAAATTGTCTGCAATTACCATTATACACAGTGAAATGACTCTCTTTTGTGCTCTAACCTAGGCTGAGAACCTTAGTGAAATTAATCCCAGACAGGGAAGGGAGGACCATTTCAGGCACTTGATACACATCAAATGTATTCTATCATCCATTTACATAACTAAACCTCAATGAAGATCCCCGTGTATCAATCCGGTGGACGAGATTCAAAATGTGATGGCTCCGAAATAAAAATACAGAAGCTGAACATGAGCGGAATCCTTTAGGAGCCGATGTGCTTTTTGCAGATTTGGATCAACTGCAATGAATTGGAACAAATTAGTAGCCAGTGTGGCTGCCATCTTTCATCTCTTTCTGCACTTTCAAGGTCGAGAAAGAGGAGCTGTTTCTCTCCAGGGTCAGTGAGGATGCTCATGGAGAAATGTGTGCAAGGGCAGATGCCAGGGACAGGGTTATGTCAACAAGACAACAAGACTGCAGTTTGGTTGAACGGCCTCTTAAAAGATAGAGCACAGGAAGACGATATCTCAATTCTGATCACGCTTGTGTTTGTGTGTGTGTGTGTTTGTGTGCGTGCAGTGCATAGTGTCGGGAGGGTTGCACAGGTGTCTATGAGGAAAAGAGAGAAAGAAAGAGAAGGAGATCCAAAGTATTGCTGCTGTTGGGGGGGGAGTCTCTTCAGACTAGAGGTGTTGTGCATGTGCATGTGTCTACAAGCAGTCTGTGAGAGTGTGTGTGTCTGTGTGTGAGTGTGTGTGTGTGTGTCTGTGCGTCAGGGAGGATGCGTGGCTGGTGGAGGATTTAGACCCATCATAAAGGAATTCTCCCCCTCAGCCCGTAGCTCATCCCGACACTTTTATGCCTTTTTATTTTCAGGCCCATTGCAACCAGGCCCAGAGATGTGATTTATACTGCCTGGCAGCATGGGCACTGCAGCAAGAAAGACAGATGGAAGGAGGGAGGAGAGGAGAGGAGAGGAGAGAAGAGGAGGAAGGGGAAGGGAGTGGGGTGGGGGTTGGAGGTTCACGGGAGTTGTCGGGGGAAGGAGGGGAAGTGTTGTGTGCGTGGATGGTGGGGTAATAAAAAAAAGGAAGGATGACGGAGGTGGGGTCAGAGGAAGAAGAGGAGAAAAAAGAGGGAAGAGGGCTGAGAAAGGCAAAAGGAGAATTGGAGGAGACTTCTCCTTTTGTGGCGAGAAGCGCTCCTCATCTCCGTCTCGTCTTCTCTTCTGCTCTGCCATATCTTCACCTCTACATTTCTCTCTCTAATGAGTTATTGGCCCTGTCTGACTCAGGAAGAGGAGCCCCATCTCTCCACCACACTGGCGCCCTATATCACCCTCCTTCGTAAACCCTCCTCCACCATCCCCTCCACTCCTTCACCCTCAGGCTCCCGGGACACTCCTCCTTCTCCTCCTGCTCGCCTGAGGTGTGTGAAATATTCATGGGACTCCCATTGATTGGGAACGGGAGGTACAGGGGGTGGGAAAGCATCTGACAGGCTCAAGTCTGAGTGCAAGGAGACCACCGCCCACAAAGAGACAGCTCACTTACACTTTACATGGAAGGGGAAGGGATGGGTGGGGAGCAGGAGATGGGGAGACAGGTAGACAAAGGAGGAGGACAGAGGTGGAAGGGTTGTGCAGTAGGAGGCAGGTGAATGCCATAGAGGGAAGAAGAAGGGGATTGTGATGCTGTATGCAGTTGTGTGTTTGTGTGTGTGTGTGTGTGTGTGTGACACCTGCCTGCCAGTGTGGCCGTTGTGCTGTCTCTGTGCTGTAACATCTCTCTCTGTCATCCAGCTGCCTGAGAGGAGATGAGCTGCCATGCTGACTGTCATTCATCCATCACAAAAGACACACACACACACACCCACACACACGCACGCACACACACAGACACATGCACACACACGCACACATTCTGCTTGTGATTCCAAGCAGAACATGCTTTCCTTTCATCTAAATTTCCACTTAAACAAAACAGCTTTTTGCTCTGAGATGATACATTTCTCTCCCCTCCTCTCATCCTGTTTCTATTCCATTCCAGACCACAACTGTCACAAATGAATTCTCCAACGGGCTTTGCCTCCCAAATTCGACTCTAAATGAGAACTGCCTTTGGTTTATTGCCCCATTAATTTGTGGTTATTTACCACAGATATTTCAAATTTGATACTGAAGCACTCGTGTCTGTCTTGAGTCGTGCCGTGGAAAAGAGGAACACACTGGTGTTGAAAACATTGGAACAATCTACTCCACCACCAGGGTCAGTGCTAACATCAGCTGGGGTTAATTGTAAGGATCATAAAAATGGCTCATATTCTAATTGAATTCTAATTACTTTTGTCATTAATTTAATGGGGCCATTTATAATGTCCCAACAACAGAACTATGTACTTTGCATATACCATTTTGTGGAAGCAGATATAGGCATACATCTATACGTATGCATGTGTTACTAGAGCTAAAATATATAACACAGCATGATGGAACTGTGGTCGTACGCTCTCCATAACTCTAACATCAAAACTGACATGATTCTTTCTGGTATGAAAAGCAAGTGCAGGTATGTTGGAGTTCATCTCGATGACCTTGCCTATAAAATTACAAGCTATAGGGTTATAAAAGTAAGATACATTTAATCTTACCACCAATATTAACAATACGTCTGTCTCCAGTAAACTTCCTGCCCAATGGTCTTTACAGAGATTATATATATCTATGTATATAAAACCATTTTGTAAAATAGCTCCAAGTCGTAGTAAACACTACTCAAAAAGGAGTAAATCATACATTTGTTATTGTGTATTTGGCTGTGTGTTAATGCTGGGGCACACATGATATATTTTGGTGTTATGGATCAACAATTCCATAACATTTCAACATAATGTGATCTGCGAGAGATCCGACCTTTGCACCGTTGTTTATGGCTTTAGGGAACACTGGGCTGTAATGGGAATGGTTGACCAATTGAGGACGCTTCTGAAAGGTTGCAATCCTAGCCTTGGCAACAACTGCTTATGCCAGATGGTATGAAAGGAAAGTGTTGGATTCATCAGCAGCGCTTTCGAAAAACAAGAGAGTCTTCATCCCAAAACTGAGACTGATCATTCTCATGGCTGTGGTCAACCTCTGGTTCATCGGCAGACTCATAACTCTTTTAACTAATTAAAGACCTGAGAGTGGATGTTGTTAGTGCATCACTGACGATGCATCATCATTGCAAATATCAGTAAATGATAATAAAATAGACCAGACACACACCTCCAAATGCATAAAGCTGTGTTTACATCTTCTCTCAGTTCTTCTCTTGGTCTCAAACCCACACGCTGCCACACTTACACCAGTGGAAAACCAATACAAACATCTATCTCAGTGTCTCTTTCCACTCGCCTGATCCCACGGGGAGGGGGGCACTTGTGATCTCAGAAAGGTCAAACGAGTCTTCTCTATCTTTTAGAGAGTTTTTACGTGGAAGCTGCTCGCCTGGTGACGTGATTCTGTCGATGGGGATGACGTCCTTGCTTCTTCTCGCGTCACCACCTGTGGAATTGCAAGTTATGCTTATCAAGTAGCATAAACAGCTGGGTATACGGTGGCCTGTTGTTTCTGTGGAATGTTTCTGCAACTCATTCATAGCATTTATTTCGTAGTCCACAGACCAACCCCTGCATAGTTTTTTGTTTTTTTAATCATTACAGTCACTTTGCACTGGACTTTCCACTTTGCACAATTTATGACGGCTCTAATTGTTCACTGCTCCTGCGTCATGGTACGTATCTTTGAATGTACAAACACGTGCTGCGCTGTTTCTTCAACCGTACTCGTCGTCCGAGGCCTAACAGCCCTTGCTGGCGTGATGAATTTGATAAATCCTCTTATCGCCCCGGGAGACAATTAAAGAGCATGTGACAGGGGTCCCTATCTCCGCTCTCCTCCTGTAGCGCTTCATTTAGAAGCCATTTGTCTCCTCTATGGATTTCCTATTTTTAATGGCATGCGTATGCAGGGGTCGGGGCCGTGCTGAATAATAGATGCCTTTCGCTCCTTCTCTCTCCCTTTCATTCCTTCTCTCCCTCTTTCTCTCTCTCTCATTTCCTCATCTCTGGGCCCCATGGGAAGGTGTCAGAGTCACTCTGGAAACCAAGATGCTGAGCTCCTGGCGCTCTCCAGATTCTGGCAGGAGGCTATTCAATCTAGTGGACAAGACTTTTGGTGAAAGCCAGCGGCAGACAGTGAGCTGATATCAACGGGCAAAACGTTAACCCTCAGCCTCCCCCCCCCCCTTCCTCCTTCCCCATATCCTCAGTAAAGGGCGTTTATCACAGAAAACGGGCTGCTGCGCAGTGAGGTGATATATCGCCCTGGTCGAGCGTGAATGAATAGACTAGTAATTATCCTGTTAAAAGGGTGGCCAGACAAAGAGAGAGCCTCGCTATAATTTAAATTGTTTTGTTTCCCCCACAGTCGAAGCCGGGCCTGCTGACTGACATCAGGGAATGGGAAAAGTGAGCCTATTTATAGCCTGAGACGTTCAGCTAATTGTAGAATTTAATAAGGTTTCTGGAAGAGTGGATTCTGTAAAAGCCAGCGGCCTGCACCTCCTCTCTGCTCTGCTCTTATATCTCCCGTCTTTCTTTGCCTTCGCAGTTTTGATTGCTCTCATACTTTGTGTCTGCATCTTTCCCATGACAGTGATATCTTGCTATCTTTTATCCCCCCCTATCTCCTCCCTCTTTTTGTGTATCATGACCTCTCCCCCCTTGCCTCACCTCCCAACAGCCCCTCAATTTTTCTCCCCCTCCCTCATCCTGTTATCTCCTATCACTTAAAATCTGGCTTAGACTAATACTCCTCTCAGTTTTCTTGCACAACTCTGATTGTGTGATTCTCAGTATGTCACAGTGGTTTAAGGTGTGCGTGGATGTGTGTGTGTGCGCGTGTGTTTGTGTGTGTGTTTTGTCTGGTGTGTGTGAGACAGGGGTAATTGAGCTCAGAGGGTTTTCTGTCTTTGGTGGCAGAGGGGAAATTGGAATCTTCAGAATCCATTAGAGAGACCCTCTCGCAGTGTGTGTGTGTGTGTGTGTGTGGGGGGGGGTTTTGTGTGTTGGTGCATCATGTCTGCATATTTGGCGGCTCGTGTGTTGTGAGTATCAATATAGCAGTGACAGCGCGGATGAAAGAAACTCCAGAGATGAAATTGAAAAGTCACAAATTAACTGAAACCATCTTGTTTGTTGGCGTTATGTGCGTCGCAGATTGTGTTTGTGTGTGTGTGTGTGTGTGCAGTTTGTATACGCTGGCTCTCTGACATTCACTGACTGACTTCCTTTATAGACTATAGTAAGAATGGAAGAGAGAGAGGAGAGAGGTGAAACAGCAGGTAGTCAACAGCAGATGGTCTCTGGCTTCCTCCCTGCAGAGCTATCACTCTCCCTGTCTTTCTGCACTCCTGCCAGTTTTTCCCCGTATCACATGTTGTATAATGTGTCGTCTCACCTTCTGCATTCTTTGTCACGTATACAATTTTGATCAAATTCATGTTCGATCTTGACATTGACATTGTGTATTCATCTTCTACCTCTTTATCCTCCACATGAGGGTCGCGGGGGTGTCGCTGGTCGCCAGTCCATCATAAGGCCAGAGACAACCATCCACTCTCACACTCCAACCTTAGAGTGTCCAAAAATCGGAGAACCTAGAGGAAACCCAAACCCTTGCTGCAAAGGTAAGAGTGCTAACCTCTACACCAACCGTGTGACCAAAATGATCCAAACAGTGATCATATATTATTCTATACTGTGCTAAAAAGATACAAACAAACAAGTATATCTACCGCATTGGCTTCCAATCATTTGGACAGCCTATAAACAAAGCATTATACCCTACCCTAACCATCGTCAGTTAATGGCAAACCCTCGTCTTCATCCAAATCCAATTAATGAATCCCTCTAAATGGAGAAAAAGAGACAATGCAGATGCAGCTTTTTGTCGCATGAGCAGTCGGTGAAAATAGAATTTGTGTGAATCACAGTCACGAGATCTAAACTCGGTCCATCACCTTAAATAACCCTTTAGTTTATCAGCTAATCTTTCTCAGGTTTTGAGGCTTCGTCATTTCGAATGGCAACAAACCACGAGAAGAAAGTGATGTTACTCTGTGAAGGTTCTCAGTCATTCAGGTCTTCTGTAGTCTGGACAGCTAACTCCAGTCGCTTACAGCCGACGACGCTACTCTTTAAGTGAATCTTACATTAAATAATTATTCTGTATGGACCTTGTCATCTTTAACGTTCTCATAAATGTCCTTTACATGGGAAATAATCCCAAGAGAAGACTCAGACAAAGACTGAAAAGTATGAATTCTTACTTTCTTGTCACTTGAAGTGATGGACAGGGGTTTAATTTAAAGAGCAAAGTGTAGGTTTTTGAGGGAAATGAGCTTTAATTAATACAGTTGCACTGAAAGCACTGTAGTCACAGCTTCTTAAATGACCTCTTTGTGTGTGTGTGTGTGTGTGTGTGTGTTGATGATTTAATACATACCACTGTGTCTTTAGAATCAGATTATGTTGCTAACTGTAATTTGACATGAAACTACATCCATACAAATACAAGTAGGGACACACTGTTTTCGTATATATAGTGTGTGTGTGTGTGTGTGTGTGTGTGTGTGTGTGTGTAATGATTAGCCTTCTCTTAATGGGAAAATAACGTCAGAGCCACTGGGACATTTAATCCATCTGAGCTGATTCTGTTTCCATCACAGCTATTGATCAACTCCAGTGACAAATCAACAGGGGGCTACTTTGTGTGTTTGTGTGTGTTTGTGTGTGTTTGTGTGTGTGGTGATGGGACTACCTTACGCAGCATTTTACTATGTCACAGACCAAACGCCTAATGATGCAACAGTAGCCTCATACTTTACTTTTTCTTTGTCTCATCCTCTCCCTCACTCCTTCATTGGTTTTCACCTCTTCTCTTGTTTTGTCTCTGTTTTCAGGCTCACACTTATCCTCCCTCTCTCTCTCTCTCTCCCTCTCTCTCTCTCTCTCTCTCTCTCTCTCTCTCTCTCAGTCCTCTCAGTCGTTAAGTGGTATTGGCTTTAAAAGGGCAGCAAATCAGTTGCTGATTAATACTGAATTTTTGGGGCCATTTGTCTGCACAGTTGCCCCTGTCTGTGACACAGCCCCACCCCCCCCACCCCCCACTTTTCTACCTCCCTCACTCTCTCCCTCTCTTTCTCCCGCTCTCCTGCTCTCTCTCTCTCTGCAGTGATGAATGACCAGCTGATTGCCGAGGGATTAGAGTCGTCACGGTTACCTGTGCCTTGACAAAGTGGTCCTGATTGGTGACCGAGGCACTTTGGGGTGATGAGGGGGGGTTAGTATATGGGGGGTGGGGGGGGGGTTGGGTCACATCACAAAATGAACTAGTGTGTGTGTTTGTATGTGTGGTCAGTTTGAGCTGAAGGTTTGTGTGGTCTGTATTTCCACAAGCAGGGTTAGAGTACACACTTTATTGGGTTTGTTGTTGTGTGTGATTAGGGCCATGGCTCCACTCTCTCTGTGTGTGTGTGTGTGTGTGTGTGTGTGTGTGTGTGTTTGACTGGGGCAGGGGTGAGATCCTGCCCTCTCTTAGACACTGATTCTGTGCGACAGAGATTGGCGAGGTCCCGGCAGCAATGTGACCACACTGACACCCGAGTACCTGGTAAACGGGCGCTAGTGGACACTGATGAATTGGCACTCGGAGGAATCGAACGCAGGCCTAATCAGTGCATGGATCCCCCTGCAGCAACATTTTTCAGTTTTGTCCTGCCTTATCAGGTGCAGCGTGTCAGCTCTGTCACATCCCATTGGTCCAGCCTCTCTGTTTCTCACACACGTCGCTGATTAGGTGCATTACAAATGATCAAGCAGGGGGCTATGATTTCTGCATTAGCCCCGTGTGTTCAAGGGTAAGTGTGCATTTGTATGTGCAGGATCGCTTGAATGACTGGCCTGTTTATGACTAATCACGTTTAAAGCAGGTCATTTTTTGCATTCAGGTTCCTGTGGACATCATACACATCCTCGTTGATGAGGCATGTAAGTATATTTCTGGTTGAGGTGGCTCGTGAGGAAGGATCCCCTGGATCCTGACCCCGAACATCATGTAAACAAATTGGAGCATAAAGCAGCTTTAAGGAATATACTATAGAGAGAAGTGTCCATTCAGAAGGGACATTCTGATTAAATGGAAAATGTTTGTATACAGGAGTGACACTGAATAGTTCATCACATACTGTATGAACCCATCCCAAGAGACTCATTCCCCCTAGTTCACTTCACTCCTTTAGCTTTTCACTCTTGTCTTCCACAGTCAATGTCTCCCAGAGATGCAGTCACTGCCCGTCTTTCCAACTGCCCATCTTCTGCTCTTTCAGGTAGGTCAACCCTCCGTGTGCTCTTATCACTAACACAGGTCAAACCATGCGCCCGCTTTGAAGTACAAACTGTTTCCATTCCTGTGAGAGCCTCAGAGTATCCGTTGAAAAGAATGTGTTCACATTTCCCGGACCACCTTCAAACGTGTTCAGAGTGATTTAGAGCTGCGCGAATTATGGCGCAATATTTTCTCTGTAGGTTTCTGTACGAACACGGAATGGGACAAGCCTGAGAGCTGCGTGTTTGTGATATAGTGTCACTCAGAACAGATGTTAATATCGGGTCTGAGTGGGATTTTTCATCGAGTGAATGGGGACACGGGAAAATGATAACATCTACATAAACAGGCAGACTAAACCTGAGCTGTAGAAGAACTCCTCTCATTACTTTGTCGATTGGTATGATTTTTCTGCTCCTTGTTCTCATATATTTGAATTACTGTGAATTAGCTTTATGTTTTTCTTCCTTATTTGTAACATACAGTAATACAGTAATTCAGTTAATGCCTATTTTAAAGGCAGGGTTGCTGGAAGAATAACTGCGGACAATTAACATACTTTGAGCTCCTCTCATCAGATGAGCACACACAGATGCACTTAATTCATATTAGACAGATAACCCAAGGCAATCTTTTTATCTTGATTTCTCGAGGTACTGTGTGCTTCTTTATGTGTTACTTGATGTGGTCTTTTTTAGACTCCTGTCCACTGTAGCTTTAGCAAAAAAAAAGGCCAGCTAGAAGTAAAACAGTGAAAAATCTGCTTAAAATAGAAAAATCTGTCACAGAATAAAAGATTTATATGCAATCATGTTTAAAAACAGAAATATCCATTTTGAAAGCCAGATGCTATAACTGGGTAGACGGGAGAATTTAGTCATCTGTTTGCAGAGAAATAATACGAATATTTTCATAGCAGGATTAAAAGTAGCCTATGTTGAGGGTTTTTGAAACACCTACTCTAAGGTTTATAATGTGCTCATGATTATTTTACCACTACTAGTCTCAACAACAGAGCCTTGTAACTTGAAGTTGTGACTTGAAAATTATATTTTCCTCTTGAACACAGGATTTCCTGAGGAGGCGTACAGGAAGAGAGAGAGAGAGAGAGAGAAGGCCAGAGAAAGACAAAAGGAGAGGGGTCTTCTCTGGTCGGTTTGTCTGAAAATCTGTCAGAGAGGGGGATCCTGCAGGAGATGGAGGAAGAGGAGGGAGGAGGGAGGAGAAGATCCCTCCTGTCCCTTCAGGCTACAGACGGATGAAGGATGGAAAGATGGAGAGACGAAGTGATGTGTAGTTTGGTTAGAAGATGATTATGTCAGGGCAGTAGAGGCTGAGGAAGAGCCTTGACTAATTATACTCATCTATTACAGGCACAATTAAAACCTGGCTAATTTACTGCAGCCTGACGCTCGCACATCCAGCTGATTTATACCAGGGCTCAATGACACCCGGAGGACACTCTCTCACCCAAACGCATAGACTTGCATGAACACCGAGGAGGAGAGAAACTCAAGGAGACACATGGATACGTTCCCTGTATTCTTTCCTTTAACTACCTGTGTTACAAATGATGCCATTTATTGACCGGCGGGTTCACTGTCTCCAAGAAGTTACGACACAGGCGATGAGATTGAAAGTGTTAACAACAGACCGTTTGACTTGGCTGATAATTTGACTTGTCTCGAGACCCGGTCACACCAACATAAACACGCCCGTGTTTAATGGCGACATTAAGGGTCCTTCAGATCATTTCTCATTTCCACTTGTGGCTGTGGTTTCATTGATATAAAAATGAAGGTCCACGTTAGTCCACTGCTCTATGAATGCTTACTCGATATCACATTCCAGTGGCAGTGATTTCTCTCTGGGTGTTTGCCCCCACATGTATGTCTTTGTGCTCTTTGAGTGATGAGCTGTGCGGGTATGGGCCCTGGAAGAGCTCGCATACGCTCTCTTTAAGGTTCTTCATTATCATGTTATTTGACCAAAACTGTGTTGTGCTACATGGAGCATGCACGGTTGCTGCGTGCAGCCCACGTAATCACATAGCGGTATAGGGTGCTCGCTTACATCTGCATGGTGCCGTCACGGACATGAGCGGATGATGACATTTACATCATTTAGAATGCTGCCTCAAACTGGCCCAGCCAGTGAATCTGCTCATGGGGCCAAAGTTATTAAATTATTAAACACATTTTTAACCTCAATAAATGGGAGTCAGCGTTTTCTGAACATCTTTCTTGCTTTTTATATTGTCACAGCTCCAACTCGCTCTCCCTCTTTCATTTAGGAGTGTATCTGTTGATTGAAACAGTGTGGACAGTGGGCGGGGATGGAAAAAGAAAATGTCAGCAATTTGTTTGCTCTCCTATGGTTTGTCAAGGTGTGAGGTTGGCTCCACCTTCTCACAGGATGGGCCATGTCTGTCTGAATTTGCTCCTCCCCCAAAATTTATCAATCAGTGCAAAAATCTTGGCAGTGTATCCGCCCATTGATGGTGGCTCTACCAATAAAAAACTCCTCTCTCTCTCTCTCTCACTCCCACTCTCTCTCTCTCTCTCTCTCTCTCAGCAGCCCTCAGGTGATGCAGCACTTAAAGGGTTAAGTCGGCAGCGTGCTAGATCTCTGCAGAGGTGACAGATGCTTCCTATCCCACCCAGCACCACAGGGGAACTGGAGACACTCGGAATACCAATGAGCCACCGTCTGACACACACACACAAACACAAGCAATGCACATGTGGGCATAAATATTCATACGTGAGTGCACAGGGATCACTAATGTACCCAAAACATGCACCCAACCCGCATGCATATGCTCAGATGAACACTATATGTACCTGCTGGGCTAAATAAAGGGTGTCATATTTATGATAATCATCTGTATGCACATCAAATTAAGGCCTTCCTGCGTTGTACGACCGGCGTTAAAACAAATAGACGCGCATGGCTCCCTTTCCAGCAGGAGTCAGGCAGATGTGATCCTTTTGTCTCAACACATGACCTGCTATAGAGGGGCCGCTGCAGAAGCAGACACACACACACACACACACACACACACTCATGCGGACACATTTAAACATATGGTCCGCACATAGCATAATGCACACAAGCAGAAGCATGCACACGCTATAAAAGTGACAGCTGTCGTTATGATGGAGCACTCGGGGAAGGGGAAGTGAAGGCTTAGCCACCGCGCAACATGGTGTCGAGAAGACCTGCTATTCATTTTCAGCTTAATATGTTCCAGCCCATTGGCAAAACATTGCAGCATATAATGTAAGCAATTTCATATGCGCACACCACTCCTCACAGCTCTCTCTCTGAAGCGCCGGGCAAAATGAAGAGACCAGATTTAGCTGATGGTTGACTGACTTCAAAAATAACACACAGCTTGTGAGTGTGTAAAGGAAATGTCTGCTTGGATTTGTGTGCTCGTCTGTGTGTGTGTGTGTATATACATGTCTCCATTAGGTTGTAAGGACAAAATGCGTTCATTGTGAGGACATGATGTTGTGAGGACATTTTAGCAGGTCCTCAAACCTTCAAAGGGCCTTTTGAGGGTTTAAGACTTTTGTTATACTTAATAGAGACGGTTCAGGG
Organism: Solea solea; assembly: GCF_958295425.1. NCBI lineage: Eukaryota > Metazoa > Chordata > Actinopteri > Pleuronectiformes > Soleidae > Solea > Solea solea. The sequence goes on along the minus strand of NC_081153.1, from coordinate 11,948,784 downwards.
TTGTGTAAGGGGGCTGGGGAATGTCTGAGAGTCCTCACAGCTATGGAGAAACAAGTGCATGTGTGAGAGAGTACATACTGTATGTGCGTGCGCCTGTTTTTGGATGATGTGTGCATGCATGATAATTAATCTGGTGCCATCCATGTCTCTGTTCTGCATCTCTGCACATTTGGTCTCCATCGCCGTGTCGCTTAATTGTGGTGTTTACCCACCAAAGCAGCACAGATGATCAGCAGAGCGACACCGGATGAATGTCTCCACCACCATAGATGTAAATATGTGTAACTCTTTTGCACACACACACTTGCCATTTAGCAGTAATCCTCTCTTTGAAAACATTTAGTTTACACATCCATGTGCACATGATGCCAGTGCCATGTCTCCACTCTGTGACAGAAAATACCCCCGTATACACCCACGTGTGCACACAGACACACACATGCACAAACAAACACAGTGAGCCCCAGCCGGTCCCCTAGCATCTTTATATGGGTAAATAAATGGTGTGCTTGGCAGTGGGTAAATGCGTGTGCTCTCAGCCTGCAGGCCCAGATGGCAGCCCAGTCGTTTGCTTTGCCTTGTTTTGTTTAATTACTACAATCAACTCTCTATTTCTTCAATTAATCACCAGCAACCTGTTCCATTAGTCTCTCTCTCTCTCACACACACACACTCACTAGTCTCTTTGTACTTGTGGGACAGTCATACACAGACCTAACCCTAAAACCAAATCTTGTCCCTAAAAGGTGCCATTTGAAGTAGTGAGGTGAGGACCTGCTGATATGTCCTCACCTCAATAATTATGAGCCAAAATATGTCCCCACAACCTATTTAAGTCACAAACACAGGCCTATACAGACACACACGTGGTGCATGGATGTAAATACCACATACATACAACTGTCGCCTCTGTCGACTTGTCATTTTAAACAATTAAACTTCATATGAACCTCGTGACGATGAGAGAAGGCACAGAAAACAAGGCACAGTGGCTCACAGTGATGGGATGGAGGGATGGAGAGAGAGAGGAGGAGGAGTGGAGTGTGTGGAGCATCACGGCAGCGTGGATGGAGGTGGCTGACAGCAGCCGGGCACACGAGAATAACGGGGCGGAAAGCACTTCATTACGTCCTTTTATTCCGTTATAATCACCGCGCGGCCATCACTCCTCTGCGACACCGGGGCCCAGGCACTGACACCAGGATTGATGCACCGGAAACGCGGGGCTCCTGCAAAACAATAAACAACACCATTAACCAACGTGGCCCCGTCGACGCAGTAAACAGTTCATATTAATTATATTGCGCCCGAAGCGCGCCTCCATGTTGCATTTAATCCGCCCTAATATGACGACAGCCTCGAAGATTGTCAATTAGCCCTCGGTTTTATGTGTAGATGATCACGGATGCAGGTTTAGCCGCTTGTAATAGAATTAGATGGAATCAATTTGGAACACAAAGCGAGACAAAGATTAATTGAAATACAAGCGGGCCAAAGTAATTTTTATCATCAACCAACGATGTGCAAGTAAACATTTAATACACACACACACACACACACACACACACTGTGGAAGCTGAGCAGAGAGTGAGTGAGTGAGTGTGTGACACTGAGGGGCCACAGTGAGGATGCAGGAAATCACTGGTGCCTGTTAAAACAAGTCTAATCACACTTTTATCAAAGCGTGGATGTGGCTTCTTCCTCCCACGGTGACCCCACGGTCTCTGTGCTGAGGTTTCAGTAACCTAGATGTAACATTATGGCACTGTTCAAATCTAATCACTGCTCACAGCAGCACTCTGCGGCCAAGGATATAGTGGCTTAGTGCTTGTCATCTACTGCCATCTACAGGTGAAAGTGTGAAACTGCCACTGCGTAAACCCCCAAGAATCCGTGTCATCTTTTCCATTTGGCCCTATTGGATTTTTTTTTTCTTTTTTGGTAATATTTGGAGACATATCAACCATGCATATTATATCATGCTACAGTGCCTTTGCCTTTTATTAGATTTTTTTGTAGTTGTTTTACCATTTCCAATTGGTTTTGTTTGTTTTCTTTTAAATTTTGGTATGCAAGTGTTAGTTATCTTTCAAACCTATTCACTAACCTTTCCCTCTGTCTTTCTTTATGTTTTTTTTCTTTTTTGTTTAACTCCGTGACCATTTAACATTAAACAGAAAAGCACAACTCACTATTACTGTCATTATCATCATCATCATACTTAAGAACAAGCTCTATTTTCAAGGCTGCTATAATATATACACATACATATAGATAGATAGATAGATAGATAGATAGATGGACAGACAGATATATCTGAATAAACAAAACTCCTTGTCAATCTGCCTGCTTCATTGTCAGACAATGATGGTTATTAACCACATTATATAGACATTATACTATATAGAATTACATATAAAAACAGGAAATAAAGATTAAACAAAACCCATGTGTAAATATCTGCACCAGTGTAAGAGTCCTGGTGTTTCTCACTGATAGCCCACTTCCTGCCTGTCTTTCCTAACGATTTTAAAGATTATAATAAAGAGAAGAAGAGAATTAGTATGTCTACCGTTGTTGTCATCACCATCACAATCATTATCATCATAACATTCATTATTCATTGCCAGTAAATGGTTGCTGTGGTGCCTCGCATCATTTGAATATTCCAGTTATTGCAGGCAGCTCTTGTTTCAGGGCAAAACTTCAATCCATGTGTTGAAGCGCTGCACATCATGTAACCTCTAAAAGTGTGTGTGTGTGTGTGTTTGTAATATGAACAGATTTCATTACCACCCCCAGTGGAGAGATCCGTACATGTGTTGACATTAATCAGCCTTCAGTTAAGAGGATTTTGACATTAAAAAAACAAAACTGTAAATGTAAATTGTAAGATTTCTTATCTCACCTTCAACAGACGCTTGAAAAGTCTCTTTTAAAAAGCTAAAATGAAGTCAGATGCTTGTTTTTCCCCCCCCTGTAATGATTTACAAGCCTACTTCCGCACCACGCTCTGGGCAAAGTTATTTTCTCTGCGCTCTTTGACCTCACTAAAGCAGCAATATTCAGAAAAAATATAGGCGCGGGACTGACCTACTCAAAGCCCTATATGTAAATTCCCAAAACCATTAAGAGTTTGAAGTCTATTAAAGTGGAATGTAAAAGGGAAACATGGGAGTGCACTGAGGAGAATGCACAATGATATCACGAGGAAACAATGCACTGATTGTGTTTGTTCTCAGATGGATTGAATAGCAGGGAGGGATCTTTTTGTTTGACCGCATTATAAACAAACTGTGAAACGATCCAGCAGAAAGATGCAGCTCGGGCCATGAGGGAAACACTATCCCCCACGCTATTAACAAGATATGTAAATATTGTGATGTTGGAAACTGGTGGGAAAGCTCATGTCAAACATTTTTCCTGGTGGAGAATGTGATGTGGAGGTTTTCTCCACTTGTTTGCCGTTCCTCGCTCTGTAATCCTCAGACTTTGCTTTATGCAGCACAGAGAGTAAGAAATTCAAATCAGAGCTCAGTCTTTCAGTGGTGAGGACAAAACATATCACTAAATAGAAAATGTTGAGTGCCTGTCTCTTATCACATTAAGTGGACACAGTAAGACAGACTTTGGCCAACGTTACTGTGCGACACTCATACCCAAGCCCAATAAAATGTGGCCTTGGCCTATAAATGCAACACACACACACACACACGGTCCAATAAAGTGACCTTTGGCCTCTTTCCCCCCCATCTATCTATCTATCTATCTATCTATCTATCTATCTATCTATCTATCTATCTATCTATCTATCTATCTATCTATCTATCTATCTATCAATCGACTTTTTACAGCTTCACAGAAAGTTTCTCGATAGCTGATGATGATTAAAAAAAAAGCTCTTAAATAAAGATACGCTGCCATTTTATTTTCGCAATTTCACAAGGATGAATGTTAATATACAATCATTTATTCTCAATTGCTGACGGTTACAAGATACCATTTATTTCTTTTAATTTTTTTTATATTTTACATTTGACTCAATTGTTTTTTATTTCTATTTGGATTGTTTGCACAGTACTTTGGTGAACTGGGATTGTTTTTGAATGTGCTTAATATAGATGTAACCCTTTATTAAGCATACAGTATGCACACTAAGTAGAAATGAATATGATGTGGATATTGACCTATAACAATGTTTTTGACAGCATTTAGACATATTCTTATAAACTCTCACCAGCCACAACATGCGGCGTCGTTTCACTTTATCGTCGGTAGATGGCAGACTTGAATGACTAATTGTTTTGAGGGACAGGGGAGCGCGCCTGGGACTCCAGGGAGCGCGCACCCGGCTGCTGCCTCCCTGCCTCCCTGCCTCCATCGCTGCCTGCCGATTCGCCCGCTTCCGTGCGTCGTGTCGCAGGCGTGCCGTGCCCGGGTGAAGAGTTCACAGTGCGGGCTCGTCAGTGGATGATGCGGAGCCCATGTCAGTGCCTAATTTCATTTTGCAGCGTGGTGAGAGCGACATGTTACATTACAGTGAGGGGACTCATAGAAAGAAAGCAGGCCAATAAACAAAAGTAACGGGCTCCCCCTCATTTATAACTATTAGGAACACTTAACCTTATGTCAGGTTATGGTTATATATTATATAAACCCAGAGGCCATTTACTGCTATGTTTTATTGAGAGACTGGATACTGAATCATGGATATTAGATTTAAAAAAAAATTACATATTTTATTGAGTCTATTTGCATCTTTTTACTGTCCCCCCCCCCCCCCCCCCACACACACACACACACACACACATACACAGAGTAAAATGCACTGATATAGTCATCTCTTGCTGATGCCGATATCAGCTGATGTTGATGACACTGGCTCTGACAAGGTCAGTGTTCTGTTATGCCACAAAAAGGTCCGAAGAGGTAACAAATATACAAGTAAACACACGCACACATGCACACATTTCCTTAACCTAATCCTAACCTAATTCTCAACCTAGTACTCATTATTCTAACTCATGTGTGACAGGAAGTGAAGACCATGCAAAATGTGAAAATGTCTTCACCATCCCAAAATGAAAATGGTCTGAAAAGGTATGCACACACACACACACACACACACACACAGAGACACACAATGTAAAATGCAATGACACATTTCATTTCACTTTTACTGATACTGTTGAGCAGCCAACCTGCTCACTCCAAAGTCAACGCATGTGTCCAATGTTTCATCCAAAAATAAAGTTAGACTTACCCATAGACCCTATACTCCACAGAGAGAGAGAGAGAGAGAGAGAGAGAGAGAGAGAGAGAGGGGGTACCACTGTGTCCTTCATTGTAAAGATGCTCTTGAATGATAATGGTCAGTAGGGAGCACTCTGTATGATTATAATGAGGCAATCTCCTGTGAGTTATATCATGATTGGTTCATATGAATCATGTGTTGTATACAAACATTTATATTGATAAAGTCTATACTCTGAGATGCACTAGAAATGTTTTTGGTTTTTTTGGTTAGAGACAAACTAGCCTCAGGTGAAAGAATAGTTGCGGGTTAGGGTTATTTTATCTGTATTTTGTTAATATATGCAAATAAACAAGCTGTATTTTTCATGAGTCAGATGTTTCTCTGTTTTGATGCAAAAAAAAAACAAACGCAATTCAACAAACCAAATGATTAGTGTAAAGAGAAACTAACAAAAGAGAAAATGTGCATTCTGGGAAAAATATATGGGATAAAAACTCAAAAGACTGAAGTCTGTAAGGCTCAACGTTTACTGCACTTACAGTAAAAGTCCATGTTGTCTCATTTTAATACTGAGTTGACAGTATCTTGTTTTAAATGAAGTTTTAGAAAAAAAAAAATGGAGTCTTTTATAATTTTTTGTTTTATTTGTATAGCACCTCATTACAACATACATTATTTTAAAGCACTGTACATAGTAAGGCAGAAACCTTTACAATGTTATAAAGAGAGAAGAAACCCCCAACAATTAACACAATGATCAAACACTAGGCATCAGAGGAGAGGAAAAAACTCCCTTTTAACAGGAATAAATCTCACACAATCAAAGATGTGCAGCATCTGCCTTGACCGGTTGGAGAATATGAAAGACGGATGCAAAGTAGAAAGAGAAGAGAGACCATGCAGGAGCAGATATATAACAACTGTATCAAGTTATAGTTTTAGACAGGACAGTTCTAAATCAGTTATGACATGTTTATAGCACCACAATGTACTTCATACAGGCAGCAGCAAAAAATAAACCAATATCAACTTTAATTATAGCATAATAATAATGACCATAATACCACTGCTAGTGATAATAATAATAGCCTAAAAGGAAGAGGAAGAAGCTCTAATAATAAAAAGAAGTTTACATTTTTCATACTAACACTATAACATGATCCTTTACAATCACAGTGGCTGAGGTTTTGCAGAGACACATGTGAGTTTCTGGCTGCATGTTCCACATTTTCTCCAGTAGTTGGCAGCAGAGGACTAAAGCTGTGAGTCATGGCTTCATCCCTCTGAAGCTCACTCATATCTCTTCCCCTGCCTGTGTATTTTCATCTCTAATGTCACATTTCATATGCTAGTGAGTTGCATATATTGTCGCTGCAAGCGAGGCATTTTGAGTGAATGTGTAGCACATTAGTCTGAGGAATGATTGTGTTGTTTTCTTTTAACACAATAGTAACACAAAAAAAACATAATGAGAAATAATTTAGTCTAGTGGGAGTAAAAAAAAAAAAATACCTTAACCATCACAACTAAGTGCCTAATCCTAACCTTTACCCTAACCCTAACCCTAACCTAAACCCAATTCTAATCCTAACCCTAAAACCAGGTCTTAACCCCCCAAAAAACCCTCTAAAGAAGTGAGGACCAGCCAAAATATCCTCACGCCGTATGGTTTATACCAGGGGTGTCAAACTCATTTTAGTTCAGGGGTCACATACAGCGCAATTTGATCTCAAGTGGGCTGGACCAGTTATAATAATCTATAACAACAACTCCAAATGTTTCTCTTTGTTTTGCAATTAGTGAAGTATATTTTTACAAAACATGTTATGAAAAACCTGACATTTTATGCCTAAGTTTTCCATTTACACATGTGCATTACAACTTACAGATCACAGTGGATCTACGAAGGCACAAACAAATTTAGTCACAGTTATCTGGAACTGAAAATTATTGTATTTAACATTATGATCATAATGTGACATTTTCACAATTTCATCCTGTGGGCCGCATCGGACCCTCCGGTGAGCCAGTACTGGCCCGCGGGCCGTGCGTTTGACAGCACGGCCCTGGTCATAAGATTTGGGGTCCTCACAAAGCGACACATACAAGAACACACACACATGCACACAAAGGAAGAGGACAGTGAGACAGATACCACAGGCTGTGCTGTATGTGTCACCAGTCTGACCCAGACTGCACTTCCTGCTCACCAGACAACTATCACCCTGTCGTGGCACACACACAAACACACACACACACACACACACACTGGTAGGAGAACTGACACCAGATGGAGGTGCTGACACAGACAAAGCTGATAACGGGGTTCCCCTCATCATTCCCACTTACACCCTGACAACTGTGGGCCTCACACACACACACACACACACATGTGCGCGCACACACACGCGCGTAAACCTAAGTGTATTATCTGTGGTCATCTGCCCTCGCCGGCGTCACTCTCCTGTCCCCTTATCAGCACCTCCTTGCCCCGAGCTGTAATGCTTAGCCTCCTGAGAGAGACACAGAAGAGACAGTAAGACTCGAAGAGTCACAAGGAGGATTGTGTGTGTGTGTGCGTGTGTGTGCGCGCACACACATACAGTTTGTGTTTGTGTAGTAACCAGAGAGAGTTGTTGTAGACGGCTGGTGAAAGGATCGACGTGGAAAGATAGTGTGGGTGCAGAGGGCAGCAGACAGACACAGAGAAGCTGTGAGAGGATGGCAAATGAATCTGCAGAGGATGTGTGGTCTGATTACGGAGGTGAAAGCATTACCAGCCAGATGTGCTACACCTCTGTGTCGCTCCCCAGCTTCTGCTGTAGTTCTGCTCTATTTCTGTCTCTCTGCTGCAGTCTGTACTTGGTCTTTTCTCACTTATTTTGACTCCTGGCCCTTTGCTGTTCTCTGTATCCTTCCTGCTGCAGGGCCCCCCCCCCCCCTTCATTCCTTCATTCCCTCCGACAGCCGTTTTCAGTCTCCTTTCCCTCGCGTTCCCATCCCGTCAAAAAAGATATTAGGGAGTAAAGCACTGTGTCAGTCTTTGGCAAAGACGATGTAAGCATGAGTATGTCATGTGTATAACTTAATCTTTCTCCCCCCCCCCCACTTCAGCGTTGTACTGTATCTCACTGGTCCCTCACCACCACCTCCACCTCTGACCATTTAGCTCTAACAAGTGCTCTCATAGTTAATGAAATTTCCCTGTCTCTGCTCAAATTTCTGCGATTAATCTTACTGTCCCCTCTCCCACTTCTCATGCCCTCACCTCTTAATAACATCCCTCCTCTCCTCAGAGAAACTAGAATCCCTGCCTTCACTTCCTTCCCCCCTCTCCTTCTCCCATCCATCCTCCTTCTTTTCCCCTTTTCTTTTAATTTGCTTGTGTGTAATCATATGCACAGGAGAAGAGGACAAAAGGGAGGCGAAGGGCTCAGCCAACATTTGCCCAAGGCTCTGCAGCCTGGATCAATAAGTGGTCTTAAGTTTATCTGATTTTTATCAGCGGAGCCGACAGGGGGGCAGGTCGATGGGCTGTGCCCGCGTCAAGTTGACCTTTTCAGGGACGACGGTGAGAGAGCTGCCCCTGGGACCCCTGTGGTCCCCCGTCACTGTCTGACTGGCACAAGTCTGTTGGGCTCAACGACAAAGTCTGCAGAGACGTCTATATCAGAGCCCGGCGTGGCTGACAGGGCCTGGCTGTTGTATTTATAAACTGTCCTTTGGCTGTGACACTTTGCCAATGATCGGGCCGTAATTTATGCAGGAAAATCTCCTTGGTGCAAAAATGAAAGCTAATAGAGTCATTAGCCACTAATTCGAGTCGGGATACCTTGTATAAATTGGCTCACTTTGTAAAGCCCTCCCTCGATAATGCTCCCCCTCTAACAACACCCCCCTCCCTGTCTCTCTCTCTCTCTCTCTCATCTGTCACCCTCAACATAGCATAACATCATACACACTCTGAGCACACACCTTATTTTACCACCTAAATGGTTGATGGTGTGTGTTTGTTTAATAGTGTGTGATACCTAATGAGCATGTGTGTGTGTGTGTGTGAGGTACATGTGTCTCCACCTCTGTGACTGTGTTACATAAAATATACATATCCAATGAGATGTTTCACGGGAAACAAACGAGTGTGTGGATGTCTTTGTGTATGAGCATTTCTTCCCTCTATGTGCTGCTGCTGCCATATTGCTCTCCACGCCCAGCGCTGTTAGTGCTGATGTGTTACTGTGCCGCCTGATGGCTAATTATGACATTAAATGTTTATGAGCATTGATCAGCGATAGCCCCAAAGTGAGAGCCATTTCATATCCTCACTGGCCGCTGCTTAACGGCATACTGATGGATGCACAATGATCCTCGATACGACGCTACGGGGAGACCTGCACACGCTGCATATCAACACACAGTCATGGGAAAGACGGATACGGGGCTGTTTGTCGGCCACACTTTAAAAAAGAGTCATTTGAACCATTTGCTACATTTTTATGACTTATATATTTTTTTTTGTGACTAGGTAGAGCAAAGAGTGGAGAAAACAAACAGGCAAAGTGAAACCTGATCATGAAGGAACACTCAGTGGCAGGTATGGCCTTCCTTTACATGATTTGTCAAGCTGCCATTTTCCTTTTCTCATTCTCTCTGAGCTGCTCCCATGAGTGGGTATATATGTTTAACTAGCACTAATATAAGCTGGAGTGTTAATGGATGTTAAATGTTTATCAACCTCACCGCGATGATACGGGTGTCGAAACCGCTCTCTCCATTTTCTGTGTCTACAGTTACCGTGTGGGACCTCAGAGGAAACTTTGCTGAAAGTGCCTATAAACCACAGTATCTCAGCACATTGGAGACATTATATTTGTATCCACTGCCAACAGAGCAAACAAAGAGGTACGCAGAGAGTGGATTACATATAAGCAAGTAGAAAGTAACATGTATGTGGCATGTCTGGATTTTTTTGTAGTTTTTGCAGAATATTTTTGTGTTTTTGTGTGTTTCCTGGATGAAGCGTATATACAGTACTGAGCTGCACAAGACAGAACATGAACAGCCTCTAAAGTTTAACTGTAACTTCAGCTGAAACCACATACCGTATGCTGAATGTGGCCAGTGGTGGAATATTGGGGAGCTCCCAGGTGTGGGTATGTCTGAGTGAAAGCTCGTGGAATGGGATATAGCAGAAAAAATAAAAATAAATAACATGCACACTCAGCAATGTTCTTCTCAGGATTGAAAAAAAAAAAAGTTGCAGAAAAAAAAAAAAAACCTGACTTATTTTATTAGACTTTGAATGTTTCAGTAGAGGCAGGGGAGGCGAACTTGAGTTTAACACAAGAGTACGTGTTGGGCTTTGCAGACACGCGGCCCTATGTGCTATACGTCATCAGCGGAATCAGCGGCTGTGGTGTCCAACTGCAGTCACATTAAGGTTTGCTACCAAGCTGGCAAAACACCGTGCCTATGGTGTGAGTTATGGGAAGTCTGAGCAGGCTTTCCATTTGAGTTAGAGTGGAGTTAAAGCCAGGTATGACAAATGCACAAGCGCTTCAAGAGAAGATCCAAAATTGCTTCATGTTTTCCCTGGAAAAGCTCACCGTCCTGACAGCGGGCCCAGGAAACATCCCACACACCCTGTAACAGCAGGCGGCAGATGGAAAAGGCAACATGGAATTTAAAAGAAAAAAAAAAGAAAAAAAGTCCATGTCCAAGTATTCTGGGAGGCACATATGGGAATAGGATCCCAGACCTTACTCTTCATTAAGATAGTTCATCATCTCTATTGTTAAAGAAACAAAAGCGCGTTTGGTTTAAATTGGAGAGCTCACGAGATAGGGCTTCTCAGATGTTCATTATTAATCTGATCATCTAAATCAAAAGTGTTTTCCAAAACTTTCCATATGTGGGGACCCATTTTTAAAAGTTTGTCATCAATCATGACAAGAGCATACTAATTTACAGCCATATCTGTAACATCTAATATCATTTTGATTTGGTAAATTTCCAAGAGATGTTTGGTAAATCATTGAAAACTTCATTTTATGCACGTTATTTAAAACACACACACACATAAATCTTAACTAAAAGTTTGGGAAAATTCAGCAAATTTATTAGGTCAACCACAACCCATCTTTGGGTCCCAACCCTGTCTTTAGGAATCACTGATCTAAATGTCTACAATGTGAGAAAAAAGGGGTTTAAAATAACATTACTCTTTCATTTGTGCTTACAAATGTGATCCAAGAGCTTAAGGTAGCTACCATTGAACGCGGGGTGCTTTAACATGCAAACAAACTTCTGCATCTGACTTCAAGGAATAGAGAGATGAATAATTAAGACAATCCAATTACTTAATTATTTCATTAATCATGTGCTCACAAATTTCCTTCCCCTCCATTCGTCATGCAGCTCAATGGTTTCATTACAGATCAATGGGGAGCTGTCCCCATCAAGAGTCGCACTGTCATCGTCGAGATTAATCAAGATGTTGCCTGCATGCGGAATGGGCCGTTGCTATCGTAACCGGTGTGTAACGCTCGGAGCAACGTGGACGTGTTGAGGGAGTTTGCATGAACTAACTGGTTCAAATCAAACTAAATACACATTCCTTCAAGCTTTGTTGAGTTTTGCCGGGTGCAAACAAGACGAAAGGACTGTTAGAACACCTCTGTTCTGCTGAGTGTCCAGTGTATTTCATGCCATGCACAGGAAATCAGGCGAAAAAGGTGAGCTGAGCTCAAACAAATGTTTGCCAATATGACTTGGATGTGACACTGCATTCCTAAATTGCTCCAACGGGGAGACTGCTGTGGATTTTGGCATGAAAAAATAAATAAATATCAAATAACAACCATATGATATCAATTCACTCAAGTGTCCTAAAGCTAAAAAACCAGGATGTGCAAACAGTTTCGGGATCATTTACCATACAACTAACATCTCATCTTCCTCTCACTCATGTGTTTATGTGCGATTGTTTCACATTTGGATCAAAAAATAATAATTGACGACATACAAACGATGCATTTTGAGTCAATAAATAAATAGTCATTCATTAAATCTAACCCAAGTGAATCATAATAATTCCTAAAGGAAGTAACTCACTTTCTCTTGTAAATCATACCCTCCTGATATCAATCCACTCCACCATCACCTGCACCTATTACTAAGTTCAGCAAGTTCATGCCTGTCCCCTGGTTTGGTAAATACCTAATTTCTTTCGTATTTAATAACCACTGTTGAGAAGCATCAAGCTGCTGTAATGTTAGCAAATGGGCGGCTAAATAGTGGGTGCAAATCTTTAAATGAAAGCCTTCTCACGTCAGCTGATCAAAGTTGAAGCTTTGTATTTAAAAATTGAGAAATGAGTGACTCAGTGTTAAACAGGTCAGGTAAGTCTCTGCTTTCTCACTTGTGACTGTGTTCACTGTTTGTGCATAAATGTGCATGGGCATGCATGTTCATGTGTGTGTGTGTGTGTGTCTCAGAGCGCAAACACAGGAGCCGTGAGACAAGAGGAGAGACGAGGGAGGGGACAGAGGGAGAGATCCTCCCTGTTCAAGCCTAAATTCCTCGTTTATTTGTTTGATTAATTTGTGCCATGGCGTGCCGTGACCCTGTTCTGTCACACATCTCCTTCACTGGGGTTTATTTTAGCAGGGCGGCAAGTGGCCCCATAATGTCACCGTAATACTGGGTCAGACTTTGCCGAACAGAGGGATGGGAATAGGGGGAAAGAAATTAGGAGAACAAGGGATGAGCATGTGTGAGATGGAAAGGGGGAGGAGGCTGAAAACGTCGCTCGTTCATCTTTCCAAAAGAAACTGTTAAGATAACACCTGGTCTGACTGGATTCACGGTGGGTGTGCTGGAGGGACATCAGGCTAACAGGAAGTGTCAGTGGAGATGCACGCGCGCTCATACATAAACACACAAAGAAAGAGCGCAAGTAAACACAAAAGCCAGAGCCGAAGCTGGACCTTAAAAGAGAAAAATAAATAAATAAATAAAAAATCCCCCACATGACAGACCTGAACCTGTAAGCCTTCACCGGTCAATAGCTCAGCAGGTCAGAACCTCCTTGTAAGAATGCAAATGGTTAAAATGTACCGTTTCATTGGGCCGTGTGTGCGCATGCATATATTTCTGTGTGTGTGTGTCTCTCTGTGGCAGCCCTAACAGCTTTCACCAGCGAGGTAGATGGTAGAGTTTAGAGGGATAGAGGGGAGAGACATCTTGCATATTCAACACTCTGTCGCCCGGCTGTCATCAGCCAAGTGAGCGGTGATGAGATAGGGAACTAGTCAAATTACCGGCCATACTCGATTCTGTCTCCCACACTGACAAGACTGTCAGAGATGGGATTTAATCTCTTAATAACGAAGAGGACTGGGAATGTTATTTCCCCCTCCTCCTCCACTCATACTTTTCCCTTTGACCATCTTCTGATCATATCTGGTCGTGCTGACAAATCGCACGCATCTTCGAAAGAGAATGATCAAAGTCTGAATATCTTATATTCCCCCTCTCTCTGTATCTCTCCATCCTCCATCTCTCCTTCTCTAATACAAGCTGTCGTGCTAGATCATGATTGATCAGGGCCTTAGTGGCCAATGCCAGCTTTTCCTCTCCTACTGCGGAAATGAATGTGGTTCAGATCTGCTCCAGCTATGAATCTAGAGGCTGAGTTATTGGTGACACGGAGTTACGGAGAGGGAAAAGAAGGGAGGATGGAAATGAGGAGGAGGCAGATGAAATGAAATGAATGCCTACTCGGGATGAATCAGCTCTGAGAAGTTCTGTGATTTCCTGGAAGACTAAAGAAATATGCAAATGTGTGATGTCAGTATGGGAACAGTTGTTCTTCTTTGTGCAGTTTTACACATGGTGCACATCATAGACACTGCTTTGCTGGAGGCGGTTTTAATAATGGTTATCAACTTATGTAGTATTGAATCATGCAAACCAGCGGTGCACTGGTCACCAGGCATACTTGGACAAACTCTGATGGCTACATGAGAGTTGATCTTCTTGTTTTGATGTTTTTTTTGCTAAAGTTTCAGGTCTTTTCCAGTAGAACATGATGTCATGTTTTGTAAATACAGTTTCCATTTAGATGAAAAATAGACAACAAAGTACCACACATATGAGTGGACATCGTTGTGAGTGACAGCTAGTGTCCAATAGGTCCCTTTGACACCCACCATCTTATACATATTTTCATACACCTGCATCCTTGCCTTGTCATACATGGAGTTTGGAATTTGTGGTGTCACCAGTGTCCCCAGACTTCTCAAAAACACCTCCAAATTTACAAAATATGTATAATAACAAGCTGTTTTTAGACATGGGAATGTCTAGAGAATTCAGATGTTGAAGAATGATGGATGAAGTGGGAGATTGTTTTGGATCAGACACGTTCACAACTGTAGAGAGTGTCCAGATTATCCAGGTGAGAGGTGATGCCTGGGACACTGGGACATTCTCCCAGTGGCTCATTGTGATTTTTTTTTTGTTATTGCTTTTTTTGTTGCTGTGTTATCACATGGACTCACTTAAACATTATTTGAACATGGAGCGGGCAGGAGAAGTGGCACAGTGTGTCTTCCACTGAACTCTGTGGTCTCCTGTGTCTCAGCGGGGAGTGAAATGTCACAACTTTTACAAAAGTCAATATCTTTGTCTCAAAAGTGCCGAGCCCCACTTGCTTACTAAAGGGAAAATGTCTGTCTCTCATGTGAGGAGCACTAACAAAGCCAACAGAAGTGCATGCTGTCACTGCTTTCAAAAAGTTGCTACTGGCTTTTTAGAAATGATCTGAATACGATCAACATGGTGAGAACTAACGCACCCTGTGGACATTGTACTGTTTTCTTTTTCTTGATCAGTTGATGACTGTTCATATCAGATGATAAGTTTGCAATCCGTGTGATTTACAGTAAGTATGTGCCGCTGTGACGTTTATGTCACATGATTGTCAACCATGTTTTCATGTGCCCCTCCCCTTCATACCTGCTAGTTATGACCTCAACATGTGATTGGTTGCTCCGTTCCAGAGAATGGTCCACACCTCTCACCCTTGGGGTTGAGCATCTCACCCCCCCCCCCCTTTCCCTCATGGCAGTCACTATGTTGACAGTTGTAACTCTAGTGATTAATGCCCTAGGAAATGAAAGTGTTGCCAGGGACGATGTGGGAAACATTGTAACTTCCTGTGTTCCGCCGGGGCTGGGATGCTATGTTGTCCAACATCGAGCCTTTAGCTAATTAGCTAAATCAGCTCGCTGGGGCTTAATTAGAGGCAGCTCGCAGACACACCTGTGTCCAGGGGGTCTTTAATTACCACCAGGTTCGTTAGGAGAGAAGGGCCTTGAGCTCTAATTAACTGGGTCTGTGCACGTGTGTGTGTGTGTGTGTGTGTGAGTCGGTGCTTTCATCACGAAAACGATAATGTTTATCATCTCAGGAAATACTAATATTGTAAATGGAGAACAACATTGTACATAGTGATAGAGATTTTTGCAGCTACTGAGTGACATTTTTGGAGAGGTGAAGAAACAAGAGTGAGGGAGAGTAACAGACTGTGTGAGAGGGGGTTGATGAAGATGGAAGTGAAGCGACTGTGCCAGTGCTGTGTAAAAGAGGAGTGCGTTATCTGTCCTTTCATGGTGGTTGTCAGCCATTAAGGTCAAATGCCTTTATGTTGCCTCACCATGGACAAACAGGAGTAATTAGAGGGACTGGGTGATGGAGTGAATGCACGCTTACACTACAGCGAGCAGCACTACTCTACGACTGTGAGCTGCAACAGCGTGCTTTCGTTATTTCATTACCATGCATTTTTTGATTATAGAATTAGTACACAATTCTATTCTATAGTTCTAATTAGTACAAACATAGATTTTAGTCAGACTAAGACAATAGTTTGGTTTTCTTAATGTCATGTAAACATGTGAGTCTGACTAAAATCGAGCTAGTCTTAGTCGAACTAACATACCTGGATAATTTGATTCATAGTCTGTTTAGTCCTGCGTGTATTTCTTTAGACAACAGAGCAACCACAAGAGCCATGCTTGATCTAATTTGTATCACGAGTAACATGTGCAGCAGGTACGAAACATACAGAACCACAACACCATCCATCTCGCCATTTGCTGTTTGTTTTTCTGCGACATAAAGGTCAACAGGAAACTGATTCAATACGCACTAGTTTATAGAGAGATACAGTGCCACCTACAGAGGCGGAGTCAGACATACACAGTCAATAAAATGCTTTTCTCCTCCGCATGTATACTCAGATTCTGAAAGTTGTCCGATTGTCTGTCTTAGTCGGACTATGGCCTTAGCCTGAGTATGTGTGTGAGGCAGCATGCACAGTACCAGGACACCCTAAATGGAATTCAGCCATGATGAGTTTTATCATTAATACCTGTACTGTATCTACAGTTAAAAAATAGAGATAGTTACTATACTCAAAATAACTTAGTAGTAAAATGGTTCCATGTCTGATAAAAAACTAAAAAATAAAGTGGCTCAGCTGTTCTATATTTAAACAAAGTGGGAAGGAACTGGCAGGTTGTTGTCATACTGAGCCGTGAAAAACAATGTGTGTACACCCATGTTTCTCTGCTGGTAAAATTTCTGTTGTTTATCGTCCTTCACTAAATCACAATTACATTTGTAGCCACCAGGTCTCAGCATGCTTCCCTTGTCACACAGAATGGGAAACTGCTCTCCCTTCAAACCTCCCCCACCCAGGGATTTGGGTGATTGTTACTGCCAGACGAATCTTTCAGTAACTTATACGACCGCCACGTCCACTCCAAGCAGCATTTGTTTGGGTGTGAAGAGGTGAGAAACTAAGCAGGAAGTTTGAGTCATGTCAACCATTAAATAAACTGTAAATTCACCAGACACAACACCACGGTGTCTTTTCTGTGAAATTTAAAACATTCTAGTGTAGGGATGAACCACATAAAATGCCTACCTACTGCAGCTTCTACCACACTGCAGTCTCTTCCCCAAGGACACATCGGCATTTAGACTAGTGGTGCCAGGAATCAAACTCATGACCTTCCAGTGGAAAGACAACTTTATCTACCACTGTCAAACGGGTTCTCACAAAGCAGATTAAGACTATTAGCGTCTCTCTGTGTTTCTGAGTGTAGCCGTGTTTATACCTCATGGTGTCCAGGGACATTCCCACACTGCACAAAGGAAGTGATTTGATTTATGTCGACACAGACGGCGGCAACAGCAACATTGCTCTAGTAAGGCTGCAGGTTAGAGTACGAGGTGCCCAGGAAATGTTTAAGAAGTTAATTCTACCGCTACACAAAAGAATATAAATATAAAAGAGGATAAATGTTTCTTGCCCCTGTGCCCACCCCTGCATTTCTCCTGTGTACACACAAATACTCCCTCAGTCAGGTTTGATAGTATTGCTTGGCAAGGCCAGTTTTCACATGAACGACGGAAGATGAAATAGCAATATTGCAGTACCCTTTCAATTTGTGCCTGTTTATTTGTTTGTTTGTTTGTTTTTGTTTTTTTACCCACATCTCTTGTATTTCTAATCCAAACATTGTCAAAGTTGCCACTGCACACACTGGTGTCTTTAGTAACTCACCTGCCAAGTTTGAAGCCTGTGGAGTGACCTGTTTGTAAGTTGCGGGGGTGGGGAGTGCACACTGTGCACTTTAAGCAATTTCTACTTATCTCATCCATGGGCAACTCAAAAGCCCATCGCAGACCTACAGAGTGTTCAGTTAACCTCTATATGATTTTGGGCAGTGAGGCAACAGTGCTCACACTGGTGCCTTCAGTAAGTCCCCTGCCAGTTTTGCAGCCCGTCAAATCATTGGAAAGTTATGCAATTAACAGATTAACAGATGTTCCCTGCATTTAACTTACCCATCTAACCCATTTATGGATAGATGTATATTCTCTTTCCTGTTCACAAAAACTAAACACAGGCAGTGTAAATGACCTTTAATATGCCACAGTGTATTTTCATGTTTCGTTTCCATAGTTATTTATTTTATAAGTAATCTCCTTGAAAGATTGACTTGTTTTCTTTATTTTACCGTCATTTCCTGTTTTTAGGTTGGTGCTTTTATTTTGATACAGTGCGTAACCGGAAATCAGAAAAAAAAAGACGAATCTGCAGATCTGCAGCGTTTGCACGGCACAAACGAGTCAATTAAAAGTTCAAAAACGCTAAGAAAATGTCTACTAATAATTTCGTTTAGCACCTGGCTGATAAGGGCACAAGCTCTTACGGTGTGTTCAAGGTGTGTTTTATTGGAGCAACGTTAACGTTAATAAACCTATGAACCATCAGTTAAGGAGTTCGACCATCATTCAGCCGGGGACGCTACAGTAAGAGCTTCACCTCATCAGTCCCACCACACTCATGTCCAAGGATGACTGCGGAGAGACTCGATGTGATGGTCTAAGGTTGTGGCACCCACTCATAAAATGAAAGCATCTCTAGACAGTAGCGACTCAGACCAGCAAATGGATATCTGCAAAGACAGCGAAGAGGAGACGCTTCGCCGCTCTGGTCGCCAGAAGAACCCCACGGAGAAGATGCTTGCATTTCAGAGAGAGGAGGCTCACAAAAAGGAGAAAAGGCTCACTCACTTTTATGAACTATGGAAGACCCAAGCACGTAAGACTAGAGAGCAATTAAAGTCAAACATTCCTGAAAATGAGATTGCAGCTCTTATAGACACACTAGAAGAAGGAATGTCGGATGTTATTCGCATCTATATGGAAATCAGAGATCACCTCACTCCATCCAGTGAGACAAGACGTCGGATTGATGCCTGTGAAGCAGTGACGAGGGACATTGTTAGAATTGCATATGAAAGGATAACAGGCATAGATGGAGAATTTGACAGTGAAGCAGTAAAACAACGACTGTGTGAGCTGCTTAACAGAGACTATGCTCGCTCTATCTATGGATCCACAGCCTCACCTTCAAGTCGACACTCCAGCCAAAACTCTGTGAGCTCCATTGTAACTGCTAAAAGGGCAGATGCGGCGGCAGACTTAGCAGCAAAGGAAGCAGAGTATGAAGGTTTATTGGAGGAGGAAAGACAAAAGGAAAAAATTCAACTCCTAGAGGAAAAGCAGAGAAAAGAACTTGAAACTCAGAAACGTGAGTTGGAAAGACTAAAGGCAGAGAAGGATATAAGAGCTGCCCGAGCTAGGTTGATAACCTATAACAAAGAAGTAATGCAGGAAGCTAGTGTCCTTTCCACTGATCACAGCATTGGTGAACAACGGTACATGTCCCTACAGCAACCTGTGTCTTCAGCTCCCATCCAGCAGCCTGCATATGTCACAACGACATCATCACCTCCACAGACAGATGTGACCTACCTGGCTCAAGCAGTCCAAGATAGCATAACTCTGAACAGGCTCCCGATGCCAGAACCATCTTTATTCACTGGTGACCCAATCCAGTTTATCGAGTGGAAAGCCTCATTCATATCGCTCATAGACAAAAGGAATATTTCCTCAGCTGACAAACTGCATTATCTGAGAAAGTATGTGGGAGGTCCAGCTCGAAAGACACTCGATGGTATCTTTTATAGAAGTGATGACAATGCTTATAAAGATGCATGGAACCGTCTCAACGGAAGGTATGGTCAGCCCTTCATTATTCAGAGAGCTTTTAGAGAAAAACTGGCAAAGTGGCCAAGGATTCAGCCAAAGGATGCCGAAGGACTGAGAACATTTGCTGATTTCCTACACTCATGTCAAGAAGCCATACCTCATGTTAAAGGGCTTGATATTTTGAATGACTGTGAAGAAAATCAAAAACTGATTCAAAAACTTCCAGATTGGGCAGCATCGCAGTGGAACCGAAAAGTCACACAATCCTTGAAAGACAGGCAGGAGTTTCCTAACTTCCAGGACTTTGTCGGCTTCATGTTAATGGAGGCAGAGATCGCCTGTAATCCTATCACCTCATTCCAAGCCCTCCACTCATCACAGCCCAGTGTAGATAAACATTATCTGAAGGAAAGGAAGTCTAAATCCAGTGTTTTCCATACACAGACAGTTACAGAGGCTGAAACTCCAGAGCAGTTAAAAACAGATTTAAAGCCACCATGCATGTTCTGTCAAGACTGTAAACATCGCCTGCACTGCTGTCCTGGGTTCAAAAGAAAATCTCTGGATGAAAGAAGAAAATATGTAAAAGAAAAGAGACTATGCTTTGGTTGTCTGAAGCCAGGACATAACGCAAAAGACTGTCGTCACCGACACTCATGTGACAGCTGCAAAGGAAGACATCCTACACTCCTACATGACGACGGCTACACTAAAACCAAAACCATACCAGTTCCAAATCAGATCAGCGGAGACGAAGCAGCAACCACATTGTCTCTCAGCGTGGAAACAGAGGAACCATCGGCTAACACTTCAATGATCGTGCCAGTGTGGGTTTCCTCCATCAGTAATCCAGGTATGGAAAGGCTTGTTTATGCTCTTCTGGACACTCAGAGTGATACAGTTTTCATTGAACAGGAAGTTAACAACAGCTTACAAACTGAGACACATCCTGTGAGACTGAAGCTAACTACAATGATTGGTAAAGATGCACTAATACACAGTCAAAGGGTCTCAGGTCTCAGAGTGAGAGGTTACTACTCCAACATCCTCATTGATCTCCCTCCTACATACACAAAGGACTGCATACCAGTGAACAGAACACACATTCCTACCTGTGAAACGGCAAGGCACTGGAATCATCTCACCACAATAGCAGATGAAATCCCACCACAGCTAGAATGTGAAGTTGGTCTTTTGATAGGCTACAATTGCTCAAGGGCACTGGCACCACGGCAGGTAATACATGGAGGAGATGGTGAACCCTACGCAGTTCGCACAGACTTAGGATGGAGTATTGTAGGTTGTTCATCACCACACCATGACTCACCAAGCATCACCAACATGTGCCACAGAGTAGTTATAAAAGAGTTTCCTCCAGTGACTCCAGCTGATGCAATCAGAGTTCTGGAGTCTGACTTTAAGGATACCAGTAAGGATGGAAAGGCTGTGTCTCAGGATGACATCCTCTTTCTGAATGTGCTAAAGGAAGGAATTCAGATGAACACCCAAGGTCACTATGAGATGCCACTCCCCTTTAAAGAAAGACCCTACCTCCCTGACAATAAACAACTAGCCGTTGTCCGGCTCAGTCATGTTAAAAGAAAGCTGCTGAGAGATGAAAAGTACAAGGAACATTATGTGAAGTTCATGAACGAGGTGATTGAAAAGGGTGAGGCAGCGGAAGTATGTGAGCAAGGAAAGAAAGGAGAGAAGTGGTATATTCCCCATCATGGAGTCTATCACTCCAAAAAACCTGACAAACTTCGTGTGGTTTTTGATTGCTCCGCTAAATACAAGGGAACAAGCCTGAATGACCATCTTCTGTCAGGCCCAGACTTACTGAATAGCCTAATCGGTGTACTCATCAGATTCAGACAGCACCATGTAGCACTGATGTGCGATATTGAAAAAATGTTTCATCAGTTCCATGTGTGTGAAGCTGACAGAGACTATCTACGTTTCCTCTGGTGGAAAAATGGCGACCTGCATGCGGACCCACAGGAGTTCCACATGAAGGTTCATCTGTTTGGTGCTGCATCCTCACCAGGATGCGCCAACTATGGACTGAAACAACTTGCTAAAGATCATGAGACCCAATTTCCCCTTGGCTCTGAGTTCATCATGAAAGACTTTTACGTTGATGACGGTGTCACCAGCACAGCAAGCGTAGATGAAGCTATTCAGCTTGCAAAGGAAGCTCAGGAGCTCTGTTCTATGGGTGGGTTGAGGCTGCATAAGTTTGTGTGCAACAACAGATCAGTACTGGATAGTATTCCGTCAACGGAGCATGCTACTGAAGTGAAGGCTCCAAACCTGGCCTTCAACGATTCAACGCTTGAGAGGGCCTTAGGTATCCACTGGCACATTGAATCGGATACTTTCAGATTTCGTGTCTGCCTTAAAGACCAGCCAGCAACACGACGTGGCATACTATCAACAGTAGCCTCCCTCTATGATCCACTGGGCTTTGTTGCCCCTTTTCTGCTCACCGGGAAAAAGGTGCTTCAGGAAATGTGCAGGCATGGCACAAGCTGGGATGACCCCCTCCCCAGTGAACTGCAACCAGTATGGGAGCGCTGGAAGAATGATCTTGCAAATTTGGAGGAAATCACCATACCGCGCTGCTATGTGCCCGTCGGCTTTGGAAAAGTCATTAAAAAAGAGCTACATCACTTTTCCGATGCAAGCACATATGGTTATGGCCAGTGTTCTTACTTGAGATATGTAAATGAAGATGAAGGTGTTCACTGTGCTCTGGTTATGGGAAAGTCCAGAGTAGCTCCTATTAAAGTCACGACTATCCCCAGGCTGGAGCTGACAGCTGCTGTTGTGTCGGTCGCAGCAAGCAACACCCTAAAGGAGGAGCTTGGTTTGGCCGATATTGATGAATACTTCTGGACGGACTCCAAAGTGGTCTTGGGGTACATCAATAACGAGGCACGTCGTTTCCATACATTCGTATCAAACCGAGTACAGAAAATACACCTCAGCACAGCACCCCAGCAGTGGAGATACGTCTCTACCAACAATAACCCAGCAGATCTTGCCTCTAGAGGTTCAAATGCAAGTGAGATTCTCACATCAAGGTGGCTCTCAGGACCTCACTTCCTATGGGAGAAGGAGATTCCCCCAGCTGTAGATGTCGTCACTGAAGTACAGATTGGAGATCCTGAAGTCAAAAGGATTCAGACACTACACACATGGACATCTGAACAAGTGAGTCTTTCTGATCGCTTGTCAAGGTTTTCTACGTGGTCAAGAGCAACTCAAGCCATTGCTCGTCTCATCCGTCGTGCTAGGGGTGATAAATCAACAGATCACAGCACTGTACAGGAACGAGAGGACGCATGGTGCATCATCATAAAGGACCTTCAGACACAAGTATACCCAGAAGAGATAAAGTTGCTCAGTAAGACTACTCAAGTTTCTTCTCAGAGCAAACTGCATAAGTTAGATGCCTTTCTGGATCAAGATGGACTCCTCAAGGTGGGAGGAAGGTTAAAAAATGCATCCCTCCCTTCTTCAGTAAAGCATCCAGTGATCATACCAAAGGATCATCCCATCACCAAGATGATAATTGCACATTGTCACGAAAATGTTCGACATCAAGGAAAATGTATGACCATCAATGAGGTCAGATCAAATGGATACTGGATCCCAGGAATCAATAGAGCAGTGGCAGCTCACCTGCATCAATGTGTTACATGTCGGAAACTCAGGAGAGTCACAGAAGAACAACGGATGGCGGATCTGCCTTCAGAGCGTGTAGACCCATCACCACCCTTCACATACTGTGGAATGGATTGCTTCGGTCCGTTCCTCACGAAACACGGACGCAAAGTGCAAAAGCGATACGGCCTCCTTTTCACCTGCCTGTGCTGTCGAGCTATCCACATTGAAATGTTAGACGACATGTCAACAGATGCCTTCATTAACGGACTCCGTTGTTTCATTGCCATAAGAGGAGCAGTTCGCCAGTTAAAATCTGATCAAGGATCTAATTTCATTGGGGCTAAAAACGAGCTAAATGAGGCTCTTAAGCAAGTGGATACAAATCGTCTGACCACATTTTTGGCTGACAGGCAGTGTGATTTCAGCATGAACGCCCCTCATTCAAGCCATGTGGGAGGTGTATGGGAGAGGCAAATCAGAACAGTGAAGAATGTTCTTCGTTCCACTCTCTCGCTCTCACCAGGCAGGCTGGATGATTCCTCGCTGCGGACATTTTTCTATGAGGCCATGGCTATAGTGAACAGTCGTCCTCTGACAGTCGACAATCTAAGTGATCCAAAGAGTCCAGAGCCACTAACACCCAATCACCTGCTCACAATGAAATCTATCACAGCCTTACCACCTCCTGGCAGATTCATAAGAGAGGACATGTATGCTCGTAAGAGGTGGCGTCACGTTCAATATCTCTCAGAGCAATTCTGGAGTCGCTGGAGAAAGGAGTACCTCTTTAATATTGCTACTAGACAGCGCTGGCATACTCCTAGAAGAAACCTCAAGGTCGGCGATATTGTCATGGAGAAGGCAGATGATCTGCCACGGAATGAGTGGAAGTTGGCCAAAGTTATAGAAACAGTGACTGATACAGATGGACTTGTGAGAAAGGTAAAGATTCGTGTTGGAGATCAAAAGATGGGAAAGGAGGGACATCGTTCTGGCAAGCCATCCATCGTCGACGTCCTGTGCAGAAGCTGATCCTGCTTTTAGAGACTGTTTAACCACCCTCTTCACTCCACAGATATATCCTTTACAGTATGAAGAGTTTTTCACGGGCATTATCATTGACTAAGGTTTTAAGGGTCAAAGGTCAGATTGAGTCATAAAATTATTCATGCTTTGTACCCCATATTGTTTTGAAAAGCACTCATAATTTGGTGGGAGTGTAAATGACCTTTAATATGCCACAGTGTATTTTCATGTTTCGTTTCCATAGTTATTTATTTTATAAGTAATCTCCTTGAAAGATTGACTTGTTTTCTTTATTTTACCGTCATTTCCTGTTTTTAGGTTGGTGCTTTTATTTTGATACAGTGCGTAACCGGAAATCAGAAAAAAAAGACGAATCTGCAGATCTGCAGCGTTTGCACGGCACAAACGAGTCAATTAAAAGTTCAAAAACGCTAAGAAAATGTCTACTAATAATTTCGTTTAGCACCTGGCTGATAAGGGCACAAGCTCTTACGGTGTGTTCAAGGTGTGTTTTATTGGAGCAACGTTAACGTTAATAAACCTATGAACCATCAGTTAAGGAGTTCGACCATCATTCAGCCGGGGACGCTACAGGCAGAACAACAACAATAATCACTAAAAGATATATATATATATATATATATATATATATATATATATATATATATATATATATATATATATATATATATACATATATTATAAATATATACATATGTATATATGCTTTGATGTTTGAGAACTTTTTCAAACTTGCAGACTCGTGGTCAGATTGCTGCCACATCACATGTGTACATGTCGCACGCATGTCTTTCCGTGCTCTTCACAAAGTGCTGTGCCAGACTGTGTCAGGCCTCGCTGAGACAAGCTTCGTATGGATTCATTGATTGACAGGACGACTGGAAGCTGCCAGGCTTGAAGCATTGAGCCGGTTGAGTCGATTTGTCCTTGGCCGACAGCGAGGACTGTGATGACACACAGAAAGAGCTATCAAAACACCGAGTCAGTGTAATAGAGTGGAGGCCTGATGATGATGACGATGACAGTGGTGAGGTTAATCACCATGATTTAAAATGTAACCTTAGTTTCATCAGATAATCTCATTGAGATTGTGTTCATCGTTGTTTTTTGTTACTACTATTATACTATATTGGTAATTAAAGAACAGCTTATATAGTTTAAAGTTTAAAGTAGTAATTTGATAATGATAATGACATTGGAATTGTGCTATTTTCAGAAACATTTGGCATTTCCATTCAGTCGTTGTGTATCTTTATCTAACAGATAATATCGCTTGTAGAAAACAGTTATCATGTGTGCAGTCAGGGGTTTCTGTAACAGCAGTGAAAGGATGAATGGAACAGGAATTTTTTTGATCACCAGCCGCAAATAAGATGGGAATGTGGATGCAACGCACAGACTTTTGTCCTCCGAGGAACATTTGAATTTGAAGGAGCTCGTTTTATTTTGTTGAAAATAAACCTTCAGAAGATCATCCAATAGAGATGCAGTTATGCTATGAAATGCCAGTAAAACGTCCAAGGCTACGTCAGCAGCCTCAGATAAAACCACAGCTAATTAGTGTCTGAGTTGGTGTCACAAGTTACGGTTGGTAAAGTTGTGGAAGTAAAACCAGATATCTATCAATTCATTATTTTTAGGTATCTAACTAGCTCCGTTTTACAGCTATTTGGAGAAAACAAACATCGCAAGTGCCACACATTAACAGGAAGTCGCACCCTTATTTTGTTCCACGTTCAAAAATAAGGTCTATACTACATGCTGAAAATGAATTTATGCTACCTTTACATACAAAAAGAGAGATATGTCCATTTCTAATGACATTACTGTCACTGCCCACATAGCCCCATGTACCCTTTACGTTGGCAGTACACAAGCGGAAAAATGGCCGCGATGTTGTTGTGTTTTACCATAGTGCCCGAAATATCATCTCACTTAAACTACAAACCTACACTGATCCAAACAAGATATCTGTATCAGCAAATTCTTAGCAGACGTATATAGAGACAGAACAAGTGCAGAGTGAAGACAAAGGGTTCCATCTGTTTCCGTATAATGATGAATGAGCCTTCATGTGACGACTATGATGACACATACATACGTACATGCAGCGTATACAGTATACAGTACGCAGAATGTAGAGGTCTTTTTGTGGCAAGGATTTAGAGATTAACATTGAAAATCACAATAGTGTTTGCGTTGAACGCAACTGAAGAACAAAGACAATGATTAAGTTGACACCGCTGCTAAAAATGATGAAATGCGGGTGATGTATTAATGATGTATATCATAATGACTATGTGGAAACAATGTATGAGGTAAATTAAGCCGTAAATTGAACAGTAATTTTGATGATGAGGTTGATGCAGTTAATGATGACAATGAAGATAAGTGTTTTCAGGTTCAAGCATGCACCTGCTTTGTACTCGAGGAGTAGTAATTACATATTTAGCACTAATCTACTGTACACGACGACTGTGTGATGGAACGGATTCTTTGAGTGTGGCTGATTTCTCTCTATCCCTGACACACACTGCACAACATCGCAGCCTGACAGTCCTCCTTCTCCCACGGAACGCACCTTTAGCCATTCATCAGTGTCATCTTGTCGCCATCGGTTACGGCCTGGGGCCTGTCGCATCTTCATTACGGTCCGAATAAATCTGAAATAAAACCACAGATGATTTATTAGCTTCCGATGCCGTCGTGCCGGTTAGCATGGTCTGCCGCCACTTGGGCATGGGGAGACAGTTCCCCGACATGAACAGCAGAAATCTGGTGTGACAGGGAGACGTTTGTGTGATGATATCAGTCTGTGATCACAAGATCTCCCTGATGAGAGGAGGACAGCATCCGGGAAACTGTCACACACCAGCAGAGTTCATTTGCTGCGTGTGAGCGTGTGATATTTGTCAGTTACACTCAGGCCACAAGGTGCCTTTCGGTGCAAAGCTGTCAAATCTTTTATGTAATCTCTTATGTATCCACTTTATGTATCTAACCCATAGATGTTGTTTTCGAAAGTCATTTGGGACAAAAGTGGTGCTATTTTCCAGCCGATTTTTGATTTAATACATTTAGTTCACATTATGTAGAGGGAGCATGGTCTTATGAGTTAATATAGTGTCTAGACTGAGAATTGTGATAACAAATTAGATGATTTAGATTTTCACTTCAGGATTATTTGGGTATTGAGATTGCAAAGACATTGATAGAAAACTGTCTATCTATATAAATCCCTCCATTTAACTTCAGCTGACTAAATGACATCAGTATGAAATATGAAGGTGAAAGGTGAATAAAATCCACACCATCTATGGTTATATTGGTTTCGTATCAGTCGCGTTCTCATGGTGTTGTTCCCACCATGTTTCACCAAGAATCGCAATACCAATTCCAATACAGCCAAATTAATAAAAAAAAGTCTCAACCTTGCAAGAGCAAAACAATCCCATTGACTGAGAGACAAAAGCAGGAGAAGGAGAGTGATAGAAAAAGCATTAAACTAGAGTAAACCTGAATATGTACGAGGATTAATTAGGTGTGGAGGCTTCTCAAACGACATGCAGTTCACCTGCTTTCTTCTGCATCAGTTAGTAACGTAACTAGCAATGCATCCATGCTGTCACATTCTTTCCTGGGCAAGACACTTACTCCTACAGCTGCATGTCCATGTGAATGTGCATGAAAGAAAGTGACACTGAATGTGTGGGTGGATGGGTGAATGTCAAAACTGTGGAAAAATGTGCTGTATAAATACAAACCATGTACCATTTTGTTCAAGTTGGGGGTTTTACCAGTTGTTTCCTGCTTTGTACAGCATGCTGCTGGCATTAAGTTAGCCACAGTGCTAACTCTGGGACTGGAAATCAACGATTGAGCTATGTTGGAAGAAGCAGGACATGATGAAGACATAACAAAATATTCCTCTTTTTGGGCCCAAAAAAACACCAACAGCACTGCAAAGGTTTGTTGGCAAACCAACAGCCCTTTGTGCAAAGCAGTGTTTTTTCCAAACTGTAATTTTTATCCGATGCACATTTCATAGTTTCCGCTTGTTAACAAATCAATTCATGAATAACATTGTAAAAAGGTTAGTTTACCTCTTCTTCTCTGCTTCTTGTGTTTCCTCCATTATCTCCAGAGCGCTGTTGATGCCTCCTCATTAGCAAAGAGTCAGCGTCTGTACCAGCATCCAGCCACTGCTGCATCTTCACAACAGAGACCACACCAAAGTACAACTAAAACTACAAACTACAAGACACAAAAGAGGGAGCTTGGTGATGTTGTTTCTAAGAACATAGCAGTCGCCACTACTGCACTCCAGCTTTCCCAGGTAGGCTACCCTTCATTGTTAATCTGTGAGGAGGGTTTTATCACAATCCACTGATGTCTCCTCCTCCTCCTCCTCCTCTGCAAATATGATAATGAAACATGATTTTAAAATCAAACAAACATTGAGTATTTTTATGGTGAAAAGCATTATTTCTTTCAGACACTTTTTGGCAAAGGCCAGGCACGTATCACAAAGGGGATATCATGAAATTGACAGGCACTGATTAAAATGACTGACCTCTCATCTTTATTTGTGTGCTTTATAACGGAGGCGCACAAATCAAGACAATTCATAATATAGCTGGTTTTGGACATTTTAATGCAGAGAGGTTACCTTTAAGGTTGATGGTGTAAAATGAAGTGCACTAAAGGCTTTTCCCTTAATCCTTTGCACAGCCTTAGTCCTCACTGTAATATTCTAAGATGGATGTCATGTAATCTCTTTGTCTCTTGTTGCTTCTGTCAAGCTAAAAGACAAAAGGTTAGGATTTAGAATGATATTTGTGCTGTGCCCGGTGGAGCCTCTAACCCTGGATCTGGTCCCAGAATGACCATCCCTGGCCGAGGCGAGTCCGGATGACAGAGCTCCAGCTGACTCCAGGCCAGTTTAGCAGGGACAGGCCCAGCTGAGACCTGCAGGTGTCACATTGTCCTGGTTGTCTCTAACCCAATTACACCCGGACCGCTGGGGACAGACTCACTCCGGCAAGCAAGTGACATGTCACCACACACATACATACACAAACAGGTAATAAACACATGCACATATGGAAAAAGAAAAAAAGAAAAGAAAAATGAACGTGCACTAAAGGTGCAGATGAGGTAAGCCTACAAAAAGAATACCCATGACATCCAGGATATTAATTTCTTACTTGTCGTTAATTAATTATGCATTAGAAAACGCAAATAGAGTGGATGATAGCAAGAGAAATGAGACATTAAAGCAAAAGTGGATTTTCAACGCCCTTCTACCCTCGGTCTATGTCCCATTCCTCCTTTTTTCATCATTCTTTCTTTGTGAAGTTCTCCAGTCTTATTGCTCTTTTCCCTTCAGCTTCAGCCAATACGTCTGGCAGACACTCTCCACCACTCACAACGGTGTGTGTGTGTGTGTGTGTGTGTGTGTGTGTGTGCATGCATGCATTCAGCTACACATTCATACATATATTTGATACTTCTCTCTCTCTCTCTCTCTCTCTCTCTCTCTCTCTCTCTCACACACACACTCTGTGTGTGTGTGTGTGTGTGTGTGCACTCTAATGGTGTTTAATGCCCAGACTAATGGTTTCAGCAGGGAATCCTTGTGAGGAGCTTGAGTCCAGGCTTGGGCTGATCGCTGGCAGGACCATCCCTCATCCTGATACCACATGGAGACACACACACACACCACTTTTTACTAGTTTGCTTGCTCACACAAACAGATTTTCCTCCTTTGTTAACGACCGAGGATATTATTTTCTGTTTCTGTTCTGTAGCTAAAGATACCGAGATACCTCTGATAGAGTTTGTTATCAAAGAACTATGGAAATCAGCAGCGCAGTTGCAACATCGCAGCATGGACATTGTTGTTTATTTTCAGCCAGTCTCTGTGTATAGAATATAGGTGATCTGTGAAGGAACTACACCCCTCCAATTACTCTGTCAACTCCTTGTCGAGTTGATAGTGTATTTACTAAAACCTGCAGTGCTGAGCAGTCAACCGGCTTTTGTTTAAAATGACACATGTTCATGGAACCTGTGGTCTTGTGGACAGGCTCTTTAAAGCAGAACTATGCAGGATTTTTACCCTAATTTAACAGCTTCGGAGTCATTGTGATGGTGAAATGGCTTGGGGGGATTGAGGGCTGTATCCACTTCCCCCACCGTTTGTTAACCCGGAGAAAAATCAGAAGGTCTTGCAAGAAACACAATTTGTTTAATGTCACTATACACACACAGCCAAGTACCGGCTATAAGATCAAGGTAGCGATAGCATTATTTTAATCGTTCATTGTGGCAGAGCGGGCGAAAAAGAAACAGAATAAAACGCTGTCAGAGGAAGAGGAAACGACTGTCTGACCGAGCGAGGGGCCACACACTGGTTAACATCGCACCGGCTTTTTCCGAATGGCAAGAATTGATAAACACAGACGCATGCAAACCGGATGCTGACCGGCATGGACATGGCTCCACACACAGCTTGAGTTTGTTGGTTCTGTTGAGAAAAAAATGTACGTGGCTAAGAGGCCTCAGCGATGGGTTTTTACAACAGTGAGGATAAAGTGGTAGACAGCGGAATGGAACAAAGGCAATGAAGTGACCAGACTTGCAATGTTCCACTTTAAGTAGATGTGTTGTAGATGTTACTAATGGTGTTTTGCTTGCATTTACTGACAGATGATTGTCTTTTCATTTATTGTTTGTGTTCAGCAGTGTTTTGGTTTCATCGTTTCAAGTGCAATGTTCAAAAATG
Source organism: Solea solea (assembly GCF_958295425.1). NCBI lineage: Eukaryota > Metazoa > Chordata > Actinopteri > Pleuronectiformes > Soleidae > Solea > Solea solea. The sequence goes on along the minus strand of NC_081153.1, from coordinate 11,917,387 downwards.
TAAAAATTAATATTTCGTTTTTTGAGTTCTTTGCTCAGTTTGCTAGTGCAGGTCTTTTTTGGACCTTGCGTTTGCCTGTTTCCAGGATTAAATGCTGTTTTGGGCCATGGAGACCTGACATTTGCCAGCAGGTGGAAGTGGAAGTATGCTGTGTATGTTTTGTTGACGTACCATACAGGGTTAATGTGTGTACATTAGGAAATGAAGAACTCATTCTATGTACATATGTTGTGCTTTTACTGTTTGACATAATCCTTAGGGGATAAAATGCAGACAGTTGGTGGTGTTGGAGTCTGTTGCAAGGACCAGCATATGGCAAGTATGACAGAAAAACACAGTATTTTAGGTCTATGTTTTTGGGTGTTTGTACACATAATCTTATAGGGAATAGCGCTTAGGGGCAAAGGGTGCAAAGCTGCAAGGATAGGATCAAAACAGGGAGTCTTTGGTTAACATGGAGCTGTGGGCTTCGCAGAAATGGCCTCAAAAGGAAAGGTTACAGAAGTGAAGTGAGATGAGGCAGTGCAGAGGTGGAGAGAGCAGAGCACTAAAAATACAGTGGGGGATACTAGACCATGAGAAAGGGGGACTAAAGTGAGAGGGTGGGCTAAAATAAAGCAGGAGGCAGTGAAGTAAGGGAGTCAGGACCTGTGTGGAGGGAGAGGAAATAGTAAAGAGTGTTAGAGGCAAGAGAAGGGCACAAGGTAATGGACCACTGGGGAGGGAGTGAGGTGGACGCATGTGGGTGTGAGTGGGTGTGTGTATAGGGGGTGTAGGTGGTATGTGGGTACATTGGAGCAGGGCTGTGGGGCTAGGGGGGTGTGTCAGTACAGATGCTCTGTGACCGGGTGTCACAACTCGGGCCAGGAAGCTGAATCCGACGATTAATCACCGGGCCCCTCCGCTTGCAATCAAACAGGCTCTGGCTATGATGTATGAGCCATGTCACAATTACTGACTCACTCGCGCACACGCACACGCGCACACACACTGCACTCAGAGTTGATCATGTGCACACATGCATTCACAGATCTGTGAGGATGAATAGGCACACACACACACACACACACACACACAGAACGCTGAGCAACCTCTGGCGGCTCACTAGAATTATGGCTGTCTTCCAAGAGGCCACTGGGGCAGACTTCAAAGACACAAACATAAACATCCTACAAAGCCAACACATTATAATCTTAGTCAGCAAACACGGTGGAAGCAGAGGAGAGAGTGTCAGCATAGCGATATACAGGGAGAGAAAGAGCTAGAGGAAAAGAGAGAGTCAGTGGGAGTTCAGGACTAATGAGGAAGACAGATATACTGAATAATGGGACTAGAAGAAAGACAGATGAAAAGATGGGAGAGGTGAGGTAGACTCAAAAGTGGGAGTGAGGCCGAGCGAGGCTGCAAATGAATGGATCAGGGATGAGATAATGAGAGAGAGGGAGAGAGGAGGAAGTGAGGGCTGAGGAGGGGATGAAGAGGTGAATCCGTGGGGACGGGAGTAAAGCTTTTGGTCAGCAGGTTTCCACAGCGATGCTGGACAGAGCAGTTGACAGGATGAATAATTTAGGATGAGGTGTGGACTTCGATCCCACGCTGCACTACTGCCTGACCACTGTCCCGGGCACATATTCTCAGACAGACACACATTTTGGTTAGAGGCACAGTTCTTCAAACACACACACACACACACACGCACACACACACACTTAACACCCAGTATTCATTCTCATTCATGCACTGTAAGACATTTTTAGGCTGTTCAACTTGCAAACGGAAGTTCACCTGCTGCCTTAGAATTGCAATTCAACTCAACTTAAGCATTATCCTTGTTTTGACTAGTAAACTCAAGTTAATAAAGTTGAGTAAAGTGCAGTGGTATAGTTATCTCAACATTCTTCTATTAGTTATAAAGTTGATTCAACTTTCAATCGCTTTGTGGTTCAACTCGTTACAGCAAGTTCAAACAAATAAATATCCTGTATTTACAGAGATGTAAAAGTCACTTTCTGCATTATAATAAATTACAATTTCAAGTTGATACAACTATTTTATATTATATTGACAACAATCAAGTTAATAAAATTTAAATTTCATATTTGTTTTAATTTGAATGTCTATTTTATTTTGACTAATGCTATCAAGCTTAATGATTTGAAATAATCACAATCGACTCTTGCAGCTCATGCAGTCATTTATTTGAACCACGTTAAACAGCAGCTTAAAAAACAGCTGTGCTAACAAAACCAGCCAAAATGTCTAAACCACACCAAAGACAAGTTGTTAAGTATCATACATTTCCACATTATAATTTGGCCCAATGTGGTGTGGGTACTGGAGGTTCAGGCAGTATGTTGCTCCCATCAGCATGGCGAAGCCTGTGGGCACATCCTGTAGGTCATGAAGAATGATTGTCTCTTATACCACCACAGCCACGTTGAAGACTTTGAGAGCAAATGCACCGTGCAGAGACTCCTCATGTCCAATTAACAGTCCAACCTGCATTCCTCTCATCAAGGGTTTCTCCATGAGCCTGATGACGAAGATAAAGACAATTAAAGTCTCATAAAGGAAAACATGTTTTTTTTTCATTTTTATGAACGTCAAAATATACTGATAGAACAGTTGTGACATCTCATTATTTTATCAATACTTAAACATTTTACAGACATAAACCCCTTTAATACAGCCTATTGAGGGCCAGGTTGCTGTATCTTTCTTAAATTGTACTGTTTTGTATAACATGTACCGATGCTGAACAGTGGTTGAACCTTTATTCTGACAAGGTCTGCACTAATACCCAATCTCAAATAAGATTGAGATACAGTATGACATTAGCAAAGTTTATTACTGTAAATTCTGTGTAGAAGATTTTGTTAAATATGTTAAAGACTGACAGTTTCAGATTAGTCCTTGGTAGTTGGAATATTGTAGATATTTTAATTATGGCAAAAAAAAAATCTGTATAAAAGACTAGGGCTGCAAATAACAACTATTTTCAAAATTCTTGATTAGTCGTTGTTTCATCAATAAAATGTCAGTAAACATTGAAAATGTTGATCAGTGTTCTTCAAACCTGGAAATTATATTCCCAGTGAATATTCACATTTAAGAAGCTGAAAAATCAGAAAACTTATTTTTTCTTATTTAAAGAAAAATACTCAAACCGATTAATCAATTATCAAAGTAGATGAAGATTAATTTATTAATCGAGTAATTTCTCCAGCCCTAGTAAATACATTGACTTACATCACACATCCTTATTACATCTGACGAATCCTCAGCCAGATAGTGCAAACGACCAAGTAAGGCAGCTGTTCTTTTGTGTTGGTTTGTGTCCTACACAAAAAAGGCAAGAGTATGTAAATGCAATAGAATCCTCTATAATCATCTTATTTTGGTACATACTTATAAGAAATTAGATTTGTTTTCCTGAACAGTCCATACCTCCTGTTGAAGACACTGTAGAACACTGCTCAGGTTTGACCTCCTCTTTGATGCCACCCCAGCTTTGTAGATCTCCAACAGACTTGCCATTGTGGCATCTAGTCCTTCCAGAAATGACTCCAGCAGGTTTTTGGTGACAACTCTGTCGAACTCGGCACTCAGCTGAAACAAATGACAAAATACAGAAAAGGGGGCATGAGAGAAAGAAATTGGAGCTGCATAAAGCTTTATAAAGACAATGAAAATACATTAAAGGCTCCTTGCGCACTGAAGAATGGACAAAACTTACATTTCCACTTCATTAAATGCCCATTCTTGCAGATATCTGAAAATTGGGAAAAACATATATTAATTGTTTATCTGTAGGCATATTACACAAAATTATCAACACATTTACTTTTGTTTTATGCAGTGTTGCTGTTGGTGACGGAGACAATAGACTGATTATAGATAGACTATAATAGACTTAACTATATCATGAGTGTGACTACCAGTCCCACAGCATCACTGACCCTCTTTCTGCTGGCTAAGACACACGTCAACAGACGGAACCAGTTTAGTCTACAGCAACATTCGTTTTAATTCAATAGTGACTGACGGAAACATCAGGTGATTACTAGTGTTGTCAAAATAAAAATATTTAATTGCGATTAATCACATTAATGTCATTGTTAACTCGCAATTAATCACACATTTTTATCTATTCTAAATGTCCCTTGATTTCTTTTTGTCCCATTATTTTTCTCATTTCAAAGCTCTTATCAACATAGAAAAGTGGATCAGCTTACTTTCTGCAAATGTTTTTTTTTATTTTTAAACAATATTGGCATATACTGTAGTGTAGGGCTGAACAATTAATACAAATGTTATTGAAATAGCAATACAGCTTACTGCAATTTCAAATTGCAGGAGACGCAATATTTGTTCAAGCCAAAATGTGTCAAAATATTATTTTAGATTAATTATTATTACACATCTTATTCTACGAAGAGACATTACATAGCACATATACATACATGATATCAGACATACATTAGCCAGCCGCAGGTTAATATCTCTGTCACCTTGCATATTTTTGAGTTATTCCTCTTATTGTGAGAGCCGCACAATAATAAGAGAGGCTGTGTATCACCCTGCAGTGCTGTGAACAAAGTGCAGTTCTTCAACGCAGACAAAGTCCCACGATTTAGTGTGTTGTTGCCGTAACGAGCTAACCCGAGCTAAAGGAGCTAGCGGTCTTTGGACGTATCCTTACTACGGTTTGGGGGGGTCTGCCAGCTTAGTTGATAACACTGCATACATCATTACTTGGATGTAGGGAGTGCGGCGAGAAATGATCCAGGCTGTGTTGGATACGCAGAGCCCGCTTGGAGACGGAGGAGCGCTGTCATCCACTCAAAGCGTAACGTTCACCTACTACTCTTTCCGGTCTAGCTATATCCGGTGTGGTGTTGTAGTTTTTTTTAACGTTACTAGTTGTTGCAACAGTAGGTGAAAAAACTACAAATTTTGCTCGGCCAAAAGGAACGTTGATCTCGCGATAAAAAAAAATTGCCGCCGTTAAAATGAGGTTTGCTTTTACTCCGCTAATAACGTGTTTAACTGACAACACAGGTTTACATTGGAAAAAAAAAAAATGAAAAAAAATTAAACGAAGGTCTGACGCAAATGAATATCTCCTCTCTCCGTCTAGCTAAAAACCAGGCATATTAAATATATATAAAAACGGACCTAATTGGTTAATGTTTTTGAATTATGTAGTTTTTTAGAAAAGGCGCGGTTAAGGAAATTTGCCCACAATGAGTCTAACAAGGTCACGGTAGTTAGCTTATTATCGACTTCAATTAAGTTTTCAGCTACAGTTAAAAACTAAAATCTACATTCAAACATCATTTTACACAACATTAAGATTGATTTACACATACTTAATCAAAAGATATATATAAAAACTCACCTTCGGTAAGGTAAATCAGTAGGAAAGTTCCTCTCCTTTAGGGGTCCTGCTGCTCCAACTCGATGAGAAAATGAGTCCGCCTCTATTCACAGGTTGTTATCAGGTAGCGCTGCATATTATCCATCCGCCATGGAAAGTAGTCCTCTTTTGTTTACCACTTTTTTTCTATATTTATAGATTATAGATTCATAATTGTGAACACAAAACTTAGCTGTATGTGCAGACAGGTTATTTTATATACCTTTAAACTTTGCCACGGTTTAAAGACGATTTTCTTTCAAGATTAAAAGTAATAGCTGCTTTTTTTTCCATCTTGCCACCTGCCATCCCCCCTCACCCCTGCTCAATGAAAGCCCGCCCTTTTCACCACCCACGCACAATTTAATCATAACTCAGAAATTCTAGTTAAGTGAACACATCAAGATCAGCCTAAGGTGTCAAATTGTCAACACAACATAGAACTTAAAGTTTAAATTCAGAAAACGTGCACACTTAAGTTTAAAATCCAAAACTTGTCAGAGCTCTTTGAGTTAAATAGAAGTATTAATTTGACATAACTAAAAGGGGCTGTAGCGTTTTACAGTGTGGAAGTTAAAGGCACAGTGTGTAAAGTTTGGGAACATTCACTAGTAAAGTTGCATGAATATCCCTCACCTCACCTCACCCTTCCAACAATAAGAAAACCTATGTAGCCTTAAGTTAGCACACTCAAAATATGCTTAGTGTGTCTGTTGTGTGCTATTGTAAAAAAATAAAAAATATAAAATAAAGGGATTTTATATTTTTACACAAAAGTATGATAATCTTTCATTACATTTCTGCCAAATGAAAATAACGTAAATACTCAATTCTACACACTAGACCTTTCAAAACAAAATAAATAAATATTAATGAAATAATGTTTTTTCAATATTAAAGCACAAATACGGATCAGTATCATAACAAAAGAAGGACAAACACTATTCTCTCTCACACACACACATCACATGCAGACAGTGCTGACAAACACTGATGGCTGCGAATGCTGCTGACTTTCAGTAGCCTCCTCTGCGTTAAGTCCTTCCTGTTTTCTCAACTAACTTCCTGTCTACTGCAACCTGATACTTCCTGGTTGAGTCAGATGCCTTTGACCCCGCAGGTCTGCCGTCCAAACCAAACACTGCCACTTCCACCTCTCCTCTCCTGTAGGAAAAAAAAAAAAAAGAACGGCTCATAATGGGAGAGGAACATTTTTTTTTTTTGATACGACATTTACTTGCAAAATATCTCACTGTGCAAATCAGCGCAATCAAATTGGTGATTTAAATATTTTATTAGTTTATTACGTTGTTGGAATTTATATTAAACATTGGATATGATTAACACCCGCTGAAATAGCAGCTTTACATTTTTTAGCGACATTTCCTCAGCCCCTGGCACAACACAAGACCATTTTTAACCCTGTGGAACAATGTTTCTCCCAAATCTCCCCAGCTTTGCAGGCACCTCTCTTCTTCATTCATCATGCAGCCTGAACAAGTGACCGGGGAATGACCTCACTTGCACACAGACGCACGTACACACACACACACACACACACATCCACAAACACGGTATCAACTCACACAATAACATGATCCATTTATCACCAACGATGGATACCTTGGAACGCACACTCAAACATGCGTGTGCATACACCTACACACAGACGCACGCACACTCACACGTAGCGTTTCCTATCACATCCGTTACAGATGGGCTCTCCTCCTCCTCAGTCCTAAATGAATATAAATGTGTCTGTTTGACATCATTCATCTGCCGGAGAGGAACGCATTTACCGTTTCCAGCCGAAAGAGGCAGTGTTACCCTCTCCTCTGCTGCGATGTGGAGAAAGGGAAACTGGAAAGTGGAATGGGAGCAAGGATTAAAATAAAAGGACTCGCAGAGATAAGGATGATTCAAGGGCATCTAATAAGACTGGTGCAAATCCTTAAATGAAAGTAAATACACTTTTTCTCACACTCACAGACGTGCGGAGAAACAAATAACATTCTCTCCCCTATTTAAACACATTTGATTCCACGGCTGCAGTTGTGTACTAATCAAATCTCCCCCGATCTCCCCGCTCTTGACAGGTTGCATTCACAATAAAGCATTTGAAAGCCCTTTAGCTCCACTTCCTCGCGCCGCACATGCCAGCAGCAGTCTGATATCATCAGTAACAGTCCACGGGAAGATGACATCCAGACAAGTGAGATGTGGACGGACTGAAAGGGCTGAGAGGAGGAAGCGATATCTGTGATGGGAACAAATTGAAACAAAATGGCGGGTGATATACCGCTGGGAGATGCTTAGGGAGATGTCGTTTGGGCCAGTGGCAAGAATTTACAGAAGAGGGCATATCATCATCATGTGGTGTCATTGACGGGAATAGAGTTAAGAAGTTATCCTGTGCATTTCACTTGAAACTGAAAAAAAGAAAAGAAAAGGAAAGTATTACACCTGCTGACAGCTGTTTACATTCAGATGCTAAGACATGTCCAGGCCACAAAAAGACTATCATCTGAAAGCCATTACAGTTCACCAGCTCTGACCTGTGTCCTGACTCACCATGTTTTCCTAATGTACTGCTTGCAAAGCCCTGAGGGAGGCGACAGTGGTTTCAAAGTGAGCCGGCTCCTGCTGCAATCTGTGCTCCATATGTCATTAAGCCCATTAAGGAAACTCTAGGTTAGCATTACTGCCACAGTAACAGACTTTGCCATGGGAGCAGCCATGGGTCCACATAAAAAGCAGAGTCTCACGTTGTCTCTTGTCCTCTCTCTTCCTGTCTTTGTCTGGCTGCTTGTATTAATAAGCCATTGTCTATTTCTCACCACTATGCTTTCTGAACTGCATCCTCAATTTCCCTGCCTTGAGTCATTTCTCTTTCACTCAGCCCGGTCTCCTCTTCTTGCCATTTCACCTTCACTGGCCTCAAACTTGGCCACTGGGGGCAGTAGAGGAGAAGATGTTGCCTTTTAAGAAAGCATTTATGCAGTAGTGTCTGTCAGCATGGAGTAATGAGAGAACACCACTCAGAGATGATGTATGATACAATAGCAGGGGAAGAGCTGATGATGTGCAAAAAAAAATGAATGGTTGCTAAATTTAAATAAAATAAATGTATTTGTCTGATTCTTCAGTCACGGAACGGGCCTCGTCTTTGTTTCATCAAAAACAACCAATCGTATTTTTTAACTCCAGGAAAGCAGGAAACCAGCATGGCATGTTCACCTAGAGGTCAGGTGGAGGTCAGTGTGGCGTGTCATGCCTCCACTCACCATCTCACCCTTCCTTTCCTTCCCCATTCCTCTGACAAAGAGATCCAGTTTGGTTGCCAAGGAAACAAGCTTTTTCCACAGCGATGTTGGAACACGTGGGAAGGGCAGGGCGGCTTTGTTTCGCCTGTGATGAAGGATTCTCCCCATGCATGTTTAATCGCCAGACTTATAGTCCCAAACCCAAGAGCTGAGCCCATCTACCACAGCCTGATTATGTTCAATGGAGCTTCTGACACCATCATTCTGCCAGTTTTATCACGCTGTGCAGCTCCCACCGCGGGCACCTTAGCTATTGTTGCGCTGCGCTCCTGATGAGTACAGCTGAGACCACAGATAGTCAGACCAAACAAGGACGGTACACACGTGTCTCTTCTGCTGTAATTGAAATACGCCTGATCAAATAAACACACTCACTTCACCTACGTGCACTCTGAAACACACACATAAGACAGTGCACACAATCCTTTTTGTCCTTTTTTTTTTGTATCTCGACACCCACCCACCACTGTTTGGCTTAGAACAGCAGGGGGAAAAAATGGCCGATCGCCATGGTAACGGTGTGTGCCGTTCTGCTACAGCTGTGATGTATGTGGTGACACTTTTGACCCTCCTGTGAACTCTGTAATGCAGGAGCTGCATGCAGAATCCAGATTGACTCCAGCTTTCCTGGCTTGTCCCTGCGAAGTGCACCATACACTGTTGTCCATTGGTCGTGTTGGATTTACATATCCAGCGCACAATGACAACAGATACTGATCCAATCACAGAGGATGAGGACTGCATGCCTATGTCATGTAAGGTAAATAAAGAGTTACTCGACACCATTTTGCTGTGGCAACAAGAATATCTAGTATTACATAGAGGTGAGGTTTCGTCATGGTGATTTATAAAAAAATCTGTTGCATCTGATCAATGAGCAGTGCCTTGAATGGATTTAAACATTTCATTTCAGCAGAAAAAAAGGCGTCAAATGTTGACGTCAAATACAAATGAGTGTCTGCCGAGCTGTCTGTCTTCACGTGTATTGACAGGGTAAAGGCTGTCAGTTTGGGAAGTGTGATAAGATTCAGGGTTTGTTGGGCCCTCATGTGTTTGCGTGTGACTCACCTGTCATTTGTGTATGTCCTTTATTGTCACACAACACGACACAACAGTCGAGGACCTCTGTTGGCATGCCATTTCCACTGACATTTACAAAATTATGCACGGCGTCTCAGACATAGTGTAGAAAGGGTCAAACGCACGCAGACGGTGCGCACACGTGCAAGTGTACACAAAGTGCCGCCGTTGTTTCTAGTGATGCACAAAGACACGTCCGTGAGCACGTGCATTGTTGTGTGATGAGACAAACAGATACTGAAAAGTCACACCGCCCTTTGCCACCACACAGAGTATACACAAACACAACACATGTCACTGCCATTGCAAAAACACAACACACAAAATCAAGATTCCAAATAGAACAATATTCATGCACTCAATCTCCCTCTCTCCCTCTCTCTTTCTCTCTCTCTCTCATTCAGCACTAGCCCCTCTTCTTTCCACGTTTCCACCACTAGGAGTGCTGCAGCTTTGCACAAAACCAGCGCTCCTAAATCTGCCTCAGCTGCTCCTGCTGCTGCTGCTGCTGCTGCTGCTGCTGCCTCACACTGAGCCGCTGTGGACCAGAGGAAGGGGAGCTGACACACAGTAAATGCACACAAGCAGATACCTTCTTTATCACTCACATTTTTTATTAAAAAACAATCAGTTCCATATGGTACCAGACCCACAGTGAGCATATGTAATATATGTGACGTGCAGATAATGCAGACAAGTGAGTGCGCTCACTCCTAAAATATGTCCTGCTCAGGAAGACAACAATCACATGATAAAATAAAAAATAAAATAAAATGTAGCTTTCTCTGTTGCAACACAGACAAACTGCATGAGCTTTTGTGATTTTTTTTTAACTGTCACATAATGTTTCTTGTGTAAACGCCGCCTCATTTGTTGCCAAGAAAATGTTTCCTTCGCTCTGGCAAGTGAAGAAGGAGGAATTTTCCACCTTTTCAACCAACAAAAAAAAAGTGAAACAAAACAAAAGCTAAAAAGGACATTCCATGTGCGACTGCAGCTCCTCGGTCCTGTTTGTCCATCTCACAGTCTGTGGGGGGGTCATGACCTCGTAAGATACACTGAGACCTGTCATTCTGAGAAGCCAACCTGCAGGTTGAGAAAGAGAGAGAGAGAGAGGTCAATGCAGCACAACATGAAGTAAAACTCAGTATAAAAAAATGCATGTTCTGAATATGTAGTCCTGTAGTTCAGCAGATAGTAGAAGAGGCTACATGTGAGATTATTCCTGCATTAATCTCTTCATTAACAGCAGTGAACAAAAGGATCATGAAGTGACCTAAAGAAAGATGTGTTGTGCTTACAGTGGCCTATAGACTTATATGAATTGGAGTCGGGGTCAGATTTTCCACAAAAATCTAAAGGATGTGACGTCATGCAGTGATTAGAGAGCAGCAAGTGACTTGCCGTTTATGGGGTAATGGTGTTTGCAAATATCAATAAATGAGCAGCACCCAGTAAAACACACAAAAACTACACAAAAACTGAAAAAAAACAAACAAACAAAAAAAACACTTTTCAGGCCAAACAGGAAGTGGATGGATAGATGGACAGAGAAACAGAAAGACCTATAACTAGATAAATAGATAAAATAACCATTGAAATAAAATAAAGCACAGAATAAAAGCTATATGTGAGTATGAGTAACAAATATTTATATTAAAATACACCCTTTAGAGCAGGACTCTCAAAATTCAAATGTTGTCCGCTTAGTTCAGTTAAAAGTCAAACTTTTGAGAAAAAGACATCTAAATAATAATATGTATGATGATATTTCAAGTGTTTGTTTTGATATGGAACAATAATTAGATCACAATATAAACATAAATGATGGTGTACAATGAATCTATTCATGCAGAAATAGAGATTTGCATTTGTTGTGCGAGTTTAGTAAAAATAATACATCTTTTGTGTTCACTGGATACTCCCTCGTGGCCGTCCTTAGTGTGAGTGTGAGTATATAGCAAAGAGGCTGCAGTTCAGTTACGGTCACACATGTCACTGCAGAAAACTGTTGTAACCCCTTTACTCTTAATCATGGATCTGAGGACAAAGGATCTTTTGCTGTTGCCTGTTTCACAGATATTGTTTTTTAATCAGTGTTACCACCACTATTTGGAACAAACTGGAACAATCCTTGAAGCAATATTTGCTTTGCTATATTTCTCCATATCCATAATTTGTCCGAGTGGTTGTCATGCTTGGGGACAGTCCTGTCACACGGCCACCCCTCCCCTCCCCTCCACTCCCCGCCTGTGGTCCTGCCACTGATGTTGAGCGGGTGACCTTTTATCTCAGCTAATCCACACCAAAAAGCCCTAATTACTGTTGCCGCTCCACCAACCTCCCCTAGCCCAATAATCAATACACCCCCATCAGCCACCAGCGCTTTGCATGTAACTCAGTGTCTACATGTGTGTGATACAATCATATAGTAATGGCGTTATTCATAATAAAATGGGATCAGAGCGGGGGGGGGGGGGGGGGGGGGGAATACAACCAGAGACAGAATAAGCAGGATTTGTAGTGACTGCAAAAGCAACAGACAGACATACGGAGCATGACTGCAAAGTAGCCATACACACACACACACACACACGCGTTCCTCCCTCAAGTCTGAATGTTTTGACACCAGTTGACCTTATTGAGCTGCTGTTGTGTAAAGAGTCCCTGATTAGAATATCTTCCCTTTAACCTTTAGCAGAGTGACGCGTCTCTTGAAATCAAAGAAATAAGCCATCGGTTTATGCAGAGAGGTAAATGTATTCTGTCGCTATTTCATTAAGCTGTGGCATTTCAGCAAACCTCCTGATTACATTACTTTTCACGACGATACCTTTCTCTTTCTCTCACTCTTTATGTTTCTTTTTTTTTTCATGGACATGCAGGTGTGCGCCTCTTGAGATGTACTATATGATGATCTGACAGAGTAGAATGTACGCTGCCCAGAGCACTCGCGCTTTTATCACCACTCGTTCTCACCTGCGTGTGTTTATGTGATACATCTGTGCATGTGGAACACCCGAGGACATCTCAAGAGCAACAAAGAGACCGGCGAAATGTTATCAGAAAGGGAAAAAGGAAGTTTAGATGCAGCTCTAAGGGCTGAGACATACAGTAGCGATATGACAAGAAGTGGGCAATCTCTCTCTCTCTCTCTTTCCCTCTCTTTTTTTCTTCCCTCTCTCTCTCTCCTTCTGTCACTCTCGCTGACAGTCTTTGATTGTATTAGACAAGTTAATGAAAAGCAACACAGAAGAGACGACTGGCAGCCCTTCATGCAGCCTGCACCTGCCATAGGCCCATGTCTGTGAGTGCATATCTGCAAGTGTCTGTGTCTGGCTGTCTCGTGTCCTCCGGCGTGCCAGCCAGTCAACACCATGATGAGACAGTAAGAGAGTGATGAGAAGCTCATCCATGCCTGCGGGGTGGGGTCCTGTTCTGCAGACATGAAATGGTGATGAATATCAACTACACCAGACACTAGCTGCAGTACATGAAAGCTTTGAGGGGGGGCGAGTGATACTTAAATGCGACACCGTCATAAAAAGCCCATTAAAACAAAGTGACAATACTTAATACATTTTACGGAGTCTTTACATTAGAGGAATGATTCAATCCAGTGTGTCATAATGGTGCATGTCACTCCATCAGGAAAGGGTATACTTAAAATAGTTTGTTTATTTCATGGAGCCTCAGATACATTCTTGCACTTCTGTATTGTTTCATGACTGCCTCCTCCAGCCTTTACCCTTAACCCTTCACTTTTTACCCTCTTTCTCACAAAATGTACCCATTACTTCTTCTCTCAGGGGAGTCTGTTTGTTTGTTTGTTCTTGGTGTTTTAGGGCATTTTGCGTCCTTCTGCGATCTAATATAACTTCCTTCTTCTTCTCTCATCTCCTTCTTCGACGTTACTTGGCAAATCAAATGAAATTGGGCTGCTTCGGTTGGATCTCTTTAATGTGGAGTCACAATGAGCACGAAGAGTGTGTGATTTCATGCATGCTTGTTCACGACATGAGTCATAGGGCCGTATGGCAAAGTGGAAGGGATTCCACCTCACAATTTATGGTCCAGTGTCAGGAGGGAGTGTGTGCTTAATGTCGGAAGGTCAGAGTGATGTTTCGGGTGTGCACTACTGTATATTCATGGTATCACACACCTGCAACTTCCCTTAGACTTCATTCATTGAAAAAAACAGTATTACTCAAGGGGTTTGATGATGAAATTATTATTGTGTCGGAAAATATCTTTCAGGAAAAAAAAACACAAAGCAGGCACAACTATCCTGTCCAATTTAATTTTATTTTTTATCGTTCATCAAAAAGTGATTGCATGCCATGTTTCCATGGGCTCCATCTCAATAACCAACATCTACGCTGTGTTCGTCCATCACCATGGGTTGCTGAGATGACACCTTCACTGTGATATGTGGTCAACTGTGGTTAATCTGTCAGCTGTGGCCGGCGACCAGGTCAGGGTGAGTCAATAACACATGAGTGAATCCACTGTTATGACACTCTGTAGCCTATTTTAAAAGCACATTGATGTTTTTACAGTGTGTCTGCTGTTGTATGGTCATACAGTCTGCTATAACCAGAGAGTAGTCATCGATGATGAAATGGGAAACTCTTTCCTTTTCAACTTCTTGGCTTGAAATTAGTACTTTACTTGTTAAAGATGCAATAAATACAATGTTTACTGTCTCACAGCAGTAATGTAAAGTTAATAGAATCAATAGCAACCTCTGAACATTTGTTCTGTAGATACTAATTTCTGTCTTTCAGTTCATTGTGCTATATCTAACATAACATAAATTCTAAATAAGTGGATTTTGCAGGTCAATGTAGAGGCTTCTAGGGTTTAAAGTGGAACTATGCAGGGTTTTTACCCTAATTTAACAGCTTGAGAATCATTGTGATGGTGTGGAAAACCAGCATTGCAAGATCGGGGCTCCCGACCCGGAGTCCCAAGAATCAGGAGGTCTCGCAAAATCTTGGGTCTCAAAAGAAACACACATTTATTTACGGCACTGCACACACACACACACACACACACACAATAGCCAGGTACCAGTTCTAAGATTAAGGCAGCAGAGCCGAGAGGCCACACACGAGTAAACATCTGACTGGCTTTTCTCAAATGACGTGAAGCATGCAAAATGCAAGGCTCCGTGGCTTGTGTTCGCTGGCTCCGTGCACAGTGCACATATGTAGCACAACAGTGAGGATAAAGCAGTAGACAGTGGGTGGATGGATGGATATTTAGTGTGGTGTCATAAAAATTTGTGGTCCAAAAGTGTAGGGGGAGCTCCATCTCGACTAGACTTGCAAAGTTCTGCTTTAACAGCACAACTTAAACATTACACAAGTGTAAACTAGTGTCTCACAAACAAAAAAAGAATAGATGGATGGATGTATGGATGGAGTACAGACAGACAAACAGACGTCACTGAAAAAGCTTTTAAGTTGTAAGGAAGTATGGTAGGCCACTCCAGGAACCTGAAAAAACAAAGAACCTCAGACCTTGATATTACAGATAGTCTTTCATGTCCAGGGTCATGTTCTTTTGCCTGAAGTAGACGTCTTTGTCTAGTGGTGGTGTCCACATGTGAGAAATCCTTACAGTCAAGTCAGTGAATAACGCGTTTTCACGATTGTCATGCATGATAGCAACTGGAAAAACAAGCCTCAGTATGACGAAAACTGGAAACTTCCTTCTCGCTCAAATACTCCAACGTTTCCATGGCAGCATAGGCACACACTGTACATGTGTCCCTGTGCATATACTGTAGGTGTAGCTATGTGCACATGTGTGCATATGATGGTCGACTGAAGACATGCAGCTCCACAGAGAGCTGCCCCAGTCAGCCTGGCCTGCTGAGTGAAACCCTGCGGTAATGTTTAGCTTAAAGGGTGAGAAAGAAGGTGATGGGGGGTTGGGGGTGTGGGGTGGAGGGGCCGACAGAGTTGGGGTTCTGTTAGCAGACAGCAAGTGAGGAGAGTGAAGAGGGTTTGCGGTCGAAGGGAAGGGAGGGATGGGTCATGGGGGAGTGATGGGGAGAGGGGGGGGAAGGAAGGATGAAAGGTCCAACCGGGACGGAGCAGGAGAGGTCCCGCTTGGTCTTGTCAGTCAGTCGTCTCTCTCTGACACCTGAACCTCCGCTGACCGGGTCGTGACTGCCTCTCTGGCATAGGAGATATCACTGGGGGGGCTGACCTTTGACCCCTCACCTCCTCATCACCACCACTGCTTTGGCCACGCCTTCTTGAGAAGCCCCTCATACGCTTCTCAACCTTCAATTTCTTTTCAGCCCTTTCTCCTGCGCCCCTTTCACTAACAACGTGGTTTACCCAAAGAGCGACACGTTACTGATCACTGTGCGCGTTCTGGTCCTCGCTTAACTTTGATTCGTCTTTAAAATTAAAAACAGAATTCAAAAGCATTTTTTTAATTATCCTTGACTAAATGTTTTATTGACACAATATGATTTCACACAAAGAAAACTTGAGACCATGTTCAGACAGGCGTAAACCACAGGCATTGATTTCATGCACGATAGAGAGCTCATGAATCCACAGGCAGTTGTGATGATACGTAATGGAGAATAAGCAAAGCAGAGTCTTAAAGTGGTATTTTGACATTGTGGGAAAGCAGCTTTTTTAGAAGTGTCTTGCTGTGAATTAGCTCAGATCATTACCACCAATAATAAAGAAACGAAGAAGTTATTTTGCTTGAATCTGCAGTGCGTAACGCTTGGTGATTTTTGTTATTGATGTCATTCTGCCTCTGTTTGGTCTTTGTGATTGGAAACATAGTAGCATTATTTGTATGCCGCTCTGTCAAGCAAAACTATCCTGAATGAGGAAGCATCTATTGGTGCAGGGGCAGCAGGGGACGAGAAGCATTTATCCTGTCAAACTGCTGAGCAACCTGTTCTTTGAGCAGTTTAATTCTCTTCTGAAACTTTTAATTGGTTCGTGTTTTTGTAACCTTTTTTTTTTCTGACGCCATCTCGCTTTACTGGCAAAATGTTGCTGTTGCCTCTGTCTGTCTTGACATGAAACAAATCACTTCCTGTGTGCAACACGGGGCTGTCGCCGCGTGACACAAACTCTAAACACCGCTAGTTTTTTTGACAATGGTTTTCATTGTAACAGACATGTGATCTCACACTTCTGAACCAAAAAAACACTGCTATTTATTTCCATTTCCATATGAATGTTATAGTGTTTGATACCACTTGTGATGCTTTTGGCTAAATTAGGGAGTTAATAACCGTTAATAACAAAAAAACAACAATAAAATAAAATTCTGCATTCAAGCTTTTTTTTTGGTCTGTACAGAATGTACAACATTTCCCATGGTTTGCAGAAAATAAAATAGTTTTTCTGGAAGACCGGGCTGGGAGATCTCTCACGTGGCTTTGTCAAAAGCATTGACTTTGTCCATAAATTGATATTTTGGTTGTTTCTTCAAAAACAAATGCACAGAGGAATATTTCTAGCCTGGCAGACACACCAGTGATTCAGCAATTTAAAAACACAGAACAATACTTCCTGGATTATAAACCGCTGTGTTCTGTTGTCAGATACAGTTTCAAACTAATGGATTAATTTGTCAGATTAGCCTCCAGGATAGAATTTCATTGTCTCACCAGTTTTTGAAGTGTGATGCCTTTTGACATTTTTATAGATGTGAATAATATGTCTGCATATTTATACACAGACATGTTCACAGACGGCAACCTTTTTAAATGGTGAGCTTACTCACTTTGGACAACACACACACACACACACACACATCCCCAGAGAGTTTGATCTAATCCCAGGTTTACATTGTTAGGACAGCAGGGATAATCCTGCTAACAGGGTGTTTATTCTGAAACTGCGACCACTGAATCCCCAACACACACAGTATTGACCCGGAGAGAAAAGTGGCAAGGGGGGTAAGACGGCAACAGATAGAGGGTGAGTAAGACAGGACAGACATTAGAAGTGAATAAAGAAAAATAAAGAAAAAGTCAATAGGAAATAAAAGTAAATGTCAATAAAATGGGAAAAGAAGTGGAGAACAGGTGAGAACAGAGAGGGAGGGAGGAGAGACGAAGGCAGGAGAAGGTCTGTGCTGTCAGGTATGCAGATGAAAGTGTGCATGGTGACACGGATAATCAGAGCAGGAGTGGACACAGTCAGTCCCTCAGGACGACACGCACACACACACACACGATAGGAGAGCAAAGAGCATATAAGCTTGCATTAGAAACAGCAAACACGGATGCATAAACAGAACACATGTCAATACAATAAGCTAATAAGGGTTGGGACTTAGTCTGTCTATGGTCAAACCCTCATGAACCTATAACACAAAACCTGCACATCACATTTAATGGGAAATGTGTGTGTTAGTTGTTGTTTTTTTTCATTAATTGTCTTTACTGCTAAGTGTTTAGTGATGTTCTAATTTTGTATCTGTGCAATCTGGTGACTTGTACTGGCTTACCCCACCCCGAGCATGCTGGGATGGGATCCAGCGTTAGAAGTAGATAGTGCTAAACATGGAATTTACATAAAAGACAAATAAATGAGTGCTCGAGCACTAATGCAAGAGTATCACCTTCACCCCAAAGTCCCAGTGTGTCGCTGCTGTTTGACAACAACGTGTTTTGAGCCGCTGCTTCATTTGTTATATATCAAAATATCCAGGACTTTGTATTACCTGCAAATATAGTAGAGTAGTTGTATGTGGCAGAATGGGCTCAGCTCCTGAGGGTGCTCATTAATTAATGCAATCAGACCAGGGATTTAGCGAGTGTGCTGTACGGCCTGTACCAGAACAAAGACACATGCAGTGTCACTCCAATCGTGAACACACACACACACACACACACACACACAGACAAAAGCTCAAGGCATGAGATGCTATTAGCATAATAACAAACTAAAACAGGAGAAGTAACAGTGGAGGAAATACTCAAGTAACATTAATGGTCATTTGGAGTCAAATTTAAAGTTGTGTAAGCAGGTTAAAAGGAAAATAAAACTCACAATTGAAAAAGACACTTTTGGCTTTTCTTTATTATTTATTTATTTATTTAATGTATAATTAAACAAAGTGTAATGGCAAATAAATGACACCATTCCTGTTAATGTTGGTCATCTATAAGCCTTTCTTTCACTTTTCTATTCCCGTTTAACCCAAGCTGGTGTTTTTATATACAATTCTGAGGAGTGGTATTAAGGTCTTGCCACTGCTACATCTTTACCACTGGGAGCAAACGATATAATAGACTAGGAAATAGTGTAACAAAAAGGTCTTTGTTGCCATTTTAAATTCAAATTGGTTGGAAAAACATCTAACACTGGATGTTGCTTGTGTTCTTTTGAAATAGAGTCGGGGCTGGGTTTCTTACAAACTTACAGGAGTGTACTTGTTGTAGGTGGCACAAATGTGTGTATGAGATAAGATAAGATAAGATAAGATAATCCTTTATTAGTCCCACAATGGGGACATTTACAGTGTTACAACACCAAAGACATTAAAAGTATAAACGTGTATGTCTACATCTATTAATGTAGACAATAGAAAGATATAGACTATTAAGATTATAAAATAGAATATAATTTACAGTGTAAACATTAGATAAACAGTATGAGCTTAATATTTACAGTGTAACCCAGGATTGCACATGCGGTCTACTGACTGCAATACTGAGGATACTTGTCATATGACATCTTGTGATGTAGTCCTTCAGGGGGGTGGGAGAGAATGTCCATCATAGATCATCCTCCTCTTTCCCAACACCTCCACTGGGTCAAGGGGGCATCAAAGGACCAGTCTTTTTTCTTTTTTCTTTTTTTATCAGTCAGTCCAGAATCTTCCTGTCTGCTGTTGAGATGTCACTGCTCCAGTCGACCCCTGCAAGACAGAGGGCTGATACCACTACACAGTCACAGAAGGTCTGAAGGAGCTTCTCTTGTACTGTAAAATACCTGAGTCTCCTCTACAAATAGAGTCAGCTCCGATTCTTCCTGTAGAGAGCAGCATGCTCAGTCCATGGTGCAATTTAATGACGTCAATTAAGAGTGCCAATAGCTGTTAACAATTGCTGCTGAGCGCTATTTGCTTGTGCCCTAAGTCGAGGAATGTTGTGGTTTCCTCATCAGTCCACACATTTCCCCTCATGTTCTCTGTGTCCACTACTTTTCCAGTGCAGCGGAAGCAGGAGGGACATTTCAGTCTTAACTCACTGAATCTGTTTCCATTGCACTCTTTCATAATATAATATGATATGATGTTTTTTAATGATTATACTATATCATTAAAAAGTATACTATATTATACTATAGTATGACATTTTTGGCCGATTTTGGACGACATACTATACTATGCCTTTTTTGACCGATTTTGTACGACATACTATACTATGACTTTTTTTAGTGATTTTGGACGACATACTATACTATGCCTTTTTTGACCAATTTTGGACGACATACTATACTATGACTTTTTTGACCAATTTTGGACGACATCCAATACTATGACTTTTTTGGGCAATTTTGGACGAAATACTATACTATGACGTTTTTGACCGATTTTGGACGACATCCAATACTATGACATTTTTGGGCAATTTTGGACGACATACTATAGTATGACATTTTTGACCGATTTTGGACAACATACTATACTATGACTTTTTTGGGCAATTTGGCACGAAATACTATGCTATGACGTTTTTGACCGATTTTGGACGACATCCTATACTATGACGTTTTTGACCGATTTTGGACGACATACTATACTATGACTTTTTTAACCGATTTTGGACAACATACTATACTATGATTTTTTTGACCAATTATGAACGACAAACTATACTATGACTTTTTTGGACAATTTGGACGACATACTATACTATGACTTCTTTGGGCAATTTAGGACGACATACTATACTATGACTTTTTTGGCCGATTTTGGAAGACATACTATACTATGAAGTTTTTGACAGATTTTGGACAACATACTATACTATGACGTTTTTAGACAATTTTGGACGAAATACTATACTATGAAGTTTTTGACCGATTTTGGACGACATACTATACTATGACTTTTTAGACTGATTTTGTATGACATACTATACTATGCCGTTTTTGACCGATTTTG
Organism: Solea solea; assembly: GCF_958295425.1. Lineage (NCBI taxonomy): Eukaryota > Metazoa > Chordata > Actinopteri > Pleuronectiformes > Soleidae > Solea > Solea solea. The sequence goes on along the minus strand of NC_081153.1, from coordinate 11,896,396 downwards.
GACGACATACTATACTATGACTCTTTTGACCGATTTTGTATGACATACTATACTATGACGTTTTTGACCGATTTTGGAGGACTTAATATACTATGACGTTTTTGACCGATTTTGGAGGACTTAATATACTATGACTTTTTTGACCAATTTTAGACGACATGCTATACTATGCCGTTTTTGACCGATTTTGGACGACATGCTATATACTATGCCGTTTTTAGAAAATTTTGGAAGACATACTATACTATGACTCTTTTGACCGATTTTGTATGACATACTATACTATGACGTTTTTGACCGATTTTGGACGTCATACTATACTATGATGTTTTTGACCGATTTTGGGCGACATACTATACTATGACGTTTTTGTCAGATTTTGGACGACATACTAAACTATGACTTTTTTGACCAATTTTGGACGACATACTATACAATGACTTTTTTGGGCAATTTTGGACGTCATACTATACTATGACGTTTTTGACCGATTTTGGACGACATACTATACTATGACGTTTTTGATCGATTTTGGACGACATACTTTACTATGATGTTTTTGACCCATTTTGGACAACATACTATACTATGACGTTTTTGACCGATTTTGGACGTCATACTATACTATGACGTTTTTGACCGATTTTGGACGACATACTATACTATGACGTTTTTGACCGATTTTGGACGACATACTATACTATGACTTTTTTGGGCAATTTTGGACGACATACTATAGTATGACATTTTTGACCGATTTTGGACGACATACTATACTATGACGTTTTTGACCGATTTTGGACGACATACTATACTATGATGTTTTTGACCGATTTTGGACAACATACTATACTATGACGTTTTTAGACAATTTTGGACGACATACTATACTATGACGTTTTTGACCGATTTTGGACGACATACTATACTATGACGTTTTTGACCGATTTTGGACGACATACTATACTATGACGTTTTTGACCGATTTTGGACGACATACTATACTATGATGTTTTTGACCGATTTTGGACAACATACTATACTATGACGTTTTTAGACAATTTTGGACGACATACTATACTATGACGTTTTTGACCGATTTTGGACGACATACTATACTATGACGTTTTTGACCGATTTTGGACGACATACTATACTATGAAGTTTTTGACCGATTTTGGACGACATACTATACTATGACGTTTTCGACTGATTTTGGACTTCATACTATACTATGACTTTTTTGGGCAATTTTGGACGACATACTATAATATGACATTTTTGACCGATTTTGGACGACATATTATACTATGACGTTTTTGACCGATTTTGGACGACATACTATAGTATGACATTTTTGACCGATTTTGGACGACATACTTTACTATGACGCTTTTGACCGATTTTGGACGACATACTATACTATGCCTTTTTTGACCGATTTTGGACGACATACTATACTATGATGTTTTTGACCGATTTTGGACGACATACTAAACTATGACGTTTTTGACCGATTTTGGACGACATACTATACTATGACGTTTTTGCGCAATTTTGGACGTCATACTATACTATGACGTTTTTGACCGATTTTGGACGACATACTATACTTTGATGTTTTTGACCGATTTTGGACAACAAACTATATTATGACGTTTTTAGACAATTTTGGACGACATACTATACTATGACGTTTTTGACCGATTTTGGACGACATACTTTACTATGACGTTTTTGACCGATTTTGGACGACATACTATACTATGAAGTTTTTGACCGATTTTGGACGACATACTATACTATGACGTTTTCGACTGATTTTGGACTTCATACTATACTATGACTTTTTTGGGCAATTTTGGACGACATACTATAATATGACATTTTTGACCGATTTTGGACGACATATTATACTATGACGTTTTTGACCGATTTTGGACGACATACTATAGTATGACATTTTTGACCGATTTTGGACGACATACTTTACTATGACGCTTTTGACCGATTTTGGACGACATACTATACTATGCCTTTTTTGACCGATTTTGGACGACATACTATACTGTGATGTTTTTGACCGATTTTGGACAACATACTATACTATGACGTTTTTAGACAATTTTGGACGACATACTATACTATGACATTTTTGGGCGATTTTGGACAACATACTATACTATGACGTTTTTGACTGATTTTGGACTTCATACTATACTATGACTTTTTTGGGCAATTTTGGACGACATACTATAATATGACATTTTTGACCGATTTTGGACGACATATTATACTATGACGTTTTTGACCGATTTTGGACGACATACTATAGTATGACATTTTTGACCGATTTTGGACGACATACTATACTATGACGTTTTTGACCGATTTTGGACGACATACTATACTATGACTTTTTTGGGCAATTTTGGACGTCATACTATACTATGACGTTTTTGACCGATTTTGGACGACATACTATACTATGACTTTTTTGGGCAATTTTGGACGTCATACTATACTATGACGTTTTTGACCGATTTTGGACGACATACTATACTATGACGTTTTTGACCGATTTTGGACGACATACTATACTATGACGTTTTTGACCGATTTTGGACGACATACTATACTGTGATGTTTTTGACCGATTTTGGACAACATACTATACTATGACGTTTTTAGACAATTTTGGACGACATACTATACTATGACATTTTTGGGCGATTTTGGACAACATACTATACTATGACTTTTTTGGGCAATTTTGGACGTCATACTATATTATGACGTTTTTGACCGATTTTGGACGACATACTATACTATGACGTTTTTGACCGATTTTGGACGACATACTATACTATGACGTTTTTGACCGATTTTGGACGACATACTATACTATGACGTTTTTGGGCAATTTTGGACGACATACTATAGTATGACATTTTTGACCGATTTTGGACGACATACTATACTATGATGTTTTTGACTGATTTTGGACAACATACTATATTATGACGTTTTTAGACAATTTTGGACGACATACTATACTATGACGTTTTTGACCGATTTTGGGCGACATACTATACTATGACGTTTTTGACCGATTTTGGACAACATACTATACTATGCCTTTTTTGACCGATTTTGGACGACATACTATACTATGACGTTTTTGGGCAATTTTGGACGACATACTATAGTATGACATTTTTGACCGATTTTGGACGACATACTATACTATGACATTTTTGGGCGATTTTGGACAACATACTATACTATGACTTTTTTGGGCAATTTTGGACGTCATACTATATTATGACGTTTTTGACCGATTTTGGACGACATACTATACTATGACGTTTTTGACCGATTTTGGACGACATACTATACTATGACGTTTTTGACCGATTTTGGACGACATACTATACTATGACTTTTTTGGGCAATTTTGGACGACATACTATAGTATGACATTTTTGACCGATTTTGGACGACATACTATACTCTGACGTTTTTGCGCAATTTTGGACGTCATACTATACTATGACGTTTTTGACCGATTTTGGACGACATACTATACTATGATGTTTTTGACCGATTTTGGACAACATACTATACTATGCCTTTTTTGACCGATTTTGGACGACATACTATACTATGACGTTTTTGGGCAATTTTGGACGACATACTATAGTATGACATTTTTGACCGATTTTGGACGACATACTATACTATGATTTTTAGTTCATAGTTTTTTTTTTCTTTCTTTTTAAGAGTTCAACATTGGTGATTCTGTATATACAATCAACAAAAGACTGATTGATCGTTTGGTCTAGTGGTCTATGACTTGGACCTTTTCTTGGAGCCAGCCACTCCCCAGGGCAAGAGTTCAAATCCCACCCTTGACAGAAACTAACATGTTTTTGGTGTCATTCTGGACGACATACTATACTATGATGTTTTTGACCGATTTTGGACGACATACTATACTATGAAGTTTTTGACCGATTTTGGACGACATACTATACTATGACTTTTTTGGGCAATTTTGGACGACATACTATACTATGAAGTTTTTGACCGATTTTGGACGACATACTATACTATGACGTTTTTGACCGATTTTGGACGACATACTATACTTTGACTTTTTTGACCGATTTTGGACGACATACTATACTATGACGTTTTTGACCGATTTTGGACGACATACTATACTATGACGTTTTTGACCGATTTTGGACGACATACTATACTATGAATTTTTTGACCGATTTTGGACGACATACTATACTATGACGTTTTCGACTGATTTTGGACTTCATACTATACTATGACTTTTTTGGGCAATTTTGGACGACATACTATAATATGACATTTTTGACCGATTTTGGACGACATATTATACTATGACGTTTTTGACCGATTTTGGACGACATACTATAGTATGACATTTTTGACCGATTTTGGACGACATACTATACTATGACATTTTTGGGCAATTTTGGACGACATACTATACTGTGATGTTTTTGACCGATTTTGGACAACATACTATACTATGACGTTTTTAGACAATTTTGGACGACATACTATACTATGACATTTTTGGGCGATTTTGGACGACAAACTATACTATGACTTTTTTGGGCAATTTTGGACGTCATACTATATTATGACGTTTTTGACCGATTTTGGACGACATACTATACTATGACGTTTTTGACCGATTTTGGACGACATACTATACTATGACGTTTTTGACCGATTTTGGACGACATACTATACTATGACTTTTTTGGGCAATTTTGGACGACATACTATAGTATGACATTTTTGACCGATTTTGGACGACATACTATACTCTGACGTTTTTGCGCAATTTTGGACGTCATACTATACTATGACGTTTTTGACCGATTTTGGACGACATACTATACTATGATGTTTTTGACCGATTTTGGACAACATACTATATTATGACGTTTTTAGACAATTTTGGACGACATACTATACTATGACGTTTTTGACCGATTTTGGGCGACATACTATACTATGACGTTTTTGACCGATTTTGGACAACATACTATACTATGCCTTTTTTGACCGATTTTGGACGACATACTATACTATGACGTTTTTGGGCAATTTTGGACGACATACTATAGTATGACATTTTTGACCGATTTTGGACGACATACTATACTATGATTTTTAGTTCATAGTTTTTTTTTTCTTTCTTTTTAAGAGTTCAACATTGGTGATTCTGTATATACAATCAACAAAAGACTGGTTGATCGTTTGGTCTAGTGGTCTATGACTTGGACCTTTTCTTGGAGCCAGCCACTCCCCAGGGCAAGAGTTCAAATCCCACCCTTGACAGAAACTAACATGTTTTTGGTGTCATTCTGGACGACATACTATACTATGATGTTTTTGACCGATATTGGACGACATACTATACTATGACTTTTTTGGGCAATTTTGGACGTCATACTATACTATGACGTTTTTGACCGATTTTGGACGACATACTATACTATGACTTTTTTGGGCAATTTTGGACGTCATACTATACTATGACGTTTTTGACCGATTTTGGACGACATACTATACTATGACGTTTTTGACCGATTTTGGACGACATACTATACTATGACGTTTTTGACCGATTTTGGACGACATACTATACTATGACTTTTTTGGGCAATTTTGGACGACATACTATACTATGACTTTTTTGGGCAATTTTGGACGACATACTATACTATGACGTTTTTGACCGATTTTGGACGACATACTATACTATGAAGTTTTTGACCGATTTTGGACGACATACTATACTTTGACGTTTTTGACCGATTTTGGACGACATACTATACTATGACGTTTTTGACCGATTTTGGACGACATACTATACTATGACGTTTTTGACCGATTTTGGACGACATACTATACTATGACGTTTTTGACCGATTTTGGACGACATACTATACTATGATGTTTTTGACCGATTTTGGACGACATACTAAACTATGACGTTTTTGACCGATTTTGGACGACATACTATACTGTGACGTTTTTGACCGATTTTGGACGACATACTATACTATGACTTTTTTGGGCAATTTTGGACGACATACTATAGTATGACATTTTTGACCGATTTTGGACGACATACTATACTATGACGTTTTTGGGCAATTTTGGACGACATACTATACTATGAAGTTTTTGACCGATTTTGGACGACATACTATACTATGACGTTTTTAGACAATTTTGGACGACATACTATACTATGACATTTTTGGGCAATTTTGGACGACATACTATAGTATGACATTTTTGACCGATTTTGGACGACATACTATACTATGACGTTTTTGACCGATTTTGGACGACATACTATACTGTGATGTTTTTGATTGATTTTGGACAACATACTATACTATGACGTTTTTAGACAATTTTGGACGACAAACTATACTATGACGTTTTTGACCGATTTTGGACGACATACTATACTATGACGTTTTTGACCGATTTTGGACGACATACTATACTATGACGTTTTTGACCGATTTTGGACGACATACTATACTGTGACGTTTTTGACCGATTTTGGACGACATACTATACTATGACTTTTTTGGGCAATTTTGGACGACATACTATAGTATGACATTTTTGACCGATTTTGGACGACATACTATACTCTGACGTTTTTGCGCAATTTTGGACGTCATACTATACTATGACGTTTTTGACCGATTTTGGACGACATACTATACTATGATGTTTTTGACCGATTTTGGACAACATACTATATTATGACGTTTTTAGACAATTTTGGACGACATACTATACTATGACGTTTTTGACCGATTTTGGGCGACATACTATACTATGACGTTTTTGACCGATTTTGGACAACATACTATACTATGCCTTTTTTGACCGATTTTGGACGACATACTATACTATGACGTTTTTGGGCAATTTTGGACGACATACTATAGTATGACATTTTTGACCGATTTTGGACGACATACTATACTATGATTTTTAGTTCATAGTTTTTTTTTTCTTTCTTTTTAAGAGTTCAACATTGGTGATTCTATATATACAATCAACAAAAGACTGGTTGATCGTTTGGTCTAGTGGTCTATGACTTGGACCTTTTCTTGGAGCCAGCCACTCCCCAGGGCAAGAGTTCAAATCCCACCCTTGACAGAAACTAACATGTTTTTGGTGTCATTCTGGACGACATACTATACTATGATGTTTTTGACCGATATTGGACGACATACTATACTATGACTTTTTTGGGCAATTTTGGACGTCATACTATACTATGACGTTTTTGACCGATTTTGGACGACATACTATACTATGACTTTTTTGGGCGATTTTGGACGACATACTATACTATGACTTTTTTGACCGATTTTGGACGACATACTATACTATGAAGTTTTTGACCGATTTTGGACGACATACTATACTATGACGTTTTTGACCGATTTTGGACGACATACTATACTTTGACGTTTTTGACCGATTTTGGACGACATACTATACTATGACGTTTTTGACCGATTTTGGACGACATACTATACTATGATGTTTTTGACCGATTTTGGACGACATACTAAACTATGACGTTTTTGACCGATTTTGGACGACATACTATACTGTGACGTTTTTGACCGATTTTGGACGACATACTATACTATGACTTTTTTGGGATATTTTGGACGACATACTATAGTATGACATTTTTGACCGATTTTGGACGACATACTATACTATGACGTTTTTGGGCAATTTTGGACGACATACTATACTATGAAGTTTTTGACCGATTTTGGACGACATACTATACTATGACGTTTTTAGACAATTTTGGACGACATACTATACTATGACATTTTTGGGCAATTTTGGACGACATACTATAGTATGACATTTTTGACCGATTTTGGACGACATACTATACTATGACGTTTTTGACCGATTTTGGACGACATACTATACTGTGATGTTTTTGATTGATTTTGGACAACATACTATACTATGACGTTTTTAGACAATTTTGGACGACAAACTATACTATGACATTTTTGGGCGATTTTGGACAACATACTATACTATGACTTTTTTGGGCAATTTTGGACGTCATACTATACTATGACGTTTTTGACCGATTTTGGACGACATACTATACTATGACGTTTTTGACCGATTTTGGACGACATACTATACTATGACGTTTTTGACCGATTTTGGACGACATACTATACTATGAAGTTTTTGACCGATTTTGGACGACAAACTATACTATGATGTTTTTGACCGATTTTGGACGACATACTATACTATGATGTTTTTGACTGATTTTGTAAGACATCTTTACTATGATGTTTTTGACCGATTTTGGACGACATACTATACTATGATGTTTTTGACCGATTTTGGACGACATACTAAACTATGACGTTTTTGACCGATTTTGGACGACATACTATACTATGACTTTTTTGGCAAATTTTGACGACATACTATACTATGACGTTTTTGACCGATTTTGGACGACATACTATACTATGAAGTTTTTGACCGATTTTGGACGACATACTATACTATGACGTTTTTGACCGATTTTGGACGACATACTATACTATGAAGTTTTTGACCGATTTTGGACGACGTACTATACTATGATGTTTTTGACCGATTTTGGACGACATACTATACTATGATGTTTTTGACTGATTTTGTAAGACATCTTTACTATGATGTTTTTGACCGATTTTGGACGACATACTATACTATGATGTTTTTGACCGATTTTGGAAGACATACTAAACTATGACGTTTTTGACCGATTTTGGACGACATACTATACTATGACTTTTTTGGGCAATTTTGGACGACATACTATACTATGACTTTTTTGACTGATTTTGGACGACATACTATACTATGACTTTTTTGACTGATTTTGTATGACATACTATACTATGCCTTCTTTGACCGATTTTGGACAACATACTATACTATGCCTTTTTTGACCGATTTTGGACGACATACTATATACTATGACGTTTTTGACCGATTTTGGACGACATACTATGCTATGACGTTTTTGACCGATTTTGGACGACATACTATACTATGATGTTTTTGACCGATTTTGGACGACATACTATACTATGCAGTTTTTGACCGATTTTGGACGACATACTATACTATGATGTTTTTGACCGATTTTGGACGACATACTATACTATGATGTTTTTGACCGATTTTGGACGACATACTATACTATGCCATTTTTGACCGATTTTGGACGACATACTATACTATGATGTTTTTGACCGATTTTGGACGACATACTATACTATGACGTTTTTGACCGATTTTGGACAACATACTATACTATGACGTTTTTGACCGATTTTGGACGACATACTATACTATGCCTTTTTTGACCGATTTTGGACGACATACTATACTATGACGTTTTTGGGCAATTTTGGACGACATACTATAGTATGACATTTTTGACCGATTTTGGACGACATACTATACTATGACGTTTTTGACCGATTTTGGACGACATACTATACTATGAAGTTTTTGACCGATTTTGGACGACATACTATACTATGACGTTTTTGACCGATTTTGGACGACATACTATACTATGAAGTTTTTGACCGATTTTGGACGACAAACTATACTATGATGTTTTTGACCGATTTTGGACGACATACTATACTATGATGTTTTTGACCGATTTTGGACGACATACTAAACTATGACGTTTTTGACCGATTTTGGACGACATACTATACTATGACTTTTTTGGGCAATTTTGGACGACATACTATACTATGACGTTTTTGACCGATTTTGGACGACATACTATACTATGAAGTTTTTGACCGATTTTGGACGACATACTATACTATGACGTTTTTGACCGATTTTGGACGACATACTATACTATGAAGTTTTTGACCGATTTTGGACGACATACTATACTATGATGTTTTTGACCGATTTTGGACGACATACTATACTATGATGTTTTTGACTGATTTTGTAAGACATCTTTACTATGATGTTTTTGACCGATTTTGGACGACATACTATACTATGATGTTTTTGACCGATTTTGGACGACATACTAAACTATGACGTTTTTGACCGATTTTGGACGACATACTATACTATGACTTTTTTGGGCAATTTTGGACGACATACTATACTATGACTTTTTTGACTGATTTTGGACGACATACTAAACTATGACGTTTTTGACCGATTTTGGACGACATACTATACTATGATGTTTTTGACCGATTTTGGACGACATACTAAACTATGACGTTTTTGACCGATTTTGGACGACATACTATACTGTGACGTTTTTGACCGATTTTGGACGACATACTATACTATGACTTTTTTGGGCAATTTTGGACGACATACTATAGTATGACATTTTTGACCGATTTTGGACGACATACTATACTATGACGTTTTTGGGCAATTTTGGACGACATACTATACTATGAAGTTTTTGACCGATTTTGGACGACATACTATACTATGACGTTTTTAGACAATTTTGGACGACATACTATACTATGACATTTTTGGGCAATTTTGGACGACATACTATAGTATGACATTTTTGACCGATTTTGGACGACATACTATACTATGACGTTTTTGACCGATTTTGGACGACATACTATACTGTGATGTTTTTGATTGATTTTGGACAACATACTATACTATGACGTTTTTAGACAATTTTGGACGACAAACTATACTATGACATTTTTGGGCGATTTTGGACAACATACTATACTATGACTTTTTTGGGCAATTTTGGACGTCATACTATACTATGACGTTTTTGACCGATTTTGGACGACATACTATACTATGACGTTTTTGACCGATTTTGGACGACATACTATACTATGACGTTTTTGACCGATTTTGGACGACATACTATACTATGAAGTTTTTGACCGATTTTGGACGACAAACTATACTATGATGTTTTTGACCGATTTTGGACGACATACTATACTATGATGTTTTTGACTGATTTTGTAAGACATCTTTACTATGATGTTTTTGACCGATTTTGGACGACATACTATACTATGATGTTTTTGACCGATTTTGGACGACATACTATACTATGCAGTTTTTGACCGATTTTGGACGACATACTATACTATGATGTTTTTGACCGATTTTGGACGACATACTATACTATGATGTTTTTGACCGATTTTGGACGACATACTATACTATGCCATTTTTGACCGATTTTGGACGACATACTATACTATGATGTTTTTGACCGATTTTGGACGACATACTATACTATGACGTTTTTGACCGATTTTGGACAACATACTATACTATGACGTTTTTGACCGATTTTGGACGACATACTATACTATGCCTTTTTTGACCGATTTTGGACGACATACTATACTATGACGTTTTTGGGCAATTTTGGACGACATACTATAGTATGACATTTTTGACCGATTTTGGACGACATACTATACTATGACGTTTTTGACCGATTTTGGACGACATACTATACTATGAAGTTTTTGACCGATTTTGGACGACATACTATACTATGACGTTTTTGACCGATTTTGGACGACATACTATACTATGAAGTTTTTGACCGATTTTGGACGACAAACTATACTATGATGTTTTTGACCGATTTTGGACGACATACTATACTATGATGTTTTTGACCGATTTTGGACGACATACTATACTATGATGTTTTTGACCGATTTTGGACGACATACTATACTATGACGTTTTTGACCGATTTTGGACGACATACTATACTATGAAGTTTTTGACCGATTTTGGACGACAAACTATACTATGATGTTTTTGACCGATTTTGGACGACATACTATACTATGATGTTTTTGACCGATTTTGGACGACATACTAAACTATGACGTTTTTGACCGATTTTGGACGACATACTATACTATGACTTTTTTGGGCAATTTTGGACGACATACTATACTATGACGTTTTTGACCGATTTTGGACGACATACTATACTATGAAGTTTTTGACCGATTTTGGACGACATACTATACTATGACGTTTTTGACCGATTTTGGACGACATACTATACTATGAAGTTTTTGACCGATTTTGGACGACATACTATACTATGATGTTTTTGACCGATTTTGGACGACATACTATACTATGAAGTTTTTGACCGATTTTGGACGACATACTATACTATGATGTTTTTGACCGATTTTGGACGACATACTATACTATGATGTTTTTGACTGATTTTGTAAGACATCTTTACTATGATGTTTTTGACCGATTTTGGACGACATACTATACTATGATGTTTTTGACCGATTTTGGACGACATACTAAACTATGACGTTTTTGACCGATTTTGGACGACATACTATACTATGACTTTTTTGGGCAATTTTGGACGACATACTATACTATGACTTTTTTGACTGATTTTGGACGACATACTAAACTATGACGTTTTTGACCGATTTTGGACGACATACTATACTATGAAGTTTTTGACCGATTTTGGACGACATACTATACTATGACGTTTTTAGACAATTTTGGACGACATACTATACTATGACATTTTTGGGCAATTTTGGACGACATACTATAGTATGACATTTTTGACCGATTTTGGACGACATACTATACTATGACGTTTTTGACCGATTTTGGACGACATACTATACTGTGATGTTTTTGATTGATTTTGGACAACATACTATACTATGACGTTTTTAGACAATTTTGGACGACAAACTATACTATGACATTTTTGGGCGATTTTGGACAACATACTATACTATGACTTTTTTGGGCAATTTTGGACGTCATACTATACTATGACGTTTTTGACCGATTTTGGACGACATACTATACTATGACGTTTTTGACCGATTTTGGACGACATACTATACTATGACGTTTTTGACCGATTTTGGACGACATACTATACTATGAAGTTTTTGACCGATTTTGGACGACAAACTATACTATGATGTTTTTGACCGATTTTGGACGACATACTATACTATGATGTTTTTGACTGATTTTGTAAGACATCTTTACTATGATGTTTTTGACCGATTTTGGACGACATACTATACTATGATGTTTTTGACCGATTTTGGACGACATACTAAACTATGACGTTTTTGACCGATTTTGGACGACATACTATACTATGACTTTTTTGGCAAATTTTGACGACATACTATACTATGACGTTTTTGACCGATTTTGGACGACATACTATACTATGAAGTTTTTGACCGATTTTGGACGACATACTATACTATGACGTTTTTGACCGATTTTGGACGACATACTATACTATGAAGTTTTTGACCGATTTTGGACGACGTACTATACTATGATGTTTTTGACCGATTTTGGACGACATACTATACTATGATGTTTTTGACTGATTTTGTAAGACATCTTTACTATGATGTTTTTGACCGATTTTGGACGACATACTATACTATGATGTTTTTGACCGATTTTGGAAGACATACTAAACTATGACGTTTTTGACCGATTTTGGACGACATACTATACTATGACTTTTTTGGGCAATTTTGGACGACATACTATACTATGACTTTTTTGACTGATTTTGGACGACATACTATACTATGACTTTTTTGACTGATTTTGTATGACATACTATACTATGCCTTTTTTGACCGATTTTGGACAACATACTATACTATGCCTTTTTTGACCGATTTTGGACGACATACTATATACTATGACGTTTTTGACCGATTTTGGACGACATACTATGCTATGACGTTTTTGACCGATTTTGGACGACATACTATACTATGATGTTTTTGACCGTTTATGGACGACATACTATACTATGCAGTTTTTGACCGATTTTGGACGACATACTATACTATGATGTTTTTGACCGATTTTGGACGACATACTATACTATGATGTTTTTGACCGATTTTGGACGACATACTATACTATGCCATTTTTGACCGATTTTGGACGACATACTATACTATGATGTTTTTGACCGATTTTGGACGACATACTATACTATGACGTTTTTGACCGATTTTGGACAACATACTATACTATGACGTTTTTGACCGATTTTGGACGACATACTATACTATGCCTTTTTTGACCGATTTTGGACGACATACTATACTATGACGTTTTTGGGCAATTTTGGACGACATACTATAGTATGACATTTTTGACCGATTTTGGACGACATACTATACTATGACGTTTTTGACCGATTTTGGACGACATACTATACTATGAAGTTTTTGACCGATTTTGGACGACATACTATACTATGACGTTTTTGACCGATTTTGGACGACATACTATACTATGAAGTTTTTGACCGATTTTGGACGACAAACTATACTATGATGTTTTTGACCGATTTTGGACGACATACTATACTATGATGTTTTTGACCGATTTTGGACGACATACTAAACTATGACGTTTTTGACCGATTTTGGACGACATACTATACTATGAAGTTTTTGACCGATTTTGGACGACATACTATACTATGATGTTTTTGACCGATTTTGGACGACATACTATACTATGATGTTTTTGACTGATTTTGTAAGACATCTTTACTATGATGTTTTTGACCGATTTTGGACGACATACTATACTATGACTTTTTTGACTGATTTTGGACGACATACTATACTATGACTTTTTTGACTGATTTTGTATGACATACTATACTATGCCTTTTTTGACCGATTTTGGACAACATACTATACTATGCCTTTTTTGACCGATTTTGGACGACATACTATACTATGACGTTTTTGACCGATTTTGGACGACATACTATACTATGACGTTTTTGACCGATTTTGGACGACATACTATACTATGCCATTTTTAACCGATTTTGGACGACATACTATACTATGACTTTTTTGGGCAATTTTGGACGACATACTATACTATGACTTTTTTGGGCAATTTTGGACGACATACTATACTATGACGTTTTTGACCGATTTTGGACGACATACTATACTATGAAGTTTTTGACCGATTTTGGACGACATACTATACGATGACTTTTTTGGGCAATTTTGGACGTCATACTATACTATGACGTTTTTGACCGATTTTGGACGACATACTATGCTATGACGTTTTTGACCGATTTTGGACGACATACTATACTATGCCATTTTTGACCGATTTTGGACGACATACTATACTATGACTTTTTTGGGCAATTTTGGACGACATACTATACTATGACTTTTTTGGCAATTTTGGACGACATACTATACTATGACGTTTTTGACCGATTTTGGACGACATACTATACTATGACGTTTTTGACCGATTTTGGACGACATACTATACTATGATGTTTTTGACCGATTTTGGACGACATACTATACTATGCCATTTTTGACCGATTTTGGACGACTTACTATACTATGATGTTTTTGACCGATTTTGGACGACATACTATACCATGACGTTTTTGACCGATTTTCGACAACATACTATACTATGCCTTTTTTGACCGATTTTGGACGACATACTATACTATGACGTTTTTGGGCAATTTTGGACGACATACTATAGTATGACATTTTTGACCGATTTTGGACGACATACTATACTATGACGTTTTTGACCGATTTTGGACGACATACTATACTATGAAGTTTTTGACCGATTTTGGACGACATACTATACTATGACGTTTTTGACCGATTTTGGACAACATACTATACTATGCCTTTTTTGACCGATTTTGGACGACATACTATACTATGACGTTTTTGGGCAATTTTGGACGACATACTATAGTATGACATTTTTGACCGATTTTGGACGACATACTATACTATGACGTTTTTGACCGATTTTGGACGTCATACTATACTATGACGTTTTTGACCGATTTTGGACGACATACTATACTATGCCTTTTTTGACCGATTTTGGACGACATACTATATACTATGACGTTTTTGACCGATTTTGGACGACATACTATGCTATGACGTTTTTGACCGATTTTGGACGACATACTATACTATGATGTTTTTGACCGATTTTGGACGACATACTATACTATGCCGTTTTTGACCGATTTTGGACGACATACTATACTATGCCTTTTTTGACCGATTTTGGACAACATACTATACTATGCCTTTTTTGACCGATTTTGGACGACATACTATATACTATGACGTTTTTGACCGATTTTGGACGACATACTATGCTATGACGTTTTTGACCGATTTTGGACGACATACTATACTATGATGTTTTTGACCGATTTTGGACGACATACTATACTATGCCGTTTTTGACCGATTTTGGACGACATACTATACTATGATGTTTTTGACCAATTTTGGACGACATACTATACTATGATGTTTTTGACCGATTTTGGACGACATACTATACTATGCCATTTTTGACCGATTTTGGACGACATACTATACTATGATGTTTTTGACCGATTTTGGACGACATACTATACTATGACGTTTTTGACCGATTTTGGACAACATACTATACTATGACGTTTTTGGGCAATTTTGGACGACATACTATACTATGCCTTTTTTGACCGATTTTGGACGACATACTATACTATGACGTTTTTGGGCAATTTTGGACGACATACTATACTATGACGTTTTTGACCGATTTTGGACGACATACTATACTATGAAGTTTTTGACCGATTTTGGACGACATACTATACTATGACGTTTTTGACCGATTTTGGACGACATACTATACTATGAAGTTTTTGACCGATTTTGGACGACAAACTATACTATGATGTTTTTGACCGATTTTGGACGACATACTATACTATGATGTTTTTGACCGATTTTGGACGACATACTAAACTATGACGTTTTTGACCGATTTTGGACGACATACTATACTATGACTTTTTTGGGCAATTTTGGACGACATACTATACTATGACGTTTTTGACCGATTTTGGACGACATACTATACTATGAAGTTTTTGACCGATTTTGGACGACATACTATACTATGACGTTTTTGACCGATTTTGGACGACATACTATACTATGAAGTTTTTGACCGATTTTGGACGACATACTATACTATGATGTTTTTGACCGATTTTGGACGACATACTATACTATGATGTTTTTGACTGATTTTGTAAGACATCTTTACTATGATGTTTTTGACCGATTTTGGACGACATACTATACTATGATGTTTTTGACCGATTTTGGACGACATACTAAACTATGACGTTTTTGACCGATTTTGGACGACATACTATACTATGACTTTTTTGGGCAATTTTGGACGACATACTATACTATGACTTTTTTGACTGATTTTGGACGACATACTATACTATGACTTTTTTGACTGATTTTGTATGACATACTATACTATGCCTTTTTTGACCGATTTTGGACAACATACTATACTATGCCTTTTTTGACCGATTTTGGACGACATACTATACTATGATGTTTTTGACCGATTTTGGACAACATACTATACTATGACGTTTTTAGACAATTTTGGCCGACATACTATACTATGACGTTTTTGACCGATTTTGGACGACATACTATACTATAACGTTTTTGACTGATTTTGGACGACATACTATACTATGACGTTTTTGACCGATTTTGGACGACATACTATACTGTGATGTTTTTGACCAATTTTGGACAACATACTATACTATGACGTTTTTAGACAATTTTGGCCGACATATTATACTATGACGTTTTTGACCGATTTTGGACGACATACTATACTATGACGTTTTTGACCGATTTTGGACGACATACTATACTATAACGTTTTTGACTGATTTTGGACGACATACTATACTATGACGTTTTTGACCGATTTTGGACGACATACTATAGTATGAAGTTTTTGACCGATTTTGGACGACATACTATACTATGACGTTTTTGACCTATTTTGGACGACATACTATACTATGACGTTTTTGACCGATTTTGGACGACATACTATACTATGACTTTTTTGACTGATTTTGGACGACATACTATACTATGACGTTTTTGACCGATTTTGGACGACATACTATACTATAATTTTTAGTTCATAGTTTTTTTTTTTCTTTCTTTTTAAGAGTTCAACATTGGTGATTCTGTATATACAATCAAAAAGAGACTGATCGATAGTTTGGTCTAGTGGTCTATGACTTATACTTTTTCTTGGAGCCAGCCACTCCCCAGGGCAAGAGTTCAAATCCCACCCTTGACAGAAACTATCATGTTTTTGGTGTCCTTTTGGACGACATACTATACTATGACGTTTTTGACCGATTTTGGACGACATACTATACTATGATGTTTTTGACCGATTTTGGACAACATACTATACTATGACGTTGTTAGACAATTTTGGACGACATACTATACTATGACATGTTTGGGCAATTTTGGACGACATACTATACTATGACTTTTTTGGCCAATTTTGGACGACATACTATACTGTGATGTTTTTGACCGATTTTGGACAACATACTATACTATGACGTTTTTAGACAATTTTGGACGACATACTATACTATGACGTTTTTGACCGATTTTGGACGACATACTATACTATGATGTTTTTGACCGATTTTGGACGACATACTAAACTATGACGTTTTTGACCGATTTTGGACAACATACTATACTATAACTTTTTTCGGCAATTTTGGACGACATACTATACTATGACTTTTTTGACTGATTTTGTATGACATACTATACTATGACGTTTTTGACCGATTTTGGACGACATACTATACTATGAAGTTTTTGACCGATTTTGGACGACATACTATACTATGACGTTTTTGACCGATTTTGGACGACATACTATACTATGAAGTTTTTGACCGATTTTGGACGACATACTATACTATGACGTTTTTGACCGATTTTGGACGACATACTATACTATGAAGTTTTTGACCGATTTTGGACGACATACTATACTATGATGTTTTTGACCGATTTTGGACGACATACTATACTATGATGTTTTTGACTGATTTTGTAAGACATCTTTACTATGATGTTTTTGACCGATTTTGGACGACATACTATACTATGATGTTTTTGACCGATTTTGGACGACATACTAAACTATGACGTTTTTGACCGATTTTGGACGACATACTATACTATGACTTTTTTGGGCAATTTTGGACGACATACTATACTATGACTTTTTTGACTGATTTTGGACGACATACTATACTATGACTTTTTTGACTGATTTTGTATGACATACTATACTATGCCTTTTTTGACCGATTTTGGACAACATACTATACTATGCCTTTTTTGACCGATTTTGGACGACATACTATACTATGATGTTTTTGACCGATTTTGGACAACATACTATACTATGACGTTTTTAGACAATTTTGGCCGACATACTATACTATGACGTTTTTGACCGATTTTGGACGACATACTATACTATAACGTTTTTGACTGATTTTGGACGACATACTATACTATGACGTTTTTGACCGATTTTGGACGACATACTATACTGTGATGTTTTTGACCAATTTTGGACAACATACTATACTATGACGTTTTTAGACAATTTTGGCCGACATATTATACTATGACGTTTTTGACCGATTTTGGACGACATACTATACTATGACGTTTTTGACCGATTTTGGACGACATACTATACTATAACGTTTTTGACTGATTTTGGACGACATACTATACTATGACGTTTTTGACCGATTTTGGACGACATACTATAGTATGAAGTTTTTGACCGATTTTGGACGACATACTATACTATGACGTTTTTGACCTATTTTGGACGACATACTATACTATGACGTTTTTGACCGATTTTGGACGACATACTATACTATGACTTTTTTGACTGATTTTGGACGACATACTATACTATGACGTTTTTGACCGATTTTGGACGACATACTATACTATAATTTTTAGTTCATAGTTTTTTTTTTTCTTTCTTTTTAAGAGTTCAACATTGGTGATTCTGTATATACAATCAAAAAGAGACTGATCGATAGTTTGGTCTAGTGGTCTATGACTTATACTTTTTCTTGGAGCCAGCCACTCCCCAGGGCAAGAGTTCAAATCCCACCCTTGACAGAAACTATCATGTTTTTGGTGTCCTTTTGGACGACATACTATACTATGACGTTTTTGACCGATTTTGGACGACATACTATACTATGATGTTTTTGACCGATTTTGGACAACATACTATACTATGACGTTGTTAGACAATTTTGGACGACATACTATACTATGACATGTTTGGGCAATTTTGGACGACATACTATACTATGACTTTTTTGGCCAATTTTGGACGACATACTATACTGTGATGTTTTTGACCGATTTTGGACAACATACTATACTATGACGTTTTTAGACAATTTTGGACGACATACTATACTATGACGTTTTTGACCGATTTTGGACGACATACTATACTATGATGTTTTTGACCGATTTTGGACGACATACTAAACTATGACGTTTTTGACCGATTTTGGACGACATACTATACTATAACTTTTTTCGGCAATTTTGGACGACATACTATACTATGACTTTTTTGACTGATTTTGTATGACATACTATACTATGACGTTTTTGACCGATTTTGGACGACATACTATACTATGAAGTTTTTGACCGATTTTGGACGACATACTATACTATGACGTTTTCGACTGATTTTGGACTTCATACTATACTATGACCTTTTTTGGGCAATTTTGGACGACATACTATACTATGGCTTTTTTGGGCAATTTTGGACGACATACTATACTATGACATTTTTGACTGATTTTGGAAGACATACTATACTATGACTTTTTTGTCCGATTTTGAAAGACATACTATACTATGACTTTTTGGGTGATTTTAGATGTCATACTATACTATGACGTTTTGCTCACATTTTGAAAGGCATACTAAACCATCACTTTTTTGTCACAATTTGGATGCCTTTGCACCCCGGTCGCTCATTTCCACTAGTGTTTTTTTTTTTTTGATGTTGTTGTGTTTTCTGATTGTCTTGTCTTCTGTAATGTTGTGTTTTCTGTAATGTTGAAATGTCATTACGTTTTTTGTAATGTTGTTGTGTTTTGTGAAATGTTCTTGTGTTTTCTGTAACGTCATTGTGTTTTCTGAAACGTTGTGTTTTTTGAAATGTCGTTTTGTTTTTGTAAACCGTTTTTGTGTTTTGACCTTCAGGGCCACCGTACTACACCCAATTTTGTTTTAATCTGTAAATCAAAAAATGACATTGCACATTGTAACAGGCTGATGTAAACATTGTCGTTGTTTAAAATGTAACAGTTTAAAAAATTGTAATATCTTTGTCAATCCGTGTGTGCACAAAAACCTCAGGCTTTAAGTCCTTTGGATGGTGTTAACTAATGCTGTGGGATATTGGCAAGATGGCGGCATGCTTTAGCATGCGTGTCAGGGCCGGGGGACGCTCCCTGAGCCAAATGCCAGTCTATAGATCGCAGAGGAGACTAAAGATCACATCATCGTCCACCCGGACACGGGTGACACCAGACAGCAGAGGTGGGAGAGAGGGAGGACCAAATGATCCCTGCCAGGACGAGCTGTTATAGACAGCCGCTGTCATTACAGGGCAAACGTGCACAAGTTTTAGTGCGCAAGCATACACAGGGTAGCACACACACCCAAGGCGTGACAACGAAGTTATAGACAAGTGCTGTCATTAGAGGAGTCTCTGTGGAGCTTAGATTATAAGGAGCAAAAGGGAGGAGGTGAAGAGAGAGGGTGAATGTCCAGCTGCCTGCAGGTGAGCATGTGGTGTTGGAGAGGTCAGTGCACACACACACACAATGGACACGTGTCTCTGTTACGATTTGTGCTCGTCTACTGATGTTAGATGTTTTTCCAGTTCACTGGATCAAGGCTAAGATACTTGAAATTAAATTAAAACTATTTCTTAGAATGTCACATTTACTTTTATGACCACCAACATGTTTCTACACTTTTCTAGATCCCACCAGTGAAAGTTTTGCTTAGATCACTTCTGCTGCGACTTGACAAACGTGTTACCCTAAAGCACAAAGTGAGAACTGGCCTGAGACTCTGACTGCTGACAGTCCATATTGGCTTCTTAAATAAGTGAGTGGCATCTGCATTTCATGCAGGTGCTGTCTCTGTCATTACATTAACGCTCCTTAATGAGTTCTGTCAGGAATGAGAAATTCTTCATCACGAGAGTATAGCGTAGCACTCGGCTGCTATAAAAATGATACGCAAACTGGCAAAATGTCCAAGTCAAATGACCTCAGAGAAGGTACACACACAAAAGAAACTATTCATGCTTGGCCTGGATTCAAGGGCAAAATGTTGAATAAGGATAGTGCAAATGGATAGAATGTAGTCAACAAAATAACTGCAGTGAGCTTCTCTGTTTCAAAGTGTTGTACAGTCATGCTTCCTGGCAGAGCTGATGAACAGCTGGGGGAATTAAAAAGATAGGAATGGTAAGAGAGTTTTTTTTTTGGGATGACGCAGTGGGTGCATAAGTAGCTCATGTAAAAGTAGTTTTAAGTTTTAAGTTTTAATTGCTGCAAAGTCAATAGTGAAGCAATTTAAACAAAGAAACTGCACATAAGCACTTCAAATCCTCAACAACTGAAGTGAATAAAACACAATATGAGAGAAAGACAGGAATAAGTTAAAAAACAACGCTAATTCTGCAAATCAACAATTTAAATCCTGATTGTATGAGTCCTGTCAGTATTTGCAAAACAACTGCATTCATTCTCAATCCACATTTTTTTTTAAATTGTATTGTAATTGTAATTCTTTGTGTGCTTTCTTAAATAATGCATTATGCACTCAAAAGCTTATTTTACAGCATAGCATCAAAAACAGAAAAACACAACAAAATCTCCAAATGTTGGTGTTTAAGGCCACCTCTGACAATCACAGTACAGTAACTATGACAGGAATATAGAAGAAAACAAACCTTTACAACATTATGATTTATGTCAGGTGATGTTTTACGATGGTTACCGATGCTCTGTCAGCATCTCAACACCAACAGTGTGATAAGACGTTTTTATCTATCTGTGTTTACACAGCCGTAAAAGCCAGGGTATCTCACAGATTTAAACTAGAATCAATTTGTCTCACTAAGCCTTTTTGTTACGAGTGTTGCAGATTGAAATCTAGACTGCTTCTTGCCTAAAGGGGACAGGCAGCCTATGAGTGCATAGTTTCACTCTGCCTCTGAGACTCCCACAGTGTGATGGGCTCCAGGGCGTGTACAACAGCGAGGCGTAGAGTTACACCAAGCCTTATATCTGTCACTGAAACATCTCTGTCATTTTTTACAATAACAAGCTGCTCTATTAACGCTGTCTATCTTAACATGCATGCTGGCTTTGCAACTGTGTGTGTTCTATGTGTCACTGGAGCAGTCGCATGCAATTTGGCATCTGTAAATGTGACTTGGTAACACTTTTACAGCTCCGTAACAACATGGAAATAGTATGATAATGCATTTGCAAGAGAGAGCTAATATTATATCATTTATAATGCAACTTCTAACTTGCTAATAGTGAGATAATAAAGAGATAATATTACAGTAATACATGTTATTCTTGGTAATGTGAATTAGTATAGGTTATCACCATACTATTCAGTTGGAATGTATTCTCCCATATGTGCAGACAAATTTTTCTTATTATTATTGCTACACCTTTTCAAAAGTCATTACCATACACATGTCATATCATACAGTAACTATTACAGTTACTGTACTGTAATGTTGTTACAGTGTTACAACAGAATATGATATTATTTAAATAGAGACAATACACAGTTAACACAGTTCAAAACGTTGCTGGAAATGACCTAAACTTCCTCATGTGACCTTGTCAGCTAATCTACTGTATGTCAGTTTCCATCAAAGAGGTCGAGCGCACCATTTTGTGTCAGTTAGCACACAAATTGCTCTCTAATTCCTCCCAGGTTGTGTTTCGGCCGGTCCTGTGTCACAACGCACGTGAGTGCCGTTTCTTTTCCGATGAGAAAAGCTGACAGGTGGTTATCAGGTAAAATAGCATCGGGTGAGCTCAAACATCCCGACAAACGTTGCACGTCGCCCCCAGCAGAATCCACTGCTCACAAATGTCTGCACCCTTCCTGCAGATGTTCAATCTGAGGTGCTGAAACCTTTCTTCTGCCCCAGAGCGGCATGTGGGGGTGTGCATCTGTGTGAAAAAGAAGGAAATGTGGTTCTGTGGTTCTTCTTTTGTGACATAATGGCAATTATCTCCTGCAGGCCATTCTAACACGTGCTACTTCGCCTGTCGAGTTATGCATGAGACCAAAGGCTCAGAGTCTGTGATATCAAAGGTTTGGCTCAGGCCTAATCATCACTTATCGATGAGCACTCAAGACTGTACACTGTAAAACGCTACAGCCCCTTTTAGTTATGTCAAATTAATACTTCTATTTAACTCAAAGAGCTCTGACAAGTTTTGGATTTTAAACTTAAGTGTGCACGTTTTCTGAATTTAAACTTTAAGTTCTATGTTGTGTTGACAATTTGACACCTTAGGCTGATCTTGATGTGTTCACTTAACTAGAATTTCTGAGTTATGATTAAATTGTGCGTGGGTGGTGAAAAGGGCGGGCTTTCATTGAGCAGGGGTGAGGGGGGATGGCAGGTGGCAAGATGGAAAAAAAAGCAGCTATTACTTTTAATCTTGAAAGAAAATCGTCTTTAAACCGTGGCAAAGTTTAAAGGTATATAAAATAACCTGTCTGCACATACAGCTAAGTTTTGTGTTCACAATTATGAATCTATAATCTATAAATATAGAAAAAAAGTGGTAAACAAAAGAGGACTACTTTCCATGGCGGATGGATAATATGCAGCGCTACCTGATAACAACCTGTGAATAGAGGCGGACTCATTTTCTCATCGAGTTGGAGCAGCAGGACCCCTAAAGGAGAGGAACTTTCCTACTGATTTACCTTACCGAAGGTGAGTTTTTATATATATCTTTTGATTAAGTATGTGTAAATCAATCTTAATGTTGTGTAAAATGATGTTTGAATGTAGATTTTAGTTTTTAACTGTAGCTGAAAACTTAATTGAAGTCGATAATAAGCTAACTACCGTGACCTTGTTAGACTCATTGTGGGCAAATTTCCTTAACCGCGCCTTTTCTAAAAAACTACATAATTCAAAAACATTAACCAATTAGGTCCGTTTTTATATATATTTAATATGCCTGGTTTTTAGCTAGACGGAGAGAGGAGATATTCATTTGCGTCAGACCTTCGTTTAATTTTTTTTCATTTTTTTTTTTTCCAATGTAAACCTGTGTTGTCAGTTAAACACGTTATTAGCGGAGTAAAAGCAAACCTCATTTTAACGGCGGCAATTTTTTTTTATCGCGAGATCAACGTTCCTTTTGGCCGAGCAAAATTTGTAGTTTTTTCACCTACTGTTGCAACAACTAGTAACGTTAAAAAAAACTACAACACCACACCGGATATAGCTAGACCGGAAAGAGTAGTAGGTGAACGTTACGCTTTGAGTGGATGACAGCGCTCCTCCGTCTCCAAGCGGGCTCTGCGTATCCAACACAGCCTGGATCATTTCTCGCCGCACTCCCTACATCCAAGTAATGATGTATGCAGTGTTATCAACTAAGCTGGCAGACCCCCCCAAACCGTAGTAAGGATACGTCCAAAGACCGCTAGCTCCTTTAGCTCGGGTTAGCTCGTTACGGCAACAACACACTAAATCGTGGGACTTTGTCTGCGTTGAAGAACTGCACTTTGTTCACAGCACTGCAGGGTGATACACAGCCTCTCTTATTATTGTGCGGCTCTCACAATAAGAGGAATAACTCAAAAATATGCAAGGTGACAGAGATATTAACCTGCGGCTGGCTAATGTATGTCTGATA
This sequence comes from Solea solea, assembly GCF_958295425.1. Classification (NCBI taxonomy): domain Eukaryota; kingdom Metazoa; phylum Chordata; class Actinopteri; order Pleuronectiformes; family Soleidae; genus Solea; species Solea solea. The sequence goes on along the minus strand of NC_081153.1, from coordinate 11,870,211 downwards.
TCATGTATGTATATGTGCTATGTAATGTCTCTTCGTAGAATAAGATGTGTAATAATAATTAATCTAAAATAATATTTTGACACATTTTGGCTTGAACAAATATTGCGTCTCCTGCAATTTGAAATTGCAGTAAGCTGTATTGCTATTTCAATAACATTTGTATTAATTGTTCAGCCCTACACTACAGTATATGCCAATATTGTTTAAAAATAAAAAAAAACATTTGCAGAAAGTAAGCTGATCCACTTTTCTATGTTGATAAGAGCTTTGAAATGAGAAAAATAATGGGACAAAAAGAAATCAAGGGACATTTAGAATAGATAAAAATGTGTGATTAATTGCGAGTTAACAATGACATTAATGTGATTAATCGCAATTAAATATTTTTATTTTGACAACACTAGTAATCACCTGATGTTTCCGTCAGTCACTATTGAATTAAAACGAATGTTGCTGTAGACTAAACTGGTTCCGTCTGTTGACGTGTGTCTTAGCCAGCAGAAAGAGGGTCAGTGATGCTGTGGGACTGGTAGTCACACTCATGATATAGTTAAGTCTATTATAGTCTATCTATAATCAGTCTATTGTCTCCGTCACCAACAGCAACACTGCATAAAACAAAAGTAAATGTGTTGATAATTTTGTGTAATATGCCTACAGATAAACAATTAATATATGTTTTTCCCAATTTTCAGATATCTGCAAGAATGGGCATTTAATGAAGTGGAAATGTAAGTTTTGTCCATTCTTCAGTGCGCAAGGAGCCTTTAATGTATTTTCATTGTCTTTATAAAGCTTTATGCAGCTCCAATTTCTTTCTCTCATGCCCCCTTTTCTGTATTTTGTCATTTGTTTCAGCTGAGTGCCGAGTTCGACAGAGTTGTCACCAAAAACCTGCTGGAGTCATTTCTGGAAGGACTAGATGCCACAATGGCAAGTCTGTTGGAGATCTACAAAGCTGGGGTGGCATCAAAGAGGAGGTCAAACCTGAGCAGTGTTCTACAGTGTCTTCAACAGGAGGTATGGACTGTTCAGGAAAACAAATCTAATTTCTTATAAGTATGTACCAAAATAAGATGATTATAGAGGATTCTATTGCATTTACATACTCTTGCCTTTTTTGTGTAGGACACAAACCAACACAAAAGAACAGCTGCCTTACTTGGTCGTTTGCACTATCTGGCTGAGGATTCGTCAGATGTAATAAGGATGTGTGATGTAAGTCAATGTATTTACTAGGGCTGGAGAAATTACTCGATTAATAAATTAATCTTCATCTACTTTGATAATTGATTAATCGGTTTGAGTATTTTTCTTTAAATAAGAAAAAATAAGTTTTCTGATTTTTCAGCTTCTTAAATGTGAATATTCACTGGGAATATAATTTCCAGGTTTGAAGAACACTGATCAACATTTTCAATGTTTACTGACATTTTATTGATGAAACAACGACTAATCAAGAATTTTGAAAATAGTTGTTATTTGCAGCCCTAGTCTTTTATACAGATTTTTTTTTTGCCATAATTAAAATATCTACAATATTCCAACTACCAAGGACTAATCTGAAACTGTCAGTCTTTAACATATTTAACAAAATCTTCTACACAGAATTTACAGTAATAAACTTTGCTAATGTCATACTGTATCTCAATCTTATTTGAGATTGGGTATTAGTGCAGACCTTGTCAGAATAAAGGTTCAACCACTGTTCAGCATCGGTACATGTTATACAAAACAGTACAATTTAAGAAAGATACAGCAACCTGGCCCTCAATAGGCTGTATTAAAGGGGTTTATGTCTGTAAAATGTTTAAGTATTGATAAAATAATGAGATGTCACAACTGTTCTATCAGTATATTTTGACGTTCATAAAAATGAAAAAAAAACATGTTTTCCTTTATGAGACTTTAATTGTCTTTATCTTCGTCATCAGGCTCATGGAGAAACCCTTGATGAGAGGAATGCAGGTTGGACTGTTAATTGGACATGAGGAGTCTCTGCACGGTGCATTTGCTCTCAAAGTCTTCAACGTGGCTGTGGTGGTATAAGAGACAATCATTCTTCATGACCTACAGGATGTGCCCACAGGCTTCGCCATGCTGATGGGAGCAACATACTGCCTGAACCTCCAGTACCCACACCACATTGGGCCAAATTATAATGTGGAAATGTATGATACTTAACAACTTGTCTTTGGTGTGGTTTAGACATTTTGGCTGGTTTTGTTAGCACAGCTGTTTTTTAAGCTGCTGTTTAACGTGGTTCAAATAAATGACTGCATGAGCTGCAAGAGTCGATTGTGATTATTTCAAATCATTAAGCTTGATAGCATTAGTCAAAATAAAATAGACATTCAAATTAAAACAAATATGAAATTTAAATTTTATTAACTTGATTGTTGTCAATATAATATAAAATAGTTGTATCAACTTGAAATTGTAATTTATTATAATGCAGAAAGTGACTTTTACATCTCTGTAAATACAGGATATTTATTTGTTTGAACTTGCTGTAACGAGTTGAACCACAAAGCGATTGAAAGTTGAATCAACTTTATAACTAATAGAAGAATGTTGAGATAACTATACCACTGCACTTTACTCAACTTTATTAACTTGAGTTTACTAGTCAAAACAAGGATAATGCTTAAGTTGAGTTGAATTGCAATTCTAAGGCAGCAGGTGAACTTCCGTTTGCAAGTTGAACAGCCTAAAAATGTCTTACAGTGTAGCTCCCGGGTGTTTTGCTGGCTGTGCAGTTTAGGGTTTGGGATAATGTTTTGGATTAGTGCGTTAATCTCACTTGTTTGGCCCAATAACAACATTACAAGCAGGCTTAACAAAAGGATTGCTGAATACATTGTGTATATGTGACTCAATGAAGAGTACAGTAAATACAGATTGTTTACATATCATTTGTCAAAGTAGTCACAGAGGCTAAGGGAATGATAGTCTTTCATGGTCAGTTATCTACTCTTTTTTTTATTACCTATCATGACCTGTTTTTCTTGTTTTTGCATCAGGGAGAATATGTTCCTGACACACCTGTGTAACAAAAGGTTCACAGATTGGTGACTGCTCATGTCACATTAGTAAAAGCACTGGGTCAGAATACCACATGGTATAGTGCAACTTGTTTTTTTTGCTGTTGTGCTAATGAATATTTTAAATACAGACCATCTTACAAGGGTATCACACCAGACAAGTAAGATAGAGACATGCCAAAGTGTTGAAAACCACCTTCAACCACACAGGACACTTACAGACTAAACAAAGCATTATACATAACCTTAACCATAACCACAATTCAAATCTTAGCCCGAAACCTAACCAGTTTCTCAAAAATTAGGTTATGTCTCATTCGGACCAGTAATTGGTCTCCATGTGGACAACTGGTCCTGACAAAGTTATTGTTGTGGCTGGTAATAACTTGCCCAGCACTGTTGTTATATGCTGCAAAAAGACATAGATTTCCTCATTTTTTATTATTACTGATTTGACCCCAATGTCTGAACTTGTCTAAAATGACTGAATCTGTGAAATAACAACTGAAAGGCAGAAGCTTTTATTTGTCATTAACGAGGGAAATTCTTATTTTATTCTGTCTATGAGACCTTATCCCATGCATAAAATATGTTAAACATTATTTATTTTGCACCACTTAGACACTGAGTTGCAGCTGTTTTGGTCTCCAATTTCACTAATTATCGCTTCAAATCATTCCACTGAAAATTCTGAACTTTAGTGTTTACTTTTTACTCATATAACATGTTTCGTACACCCTTTGTCTCCAATCCTGTTCTGTCTCATTTAGTCATTGAAAGCAGCTCAAACTTGGAAACAGGATGTTCCTTAGTGGTTTTTCCTGTCAGGTGTGTGTGTATGTGTGTGCATGTGTGTGTGTGTGTCTGAGAGAGAGAGCGAGAGAGAGAGAGAGAGAGAGAGAGAGAGAGTGAGAGAGAGAGAGAGAGAGAGAGAGAGAGAGAGAGAGAGAGAGGATGAACAGCCTGTCTGTCAGGTGTTGGTACTCACATTAGTCATGTAAAGACAAAGGATTCTGGGAACCAACAATGGCCGACACAAAGACCATCCAGACTCCTCTTGGTGTCACCCGATCTCTTCTCTTCTGTGTGTGCGTGTGTGTGTGTAGATAAGTGCGTGTGTGTGTGTGTGTACACGTGGGGGGCTTCTTTCTTAAAGGGGGTTCGGGCGCCTCATTGGCTGCCATGCGAAGGTCAAGCAGAGGTCAGGACATGTGTGATGGATGGATCTCTGTCTCCAGACTACTGCCCCTCTCCCAGTGCTCTCTCCTCCTCTGGGCCTCAGACCTGCTAAAGTGTCCTTGCCGTGCTTTCCTGTTCCCTTGTCTGTGTGTGTTTTCTGTGCGTTTTTTGCTCCAGTTGGCCGAGTACGACTACTTCAGCAGACAAAAGGAGCTGAAAAGAAAACTGCAGACAACACTCTGAGGTGAGTTCTGTAGTGTAGCCGCAGACTCTCCGGTCGGCCTTTAACCCTCCACTTAATCCCAGATTCTCCTTTGGTTAACTCTCTCATATCGCAGTCTAACCAGTATCACAGACATATGCAGAAGCAGCAGGGCAGACTTCCATTGACCACATGATGTCATCTCTCCTCCGGTTCCCCTCTTTCTCTCCCTCCATCATACTGTCAATCGCTCCATCGGCACCGTCCTTTTATCGGCACATGGAGACGCACATCTGTCGATGGAGGAATTCATTTTGGCTGCCAATCACACCAGGGGAGTGGTCAGTGAGTGCAGACGTGCCAATACCTCGACTACCATGATGAGTGACTTCTGTCCGTCTGCCTTTGTGACCGTGGTTGTGGTTTAGCTAAAAGACAGAGTCATTTTAGCAATCTGAGAGTGGGAAACTTTCTAAAGTTCTGATTTTACTGTGGTCAAGTAAGTCTGAGTACTGCAGCTGACTATATACAACATACTATGTACTGCAGCTGACTACAACATACTGCGTACTGCAGCTGACTATATACAACATACTGTGTACTGCAGCTGACTATATACAACATACTGTGTACTGCAGCTGACTATATACAACATACTATATACTGCAGCTGACTACAACATACTATGTACTGCAGCTGACTATATACAACATACTATGTACTGCAGCTGACTACAACATACTGCGTACTGCAGCTGACTATATACAACATACTCTATACTGCAGCTAACTATATACAACATACTATGTACTGCAGCTGACTATACAACATACTATGTACTGCAGCTGACTATATACAACATACTATGTACTGCAGCTGACTATATACAACATACTGTGTACTGCAGCTGACTATACAACATACTATGTACAGGAGCTGACTATATACAACATATATGTACAGGAGCTGACTATATACAACATATATGTACAGGAGCTGACTATATACAACATATATGTACAGGAGCTGACTATATACAACATACTATGTACTGCAGCTGACTGTATGCAAACCACAGCCAAGATTTAAGTGCAAAGGCTCAGTCTGATCCATGCAGGTGTCACTGCAGACGACTCCAGAGCACACTGACTATATCTGTGTTCATATTTTTGCAGCCCTCATTTGCATAATGTTCTATCGGATTTCTCTATTATAATAAGGAAATGAGGCTTAACCATGAAAGCTTTGGTCAATGAGGTTTATTGGCAATGCCAAATGGATATTTACTGTGGGTGGTGTAATGATGTGGTCTTCGGAAACACACGCTTCCTGTGTTCTTTTTTTTTATAATTGTGCCTCAGCTTCATCAAGTTTCCCTTTGTCTTTTGCACAAAGACAAAAATACATACACAAGGTGAAATGTCAGGGGCTGAGTACACAGTGTGGCACCACAGGGGGTGACAGCTCATGAAAAGTAGTTTCTCTGTCTATGTCCCTTTCTTTTTTTCTCTGTGCATGCATGTGCCACCATGTCCTTGGGACATTTAAGCGCAGGTATGTATATGCATTTCTTCATAGCAGCCTCAGTACAAACACTGTGTTGCTACAACATAGTACCGGGTCTCTGTGTGTCAAGGTGAGCTATGTGGTTCATAGATAAATACCTCTGCTCTTTTAAGTGGTGGCCCCGTGAATCCTGTTGTCAATTTTACTTCCTTTTGCTGTCCTACAAATCACTGTGCTGCATCCTCACTGTTGGAGAAAGTTGGTCATTGTTTAAATCCTTGCATTCATCTATAAATTGTGTTTTGTGTGTGTGTGTGTGTGTGTGTGTGTGTGTGTGTGTGTGTGTGTGTGTGTGTGTGATATAGGTATCTATGAACATAAAAAACTAAGAAGTATGACTTTTGTAGAGAAGAAAAGCAAACACACTTGAGGAAGTAAAATGTTTCCTTGTATGCCTTCCATAACAAAATTATATTTACAATATTTCTATTATTGTTCTATTTAGTAATATTATAACTTTTTTTATAATGGCTAAAATTTGAACTATATTGAAGTTAGTCGTATTATTGTTGTTGTTATTATATAATAGTTGTTATATTTAAATATATATCTATACATATATAGTGTATTGTATTTTTAACACAAAAATACAATATACAACATCTAATACATTTTTTAAATATAAAGTAAACTATATGTGAATAATTTTTATCTCCTGTTTTTCGGGGAAATAAAATATAGGTCATTGTTAATATTTACTCCATTTATGAAATGCGCTGTAAAAAAAAAATAGAATTTACCAGAATAGCAATGATATAAAATCAATGTCAAAAAGTAATTTTTTCCATATGTAACAGGCCTGTTCCAAAAAAAAAATAAGTCTAGTGCACGTCTATTTTAGGCCACATCAAGGACGCACGGATGAATTCTTCATCCAATTTCTGCGTCACCTTCTTAAGTCAAGAGCTTCAAATGTCTGCCCTTCTTTTCGCGGAACCTTAATGGTTTGTGTCAAACATCTGTCATCGTGCGCGTGTTTATTTGAGGGCCTTAATGGGAACCATCAGCCTCGCAGGACCAGATTCGGGCGGTGGGACAACGTCCAAAAATTTCAATGGAGTGAACCAGTGAGGTCGTTTCTGTGCTTTGCGACGAGTCTGGACGTCTTTTGATCAAACAGAGTGTTGGAGCTGGACTGTGACCGCGTTGTTGAGATGCTTGTTTGCCCAGTGCCGTGTGTAAACTGTTGTTTAGGTTTGTGCGGCGCTGAGACAACAAGCTCTAACTGTGACCGATGGTTGACCCCGGGGTTTCTTTTGAGGATCAGCTGCATTTCTAATCCAGTCTGTGAGGCTCCTGCAGAGCGAACAGCACAAGGGCCTGAATTCACGGAGAAACGCCGAGCTTAAACTTTTCAAAAAGATATAAGGAGAACGAGGCCGCTCAAGAAATAACAGATTACGCTTTGAATTTCACTGATTTATCCAAATCACGCAAAAATGCATCACTGAGCACAATGTAAATTAAACTGTTAAATGTTACAACTTTTTTTTTTTATTTCAATTTAAATGGACAGACCATTAATATTTTTTTCAGGTTTAGAAATACAAGTAATATTTTAGTCGATCCCTACAGACACAACTTGATTAGTAGCTAAATAAAAGGACGCCAGATGTGGTTTTAGAGGGACAGCTGTAGAAAAACGATATCATTGGGGCTTCTTGTTTACGTTTTTGTGTCATTGTTTTGCTTTTTAATAACGTTTCGTCCAATATAACGATGCAGAAAAGCAACTTGTGTATTTATTTATATTTATTGTGTTCAAGATTGTTCGTGCTTTAACAATGCGTTTAGATTTTTTTGACGAGTTTTGTGGCAACTACTTTGTCCGAAAGAATAATAAAAGCTCGAGGTCTTGCCACGAAATGACAAGATACAAACATAAACACTGAATTTGAATTTTGAAACAGCATAATCACATTTCAAAACATTCATTAATTCATTGTCTACCACTTTATCCTCCACATGAGGGTATTTTAAAACACATGTTGTAATAATAAAGATTCTTAACAATTGAATTATTCTGATGCAGCCTGAAAGCAGATATTGTTTCTCGTCTAAACTTTATCAGAATGTCTGTCTATAATAATTATCTTTATCATATGTTAAATAATTTAACAAAAGACGCTCGGATTTAATCGAATGAAGCAAATTTGTTTTTGTCTTAAACGTCTCAAACATTATAATATCTACAATCCACTTAAAAATGTTCCCCATCAAATTTTGAATTTGGAAGAAAACCAAATGAAGCCGGCCTTAAAACTGACAAAAAATTGTTTCGTAAAATAAAACAAAACTTTTCTTTTTCATAAAATATATTTAAACAAATTCGCAATCTCTAAAAAATAATTTTCCTTTCACCTCATTCACATCCAGATCTTCCTGACAAACACAAACACTCTTCTGAGCAACAAGTTCCTGGAACCGAAACTAACCGTGTTACAGGTGTGGCCTTTGTCCTGAGAGTAGAAAACAAACTCTTAAACAGCATCGAAAATGAAGTGGTAAAGGTTTATAAAAGACAAACTGCCAGCACAACTTACTCTCCTTTATTCCAGTGACTGAGGCAGAGTAGCCTGCGCTGCAGCCTCGTGACGCCGCAGCTCCAACAGAGCAGCTCCTGCAGGTAAATATAAGGTAAAGGTGAACGTCGCTCATTAATCATAGCTCTTTGTGCCCATTTATGGGAGGATGGACTCGCATCATGCACACCAGGAATTAAAATAGCAACAAAACCGGGGAATCTCCTTTTTTTTTTCTTTGTATTTTTTAGTTTGAAAATGGGACAGAGGAGATGGGCTTCACTGAAAATGACAAATACATTAGAATAAATAAATAAAGAACTGTATATTTTGAAGTTTAAACTATAGGAACAATTAAAACATGATTATACAGATTTACAAATCAGACGTAATTATATGACAGGCAGAGCTGCAAGTTTTCACATCTTGTCATCAGGTGGTGGTGATGACACCTCCGTGTAACTTGGGGAACTGATGAGTCGACGCTGACAGGGCCAGTGGGGCCCCATCCTTGTCGATAGCATAACCTCGATGTTTAATCAATACGAGTTTCTTTTTTTGTGCCTTCAAGAATCCGAGAGCTCGATGAGGTTGTCATCACAAATGACGCGCGCACAAATCCCATCGCCTCCACGGATAAACACGCTGTTTTTTTTTTTTTTTATGCCAATAATAATTTACCCGGGGGACGAGAGCGCGCACGGACGCATACATTGAGCGGACAACGCGTGGCTTTCTCCAGCGGTGAGAAAACGGACCCGGCTCTTCTCTCTGCAGAGCTTCAAATCAAGGTCTGATGGGTGGATTTACGTGGAAGATATAGGTTAAAATAAAAAGTCTCTCTAAACACAGGAAGAGTTTTTTTGAGATAAACGCACTTTAATATTGATGACTGACCCGTAAACGTCTCTCTGGACAAAACCACTTTTGCTTGTGCTGCACTGGATTAAATAGATAACAGATTAAAGCCTGTGACACATACTGTACATGACCAGTGTTCCTGGTTTCCCCAACTGATAAAACTCAGCCTACCAGCGTCCAGTTGACAATACATGAAAGCATCATGCAAACCTCACACAACAGACTCACAGGCCTGAAACACAGAATGGCCTGTGATTAAGGAGCTACTATAACAATGAACTCTGAAAGGATTCATTCACGAGGTCCCCTCGTTGATTGTGTGATGCCTAATTGACAACATCCAGTGTAACCAACCTGGCCGCACATCTTTGGCACATTTGAGGTATTTCTTTGTGTGGGTGTGTGTGTGCATGTGTGTGTAGGTGTGTGTGTGTGTGTGTGTGTGTGTGTGTTCATTCAGCTCAGAGGCTGGATGAACACACACCATATCATTCGCACCATCATAGTCGATTATTCAATGATACATTTCAAAATAATGTGGACACATTTCAAACATGAAACTACATTTCTTTGTATAGCAATCGTCTCGTTGATGAACACAACATGGTCACAATATAAAACAAATCTATAACCCAGAAATAGTCCATATCATTGTCCACAATCCACATAGTGCACTCACTCATTCTGAATGTCCACACAAGAACTTTGGCTTTGACACACATAACGTGGACACGAGCTTTGGTTTGCACAGGCCGTCTGTGGCCCAGGGAGGCACAGAGGCAGCTGATTTCTTAATTGGATGAATAAGGATCAGCTCCCGTGGAGGACGGCGTGGAGGGTGGGGGAGAAGGAGAGGATGGGGCTGAAATAGACTTCTCAGATGTGGCATCGTCCGTTTTTTCGTCAACGCCCTCTCCCGGGTCGGAGGCTGAAGCTTTGGCTGGAAGCAGCCCCTCCTTCTCCCGCTTCTTCTGCTTCATCCTCCGGTTCTGGAACCAGATTTTGACCTGAGTCTCATTCAGCTGCAGCGCAGCCGCGATCTCTACGCGCCGCGCACGAGTCAGGTACTTGTTGAAGTGGAACTCCTTCTCCAACTCCGTCAGCTGTTTAGTGGTGAAGTTGGTCCTGACCGTGTTCGGCTGACCTCCATAACCGTACTCTCCTGACCTGCCTGTAGAAAGAGCAAAGAATATGGGGAAGTTATACGTAGCATTGTCAACTATAGTTTCTAAAATTATAAACTGACAGACAACTCCTGATAGTACACATGGCTGTGCAATATGCTTTTCCCAACCTCCTACTTTATGCAGGAGAGCACAACAAAGTTTGCACAATAAGCACAATAAGTGTCACATATGAACTCAGAAACTTGTCAAGTTGCTTTTTGACTCACTCATGAACCAGTACAGACATGCCACTGTGCGCCTGTGCCATGTGAGCACCACTCTAGGCACCTACCTGTCTTTGGTGGGTTCCTCTTCACTTTCATCCAGTCGAAGGTCTGTGCCGAAGAAGCAGCTTCAGACAGAGGTGAACAACAAGCCTCCAGGTGAGCTGCGTGCAGAGGTGACAGCGGGTTCGAGCAGCCGGGAAAGGGGGTTGCCTGCTCGTGCCCACCGCCGTAGGCAGCGTGGGCATACTGCAGCTGGCCCAGGGGGGCGCCACTGTAACTTTGGCGATGCTGGGACACCATGGGGGAGGAAATGTTACCCGAGTACATCAATGGGCCGCACTGAGGAAATCCAGCTGTTGAGTCCACTTCCTGGTTGAGCCCGTAAGGGTTATAGGCAGCACAGAAACTTTGGGGTCCATAGCTGGAGCTGCAGGCCGGATGGGCCCCATAGGTGAGACCCAAAGAGCCCACAGTGGATTGGTATGAGCCCGGCTGGTGGGGGACGCCGTCAGGGGAAGACCTGCTCGCCATGAAACGGTCATCCGCGCCGCAGTTGTTTACTGTCACCGCACAGGACTGGAAAGTTGTCAACCCGTGGTCCGAGTGGAAAGCCCTGACAGAGCATGAGCCACCTTCACCGCTCATCACCGTGTAGTCTAGAAAACCGCTCATTGTAGCATTGTAACCAGTACTGAGGGGCAGACACCCTCTGATCTCTTATCCTCTTACCCTGAGTGACCGTGCCAACCTTTACCTATACTCTGTCCTGATCAGAGGGAGGACAGGGGCGCACCGACCGATATCAATGAACGGGTGCTGTCACGTGGGCCCAGGTCAGCCAGTGAGGCACTTGTCTTTATCCCTGTAGCCTGTGACAGATTGGTGTTTGAGTGGCTATTTAAATTCCAGGCGCTCGTCGATCAAGGTGACGCGCGTCGCCACTAATGTATTGGCCGAGCAAACAATGAGCTGTGGGGCAAACGACGGTGGACAGCTCCGGGGTCGCACGAAGCGCAGGGAGCAGAGAACACGCGGTGTACTCCAACACCTGCTGTGCTCGGCCACCCGCGGAAAGATTAACGCGTTTCACCTTCAGTAACCTCTTCAAGTGGACGACCTGACTCTCTGACCTCAGGTATATGTGCTATTTTTGGACTACTGGACTTACAGAGGTTTGTGTGTGTGTGTATGTGTGTGTGTGTATGTGTATGTGTATGTGTGTGTATATGTGTGTGGTGCGCGCGTGCCAGCAGTCGGCAGCTTCACGCCCTCGTCCGCGCGTAACAGCGGTGCTGTCAAATATAATAGTTTCATTCTCTCCTGGATGGATCGGTCATTGTGTGCGTGCGTGCGTGCGTGTGTGTGTAAGTGTGTATGTGTGTGTATCGGTGGACATTTTCCTTAAGAGGCAACAGATACAAAACACTGACCTTGTCTGGACCAGTAGTCCTCATGGAGACCAAAACCTGGTCCTTAATGAGACAGAACCTCATTTCCGAGGATCTGGTTGGGCTTAAGGTTAAGATTTGAATGTTCATTAACTGGTTAGGGTTAAGGTTGGGGATAGTGCTTTGTTATAGGCTGTACAAAAGAATGGAATTCAGTGCAGTGACATAAGAAGAATAGCTGATGGCATGTGTGTGCCTGCGTGTGCGTATGTGCCACGGGCTATCTGGGAGCTGTCTGTGTGTCCCATTCCCCACGCCAAGTGTTTCACGCTTTGACACTGCGAGGGATTTGCTGCACAAACATTGTCACAGTTTGACAGTGAGGGAGAGGCGGTATGGGGTTTCTCTCCTGACACAGATAAAAAGAACTTCACTTCAGTCAAAGCGATATAACTTTGCATCCCCCCTATAAAGGTCGCATTAGGAATGCTTGGCTGCTTTTCATTATACTCGCTTTAAGGTCGCAGGTGATGATGTAACAAGACAACATATTGATCATTAAGATGATGTATTAATCTTTGTCTCTCCCAGGGTCATGTAGGCTACTCTGATTTTACTCCCACATATATTCATTATGAATGTATGCTGATCAAATGATCTGATAATGCGAGGTAGTCGTGGCGCTAATGCGCACATATAGCCCGAGGTGCGAGTGAGGGCTGATTATCCTGTTAAGATCATCAAATCAAGCTGTTAGAGAAATGAATGGCCACGAGAAAGTGGCGACTGCGAGGAGGAGGAGGAGGAGGAGGAGGAGAGGCGAGGCTGTGCGCCGGAGAAATGCTGCAGAGATCCAGAGGCAACCTCTCACTGAGGAAGGAAAAGAGAGGGGAGGGGAGGAAGAGGGAAGGAGGGAGGGAAGCAGGAAGTATCACATGGAGAGATCAGCGCCCCCTTTGGTGATATGTGGAAAATACTGCCAGAAATGTTCCCACTGTTTATTGATTAGATGCATGGATAGCATAGCAAGATGGATAGCTAGATAGATAGATAGATAGATAGATAGATAGATAGATAGATAGATATTTGCGCACTGGTTGGATGTTACATATAGTAAAGTAGTGGCGCAAAGTTCCCATTAGTTTAAAAAACGCATTGGGGTCAATACAACTCCTCCACTCCTCAACCCCCTCCCTCTCTTCTCCAGCTGCCTCTGCGGCCATAGTGAGTGAGTGGGTGGGTGCAGTGCTGCCTGCCTGCCTGTTCCTTGCCTGCCTGTGGAAACTTCGCCAGGCCCTGCAGCTTTCTTTCTTGGCTCTTTGTGTGAACACATGTGCGCAGAATAGGCGCGCTGTCTCGGAATGATTTGGTTACACATGGCCCTTGTGGTTAGTCAGAGAGTGCAGGAACAACCCCTCCTTTTACCCCTACAGGCAAAAGCCTACTCCTTAAACACACACACACACACACACTTATGGACGCACAGAACCCACTTTCCCAGCAGACTGTTCAACCCAGTCGATGGGCTCCTTATGTCTTCCAGATTATTCGATAAACGGCTAAATGTTGGCGCTTATGAATTCCGCACGTATGGATGAGTTTCTAAATCGATCCGCACAGTCCAGTGTTGCAACCGGTGTTTTTTTTTCTTTAACTATTTTCACTTACAACGCTGTGAAAGTGAAACTTCCTATTGAATCAAACTGATAACTAATAACTGATTCCTATACATCAACTCAAGCGCAATACAATAGAGCAAGAGCGGTCATCATGCTTATATTGAACTCGAAGACCTACAGTGCAACACTAACTAATGCTCCAATAATGCTGCAAAAACAGGATAACCACTGCTGATAAAGTAATCCAATCACTGCCTAATGATGTGCTGTGTAAGATATACGTGAGCTATTCTTAGTAAACATAATCTAGTCCACAAGTAGTCTGTTAAGAGCTGAGTCTACTTTTATCACACTGGGAAAGAGTTGCAGCCTCCATAACCTGAGCGGGCTGCTACTGTTGCTGCTGTCGGTGAGCCAGAGTCGCGTTTAAACAAGCTATAAAAATGAATTATTACCAAACGCACGCAGAGACTCGGCCCCTTTTAGCACAGGAATTGGGGAGTCCCATATGAAAATGTAAGTGGGGTTTTATTTGTGCACATTACGCCACAATTGGTCTCCCTAATGTCCGCCTCATTCATGCCACGGAGTGATTTATGAGCTCCTGAAGGCAAACATGGCTCGCTTATTTGCCTGCAACATGCACACAATGTGAAAAAGCCCTGTCATGCTTTGAGAACTGTGCTTTTTTTTTTGTTGCTTTAAAAAATAAGTATACAAAGTTTGAGGGTGAACACAAATAATTCACAAGTGTTTTAGTGCAGCATTAAGCGACCCCGCGGCGTTTGTGTGCACATTTAACAAGTAATTTCACTAAATTAATTTAATTAATAATTTGTAAATTACGAGTTAATTTTCAGATATTTTTCTGGGATTTTAAAAATAATTATTGTACTAATATTTAAAATGGTACAGCCGTTACTGTCCGTTTGTAAAGACACACACACACTTTTTATCCCCCACTAAAGTGATTTGGATAATGTGGAAATTAAGTTGTATAATAAAAGTTAAATTCAAACATGTGGTGCCTTCCGAACACGGTGCGCGTTAAAGTAGTTATACTCATTGCCAACCTGTTGGTATAATTTGCATAATCCGTCTCTATCTTTAGATGCCCTACTTATTTTTATTGTATACAGTTTTTTCTAGATAAATAATTCAAGCGAAAACTGTTCAGCCTGCAAAATAAAGAAAAATAAAGCACTCACAACACGAGGAAACAGATTGTAGCAAGATAATTGTATTCTAACAAAAATATCCAAGACGCTGGAAGCTATACAAAAATAAAAATGACCTGGTTCCTTAGGCCTAATATTGTATAATATTCACATACACTCATAATTTCCATTCCAAGAGATCAATTTGTTATGGTAATTACAAGCCACGTTTGAGCAGAGCTACTTCAGTGATTCATTTTCATCCTTACCTTGAATTTACCGTCAAGTCAAATATCAACAGAATAAATGTGCCGAATATACAAACAACATCAGAGTTAACACCGTCGTAGCTTGATATTTAATGTCCCCAAAAGTTTCTGTCGTTGGCTTTTCTTAATAGTTCAGATGCTGCAGGTCGATTGTAGTTAGTGACTCCGAGAAGAAATAGAAAGTGTCCGCGGAAATGTCCACGGGGCTGTCCAGAGACTCTGACAAACTCGGCGAAGCAGCGTCGGAGAGCTGAAGGCAGGAATCCGAGGAGAAAGGCTGAAAGTCGTGTATAGAAACATCCAGGGTCGGGGGACTGTCGCCATTGTCCGGGCCAGATGCCGAGCCGGGGCCCATTGTTGACATGCAGCCCGGAACAGTGGGTGACGGGTTGGGAAAATGTTTCAGATTTTTGTCATTGCTGTTCAGCGGCGCAGCAGCAAAGCTCATGGACTCTCCATTGTGAAGCTGCTGTGTGGAGCCCAGAGAGTTGTTTTGAAAGGAGCAGGTATCTCTCTCCAGCAGGGCCCCACTCCGCTCGTACAGGGGGGCCTCGTCCTCCTCGTCGCTGTGGATGCTGCCATCGGCACTCGGACCTTTCCCCTCCCCGTTATGGTTCTCCTTGCTCTGAGTCTGACGCTTGTGCTTCATGCGCCGGTTCTGGAACCAGACTTTGACCTGCCGCTCGGTCAAATCCAGGAGAGCCGCTATTTCCACTCTCCTCGGCCGACAAAGATACTTGTTGAAGTGGAATTCCTTCTCCAGCTCCAGCAGCTGAGTGTTGGTGTATGCTGTCCTCAGCCGGCGAGAGCCCCCTCCCCCCCCACTGCTCTCCTCGATCTCAGGCGAGCCTGGAAAAGAAGAAGCATAACGGCCCGCGTGAGGGATTAAAAACGCAGGACACCACCGTTACATAACCCCGCTGCCTGCGAATGTAACACCGAGGCTATCACAGCCCACGACAGAGCGGCTCACAACATGCTGCAGCAAAATGGCCGCTGGAGCTATACTGACCCACTCTCATAGCCTGTTTACCCATTTATTTAAAAATCACCACTGCGTAAAGCTACCCATCAGATCGTTTTACGCATAAATATGTTCAGTTTGGATGTGAGGCAAACACAGTGCCGTGTAAAAGCAGTGAGGTCCAGATATCCTGGTGTGGGATAGTTAATGAATGCTCCAGCTGCCCTCCTCGGCAACGGCACTCCATCACTCTTCATTACTGTCACACATCAAAACTCTGCTACGGCTAGAGGAATAAATCATCTCCCATCACCAAACTTTACCCAAACTTTTCTTTTTACTTCATCACAGCCAAACAATAAACATGAGTCGATTCAAACAGAAAGAACATACGCTCTTTTTTTGTTTGTCCCTTTCGCCTTAAAATAAAAGGCCTGTGTATTATGGGCTTAAATTTAGCAACAGATCGCTGAAAGTGCTGTATATAAATCACGCACCTTTTGGGGAAAAGCACACGGGTCCATTGTTGATGGTGGTGGCAGTGGAGGTTGGCAGGTGGTTCCTCTTGGCGGCTTTCTTCTCCCTCATCCAGGGATACTCCGGAGGTAAGGAGGCGGTAGGCAGCTGGCTGCATCCGTCGGGGCTGTGTCTAGGCCGGCCGTGCCGCGGATGGCTGCCCGGGTTCAGGCTGGGAATGGTCTGCTCAAAGGGAGGAGGAATCAGTGTCGGGCGTGAAAGCGTCGAGCTCTTGATTGATGAACTTTGAAATGAATCAGCGACAGGGGGGAAAGATGTCAGGCACTCAGCAAGCGACGGCTGACTATTGATAAAACCGCTCTCTCGCTCGAATTCGTAATTCATCTCCGCTCCCTGAGAGCCGAGGAAAGTTTGCACGCGTATTTTTATAAATGTTGCGGCTCAGTGAGGACGAGGAAGAAAAAAAATCATTTAAAAATCTCGTGGTGGTTTTTTTTCTATGTCACTGATTACGGCCGTATGGGGACCGAGCTACTATTAAACTATTGAATTCATGGAGACAAGGTTGAAATTGGACCGAATTGCCTGTCACATGATTACCTCTGCCCAATGACAATTTGGGGTTTAATCAAAAGAAGCCACTGCCTGTCTGATTGATCCAAAAAGTCAGATGAAGAACGCCTCGCTCAGCTGGGGGACGACTGTTTTTATTTACATCTTTGTCCGCTCAGTTTATCCTCCTCTCGCCCTCCAGTCGAGTCCACTAAGCAACAAAATGTGTTTTTTAAGAATGGCTGACGCTCACTATTACAGGGAAGGAGCCCAGCCTGGGGTGCGCGCGGATTCGTGCACTCCTCTTTCTCGTATTGTTTGAGGATGTCAGTCGAGAACGCCCCCACCCCACACCCACCCACCCGCACACACACACACAAATACACATACACACACGCCAGTAGCTATTCATGAAAGCAAGAGTCAGGCTTCAGATGTGAAAAAGAAACAAACCCCAAAAAACTGATACGGTGACTTCTCGACAGACACAAACCCCAACAAGGGCCCAGCAGTTTGCTCTGTGAGTGTGCAAGTGTTGTCTACAGAGGAGACGGGATTCCTCTAAGGTACATATTAATGAAATATGCAGCGCATCCATCGACATGTGTTGCAATAAAACGCCCATCCATTAAGTTAATACTGAGGGATATGACACGCTCACGCCATTTCATCCAACATAACAGCAATTTAAGATTAACACACAGTGCAGGAACTTATCAGTGCACATACCCACGCATATGCGCACCCACAGCCACCACTGTTATATTACAGGCTGCTTATGCAGCTGTATAGGGGATGCTATTAAAATAGTATTTCGTTTATTCCATAAAAAAGGGCAGTTTTATGACGAGGTCATGCGCGCCCGTGTGCGTGTACATACCCAGAATGACACACACACACGCACCCTTTGATTGGTAAAATAGTTACATTTAAAACTACAATATGTTTCAAATATTTTAAAATGATTTTCTATTTGTTTTGAAAAAAACAACAACAAAAAAAACAACAGTGACCAGGCTTTGCTGAAAGGACAGTACCTATAATGCTGAGGGAGCCTTTCCACTGTATTTGCAGTTATCAGTTCTACTCTCTAAATTGCGATGAAGCAAGCACCAGCACGGGAATGATCGACCATGTACAACGAGTCCATTTGCAGCGTTATTATGTATATGGAATTGTTATTGAATGGCATTTCCCTGCAGCGTTTGGGGTTTTTATAGCTCCTCCAGAAGAATCTGTGAAAGCCACATTTGGGATGTTTTTCGTCAAGCAGTACATGTTGTATTTCCAAAAGGAAAGAAAAGAAAATATGACTTAGTGTGTAGGAGAGAGGAAGAGGAGAAGTGGTAGGCCTCTCTCAGTTTGTTGCTTATACACCAAACAAAGAGTCCTGGAAGCCTGTGCGCGATCAATCTTACTCGCCAAAAGGTCTGACAGCTCGGTGCCCTCACAACACATTTAAGGCTTCTAACTCTCCCTCGGATCAAATGCAGCCAGGAAGCGGCGAGAAACACTGGCCACTCACATTAAAACCAGTTTCTGTTCACAGTTAGAGCCGGACTGTCGCTGGAGGGATGTTTTAATAGATAAATAAGCTGCACAAGATGCGACCATTTCCCTTTTGAGGAGGCAGTATAATGCGCCATCGGTGATTATAGGGCGAAGCTTCTCCACCTGGCTTTTATCTTCGGTTTGGGAATGTGATTTTACACTACGACATGTTATTTGTCGTTTTTTTGGGGGACATGCAGGCTTGTGCGTGGAGCAGACCGTGTGTTGAAGGACAGAGTTGCTAGGGGAAGAGATGGATGGCTTTTTTTTGGAAATACGCACAGGCTTTGTGTGTAAGGAAAGGAGTGGGTGGCGGCATTTAGTGGACTCCAGCCTGTCTTACACACTTGTCTTTACTGCAGGAGTGATTTAAGAGAACGTTCCCACGGATGGAAGTAAAATGAGAGAAATACAAATCCCTGCTTTGGTTAAAACGCTGTGCATGTGCTACCTGTGTATATGGTGCATATGGGCCAAATCAGTGCCTTGCTGTGTATGCGTGTGCATGTGTGCGCGTGTGTTTTCTCAGTGTGTGCGTCCGTGTTGGATGCAGAAAAACTGTGCATCAGTTTTTTTTTTCTGCTTTGACACACCATGGTTCAATTGTTCTAGGTTTTCCCTGCTAACCATATGTCATGCTTAGTATGTCCATGTCCTCTTGTGTTCATCAGCTTAGTCTGAAATGCATTGTTGGTGCAGAGAACAAATGCACACATCATCATTTTGTATTTTCGAATTTAAGAAAATTAACAAAAAGATGTGAGCACACTTAAAAAAAAATGCTTTGCTTTTTTTTTTCTTTGCTGGACTGTAAATTTATGATTCGGTCTGCTAGGAGACACAAAATGAAAACGAATTCTCGTTTTAAAATGTGTGACAATCTCTCATTTTCCAAAAAAAATACACCGAGGAATACATTTTATTTCCAGCTATCGTCTGTTCATTTCTGTTTTTGCTCGAACCATCCTCACAGCCGAGGCGTTTGCTGTTGTAAACGCTGCCATGTGCAAATCTATAGCAGTAATGAGACAAATAAGCCCGTGATGATTACACTTCAGCCTGTATCCTTCTCTGACCGCATGTGACTGACTCAACATAAATAAATGGTTTTATAGGGAAATATTCTTCAAACGAGTTCTCATTTGGCTTGTTGTCTTCTTGCAGATTCTCCAGGATGGCTCGGGTGACATTTTATGTATTATTATTATTGTTATTATTATGAATGTCCCCGCGCAGATGAGGAGGAGAGAGGGCCACCCGAGTTTTCTTCACATCGAATGAAGAGGAGCAAGGGGAGGGAAAATAATGCGTTTTTTATTCGTGGCCATTTCCTTTTATTTTATTGATTGTAAATTATGTTGAATGATTTGTTTTCACTGCGTAAATTATTGCTGTTATTAATGTATTACTATCGTGCTTGTGTTCTAAAATGTTGTTTTTGTTATGTTGTTTCCTACAGTATGGAATGTGTGCAATAATAAAAATTTAATTTAAAAAAAAAATTATTATTTGGGAAACTATTTATTTTGAGATCGTGTGGAATGATTCGGATGAGTCTAATTTGAAACTGAAGGATGTGCTACAGTTATATTTCAATTCTTTTATTCATCTCTTCGAACTGGAGCAGCATGGAATGTATGACATCGAAAAAAAATGATGATCTGTCCCGGGTTGTTTTTTTTCTTCAATAAAGAAACTGCTAATGTATGTCCCTCTTTCCACTCTTATTGCATGGCTGATTGATTTTACATTGGCTGGGAAAACAGAATACCTCCTCGAAGAAGAAGAAGAAGAAGAAGAAGAGGAAGAAAACATAGAAACATTGGCTTAAATGGCAAACACGGTGTGCTGCTGCTGCTGCTGCTGCTGCTGCAGGCTACATGAATATGGGGTACAAAAGGGCCGAGACGCGAATATCCATCAACCTTCTCCCCACAAAAAAGATCGCAGGGTGTCAAATAATACTAAAGGACTCTTATCTTTACACCAAACAAAAAAATAAATAACATTAGAAAGTCCAATAAAACAAAACACAAGCAAGGGAAGCTGCATTTAAACTCATGACCCCTGTTTCTTTTTTTCTGAAAATGCATTTCCCTCAAATACCAAGCTGGTGGCTCTTGGAGGATTCTTTCACAAGTGCAACAAAATGCAAAACACAATTCTTCAACTGCGGATAAATAAAATACGGACAAATTCACATTAAAATGAATAACATAACGTTCATAATACCCTGTTTGAGTTTCAGCTTTAAAACAAGATTAAAAAAAAAGATTAAATAGACCTATGCATATACTGTGCCCCCCCTCCCTCCCGCTCTACAGTCCTACAGCCCAGATAAAGGTCTTTGTGAGACAATGACACAAGCAAATAGAGAAAAAATCCGAGCAAGTCGTGATTATTTAGCCTACGCTACTTCACACATCAAACTATAGAAAACATAAACAAAGGCAGAGAAGGTGGAAGCCGTGAAGAGGCGCAGAAACAAAGCAGTGATGTGTAGGTGGGTAAGACAATGGGCGGAGTGATCCGAGTACAGCGCCACCGCTACAGATGCGTCAGTTTGGGCGCTTCCTGGATTCTTCCCTGAGAGTAGTGCGGCGTTAGGTCTGTGTACGTCGGTGTCGGATCACACACTCCGTGATGCTGACTGTTGCCCATTGTGATTGCTCCATTGTAGTCCATGTTTGTGGACGGCGGGTGCGGGAGATGGGTCAGACCGAAAACAGAGGCCCCGGAATTGGGCATAGACTCGATGTAACCTCCGCCGACATAAACGGGGCTGCCCTGCATGTGCGTCCCGTAGTTGCCATTGCCTTGGAGAGGATGCGCGTCATACTCGGGCGTGGCCGAGTCGGTCACGGAATACCTCTTCTGGGAGGGCGGGCAGTTGTTGAGGGAGCTGTTCAAAGGCGGGGGATATGACGTAGCCATACCGTATGCATTTTGATGTGGTTTATTGTAAGACGTCGGCGACTGGGATTCATAAGGTACACTGTTTACAAGAGAATGCATAGAGTTGAGGTATCCTCCCGCACCGCCACTGGAGGCAGGGCCCACGGGGCTCCGCGGGGACTGTCCGCCGGGGGAAGGCATCATTCCGACGCCCTTCTGATCCTTCTTGTACTTCATCCTGCGGTTCTGGAACCAGATTTTAATTTGTCTCTCGGTAAGGTTGAGCAGGTTAGCCATCTCCACTCTCCGGGGTCTGCAGAGGTACCGGTTGAAGTGGAACTCCTTCTCCAGCTCCACGAGCTGGGCGCTGGTGTAGGCTGTCCTGGCCCTCTTCGATGCTGCTGACCCTGGAGGACTCTTGTCTCCGGGGCAACTCTCCACTGTCAGGGAGGAGGAGAGGAGACTGTCAATCAGTAATCCATTACAGACAGTGAGAGAGATACAGAGGGAGGTGCAGAGATAGGAAAGTGAGAGTGAAAGCAAAACCGTGTGACGACACACACACATACACAGCTGATAACAACATTTCACCATCAAGAAGGGTGGGGAGCACACTACTAGATACATATGCACTACAACACAACTGCGCATGTGCAGGTACGTGCATGTACACGTTGCAAACACCTCAATATTTTTGATAAATCTGCTTCCTACTGCGAAGCACAGGGGTTATCATCAAAGCTCGGCGAGACAATTAACAATCAATTTGTAGACACTGCGCCTGTGTGTACCCCACTACACTGAGTGCAAAGTAGATGGGGGTTTATCCGCTATAGAAGCCAAGCAACCTTAGATCCCTTACTACAACATATTGACCCCCACCTGCCCCTGTACAGTCACAAATCAAGCATATGCGTAATGCAGAGCATTACTCCTCGGGGTGCACACAGCAGCTTCCATTGCCCTCACTGATAAGTCTCCCCTTCCAAGAGGCTGCAGTTCGCTGCAGAATATCAAGGTGTTGGTCTACTTACTGCTGTGGCAGACGGCCAACACTTAATACATTTCACTACCTGCCGCCTAGACCTGGAAAGGAATGCAGCCCTGGCCCAGTAGAACGCTTTCATCTCTGTGGAAAGCGTTAGCACGTGGCTAAGGAGGAATGCCCATACATGCAGGGCAATCACTCATGATAATGATGATTATTACATCCATTTTATGATAGACACTGACGTGTGTTCACTGCAGGATGAGGCCTCGTAAATGTTAGCACCTCAGCACGTGTTGTTCAAACTAATAAAACACCCTTTCTGACGTTTAGACGCAGCAGAAATGTGTGCGTAAAGCGTGCGTTCAGCGTCTCCCTCTGCAAATAGCATTTCTATCACCATTAAAAACAAACGTACACGCCTTCCAGTTATAAATCACAAGAGCGCCATTTTGCGACACATTTGTAGTTTTTACTGGAGGACGCCACGTGTATGGACTGGGGGGAAAAAATGGAATGTGCGTAAAAAGGTTTCTATACATTTTACCAACTCAAGTTTACCATCTGGCTTGCGTACACGCGTAAAAACGTGCGATAACGCTCTTTCACAAATGTGCGCACTTCTACGGGCTGTAAAAACGAATGGAAACGCTCCACGAAGCATAAATGAAAATTAAGCCACGTGTCTTTGCATTGTACTGCGTAGGCCTAACTATTATATTAGCATATCATGAATTAGAATATCATTCACAAAAATTCCCAAAAGGTGAAGTTTTGGAAAATTACCATCTTTTTAAATGTTTATTCTACCAAAAATAAAGTCACAAACCCCCCCCCCCCCCCCCCCCCCCCACGCTCTGGCCCAACAACTCCCCCTCTAATAAAAACAGCAGGACAAACTGAACAACTGTTGTGTGCGTGTTTGTTTGTTGTCTCTCTGGGAACATTATGTGATCAGTGAAGATGCGTGTTTACAGTAGGGGCAGGTCAGCTGCAGGGCACAAGGGATAACAAATGGTGGAACATACTCCCAGTGCTGGGGCACGTGGGTTTTCCACAACCTTGTAGTATGTTTAGGGTGTTTAGTGTTTCTGGCAGCGTTTTTGAAACTATCAGGCTTGAAGAAACCATAATATAAAGGCAACATTTTATTCTCCTGAATAATATTGTAAAGCTACAGAGAGATGCAGCAGATTTTCATAAATATAGCACTATTTATAATATTTTTACACACTTCTGACACGTAAAGAATAAAAAAAAACAAAAGTGGACATTGTCCTTTTGGGCTTTGCCTTTCTCCTAAACCTTTACCTGGCCACCCAACCACCCACATCCTGAGCTAAACGTGTGCAACTCTGTGGTTAGAGGATATGAAACTGTGTGTTTATGTCAGCAACATCGTGTTTATGTGTTGAGTACCTGAACTGGCGCTACTGGTGGGTTTCTGCTTGGTGTTCTGACGAGACTCCTTCATCCAGGGGAAGATGTGTTTGCTGCGAGCGTTAGAGGTCGGGGAATCGTTCTTGGCACTGGGCTGGTTGGACCCGTTGCTTGCGCTTTGGCTGATAGCACCCGGGGATTGCGAGGGAGGGGGTGGACCTGACACCGGCACCTGCGGTTGATTGCTTTCGGGATGAACCTGGGACTGCGCCACCTGAATGGATGTGGTCCTGTCGCAGCCCTCCGCCATCTCCCCCGGCTTCTGCAAAGCCACGGTGCCGTCAGGAGACTGCAGGGAGCAGGCAGGTCGATGGTACTCACTTTCCACATGAGAGGCCCGGGGATATTGGACCTGATTGGCATCATAACTGAAGCCATTTGCGCTTTGATATGGGTAGCCACTGTAAATTGCGGAGCTGTCGTAGTAGGTTGCCTTTTGCATCTCGCCGTTTCCCAATATTTATTTCAGAAACTGACAGGGTCTTGACACCCTTGTAGAATAACATTGGCACCCCGTGGTCACGTGACGCCTCTCCGCCAATGGCCTCCTCGGGTGAACCTAGGGTTACAAGAAACACTGTGAGGAGAAGAAATGGTGGCGATCCATCTTACTTTTCAATACAAGCCTGACACGGCAGACTATGGAGGCAAGATAGGGCCAACAGTCCTGTAGACTATTACCGTTTACCTTATGGCTTACACAGGGCACAAAGGCACGAACTAACCTTGTATTACCATTTGTGCCAAACAACATAAAAAAAAACCTTTTCAAAAGCATTTCAGATTGCTAAATCAATTTTAGGACCTAACAAGAAACTGCATGACATTTTAAACCTTTGAGTCTATTAACAATGGAAGTGAATACACAGTTACAGGGCAACAAATGGAGAAAAATGCTGTAGGTTTAATAATAAAAAAAAGAAAAAAAGATGGGGCTACAGGAAAGGCTTATTAGTGGGTTACCACACAGGAAAATAATATTTCTGTTACATTGTTATTCTACCAACAGGGCTGTCAACAGTGGATCTGATTTCCTTGTAGCAGCTGGAGACATTCCCCCACTCCCACAAACGTTTCATCTTATTTTTCGACATTAGTTAGAAAATACTCTCCTTCTGTAAAAGCCACCGGGCACAAAAACATAAACATTCGCCTTTCCTCTCTTTTTTTTCTTCATTTTTTTTTCTTTGTTTTCGCTTTTCTTCTTTGCGTGCTGCAAGATAAATGGAAGGGCCACGAGGAAACCTGAAAAACCGGGCGGGCATCCGTGCATCTCCATGACCACAGCGTGAACTTTTCCTTGCAGGCCCATAATAATGGTTGCTGTCGGTGCTGCCTGCTCGGCGGCCCGTCGCGGTGATATATGAGGGTCAGTGGGCCGGCACGGTTTGCACGAAGTGAGCGACCAAGCCCGGGAATGCAGGCGGACAGAAAACTCGGGCATGGCAAACCCACATCCTGCTGCTAAAACCATAATTCACGCAGGTAACCATGGGGATCCGCCTCAAAAAGATTATTGGGGAAACTGCAGTCGACACAGCAGGTCACATTGATGTTACAAATGAAATTGCTGAATGTTAATTGTGGACACCGAGTGTTTTTACCTATTTGAAATAGAAAATATATTATAATTATAATAATAATTATGATAATAATAATATCAATAATAATAATAATAATAATAATAATAACGATGATTAATTCTTTAAAAAAAAATAGGCAACGATTCCCTCTAAAAAGTATTGGATCCTACAATAAAAAATAAATAAGAAAAATAAACAAACAAACTGCAACGCATTTGAATGTTATAAAATCTAAGCTTCATATTTTATCAGCTGAGAATAAAAGGCCCCGGTGTATCTGACAGTAAAACCTGAGTTTGTATAGGTTGCTATAAACAAATAAGGTATTTCACAGTATATATACATATATATGTATACATATATATGTATATATATATATATATATATATATATGTATATATACTTTGCCAGACATGGACTGTGTATACATTTTCACAAATTAGTGGAAGGAAAATGTCCCAACAGCAGTCGGTTTGTGCAGGCGAGCAAAACGCGAAATAGCAAATGAGTCTAAAATGAAGGTTGAGCGCAGCTCAACCACAGACTGAAAGAGTGAATCTTCGCCGTATCTGCTCTCACGATGACCTGGAAAAGATACGAGGGAAAACTCTGTGGTGGATATCTCCAGACTGACGAGCCATGGTGATAGTCAGAAAAGGCAGCGAAAGAGAGACAAAAGACAGACTAAAGCTGAGTGCGTCGCCCTCTGCTCCACGTTCGAGAAATCTGGCTGCCTGACTGTGTGTGTGTGAACTCTTCCTGAACCGAGATCTAAGTCATACGGTGATAAATCACCGCACGACACACAAACTCCGCCATTTACAACCGAGGGGAGCCTATTTCTGGCCTGCTTACCTTATCCTCTGACGACGAATGCAGAGCACCGAGCAATATTTTCTCATTCAGCGATGAAATCGATCAAAGCAGTAATCCAGAGAAAAAGTTTAAAGCCAGGACTGGCTGGGTGAGGCGGCAGCAGCAGACTGCGCCCTGCCATACACCAGGCATTAGCAGCCACAACAAAAAAGGAAGCGCAGAGAGAAACCCCTTTCCTTTTTTCCTGCTCTTTTTTTTTCTCTCCCTACTCGATGTGGATGGGTAAACTGAGATTACGAAAGCAGGCGTGAGCACTCGGGTCAGCGAGATAAGAGTTATCTGGACCCAAGATTTAATTTATCGTCATATAGAGCAGTGGTCAGGACTTCATACCAATATTAAAGCTCAGCCAAGGCTGTGCTGACTGTGTGATCCTTCACCAGTACCACGCAGACACCAGTGAACTGCCCCGAACCAGAGCGTCACCATAGACAAGAAAAATTATGCAAATGAAGTAGCGCCTTGGAGAGCCAGTTCACATCAAGTGGCTGCCTCTCCTCCTCCCCCAACCAAATGAGGTGGTGAGTCTAGAAAAAAACATATATCGTTACAAATAGCATGCAAGTCCATTCCTACAGTGTTTTCATTTTTTTTCTTTTTTTAGTTATTATTTACCCCGCGTCCTGCAGTGGAATTATGAGCCCAATGGATGAGACGTTGGAGAGAGGGGGAATACAAAGGAATAATCAGGCGCTGATCGTGCTGCATTTCCATTTGCATGGAACATAAAGGGCTTGTGTCCACAGCTTAATCATTAGCCCGCATTTTCTGCACTTATGCCTTAATCGTTTGGCACAAGTCGGATTCATTTCTTAGCCAGTGCTTCTGCATGGAAGTCCCTTTCTCTCTAAATACTACAAAACAAAAACAACACCAGATCATGTCTATTTAGTTTTAAGTGTATCAAGAGAAAACCTGACCAGGAGCAGGGTGTGGAAAAATGGGAAGAAGTTTCATCACCAGAAGGCAAAGTGGAGAGGACATGCAGCCAGGAGCAGGGCTGAAGAGAGGCGGCAGCAGGGGGAATCCCTCTGCATGGTGAGGCCAAAAAGAAATGATGAAGGAAAGAAAGAAAAAAACAGATTTATGTCCTCTCAGCTAAACCCGGGGCTACAAACGTGTCCAAGGCTGCAGCTTCTCGCTTGGTGTCAGGACAAAATCCAATGGCACAATTAAAAAAAGGGGGTACAAAACGCGGACGGCGTGGGAGGGTGAGTGGGACAAAAATTCACGCGTGAGGATTTTTTTTAGCTAACTCGGCCTTTTTCTTTCTTATACCAAAGTAGCCACATTGTATAATTATTAACTTCTTTGTGGCAAAATGCTGATTCGTCTCTTTCTTTAATTTGGCCCTGGGTGGAGGGTTAAATGTCAGTGACGGTGTTCGGCTTCTACTGCCGCGCATAATACAAATGTGGGAGACACAAACAAAATCTATGAAAGAGAGAAAGAAAAGAAAAACATTGTTAAAAACTTGCAGTGCAGTAAAGTGTAACACCCAACACGCAGTGGCTTTCACTGAAAGTAGGTTTTGAAAAGAACGAGGCACTTCTCCAAGAGCTGCGATTCCCCTCGTCACTTTTATAGTGACAAATTACACCACAAAGACAAGTGGAAGAGAAGGAATTATTGCTCACGGGTCGCTCATGTTGCTGCTACAAGGAAACACACAGGCCAGGAGCTGCTTCTCTGTCCCAGTGAGTGCTTTGGTGGGCGTGTGTGGTACTTATTAGAAATTGAATAAGGATATCACCATTGAGCATTCATAACACAAATCAATAAAGATATATAGACTCACCGAAGGCAGTTCAGGATGTCTCGGGGACCTTGCGATGGCCTGAATTTAGTTGGCTGGATTTCTGCAAGGAGGAGTGGAATATTTATTTTTTTGAAAATGCATCATGTTTTGTAAATTGCACTGTTGTGAATTCAGTTTTCTAGTAGGTGCTCCTTGTGCAGCTATAGTGCGGTAATAAAAGCATTGGTATATGTTATGCGTTAAATCCTTTTTAAAATGGCGCACACATAACTGGGATCTGTTTTGTTTTTTACTAAATGTGCATATTTTCAAAAAACAATACTAAGGTATATTTTTTATTAACAACATGCTGATGTATTTGTAAAAAACAGCTATAAAACCAATTTTTATAGCTTCGAAATGTGAAATTTAAATTGCGTTTTAGACATTTCGCAATAATATATGAACAAATATCATTAAAAAAAAGACGAGACTTTAGTGAATAGGAATAAACACAGAAATAAAACAAGACGATAGTGCAAATATTATGTTGGGACAAAAACATCACAGCCATGCACAGCAGAAATGCTATATGAAAATAAAATAAAATAAATAATTATAAAGGGCCTATGCAAATAACGAGTTTGTTGTTTCCCTGCTGACCGGTGAGCATTTTCTCCACAAACGGATCGAATAGTCATTAGCTCGTGCGCACCGTCTTCCCCAAGTCCCCGTGCCCATAAATCAAGCAGGAGCGCCGTGACCTCAGCGCGGCCGCGCGGTCCTGGATGGCACTCTGTCTTCCATTATATCCTCGTTTCCCTGGCGGAGCGACACAACCCCACCGCTTTCCCCTACATTTCATGGAGCTCATCTTAATGCACCATTTGCGCACAGAAACCCGGGTAAACACACGAGATGTTGGTTTTTATAGCGCAGGTTGTTCCTTGGAGCGGCCGCGCGCTTTGTTTGGGCTTGGTGTTTTGTTTTTCCGTGGGCGCCGGTATACAAATGGCTGCTTTATTTACAAACAATAAAACAGGCCACTGTATTCCAATTGCAGCTCATGATATTTAATATTTGGTAAACGCGATTGTGAAAATACTAATATTGAGCAAAGGAAACAAAATGGAAGAAAGGTCCCCATGTTATTAGCGAAATGTATTTTTATTATTATTTTTTTGCTACCTATTTCGTATTTTGTAGAAAAACCCGAGACCCGTCTGACCTCTGTCTCGCGCAGCAATAACTCACGACAGTAATGAACAATCGGCGGAAATACCTCGAAATAAAATCCATCCTTCCCAAAGCTCGGACTGTGACTCTGTCCGCGTGGAAAAACATATCCGTCCGTAACAGCAGTATTATACATCCACAGACGCGGGATCCTCTGTGTTTCACTTCGCCTCTCTTCTCATTTTTTTTCTCCCCTCGATAAACAATCTACACGACCCGGTCTCCCCTCACGGAAAGTGGGGGTAACCCGCATATAATCAGCATCATATGGCCAGACCGGGGCTCCGGTTTTCTTCCCCGTGCCATTACATCGCGCAGTATTATGCGCTGCGCTCACGTGACGCAACGTCAACTTAAATCCCTTTTATTTGAGCCCGTGAATCATTAATGGAGGCAGTCATTGCCCCTGAGGAGAAACGGATCAGTTTGGAGGGAGAAAAAAGAGGACTATGTGACACTGCAATGGATCTGGCAGAGGAGCAAGTCTCTTGCAGAGAAGCAGCTTTTCCACGTGTCGCCCATTCACAGGGAAAAAAGGCTGTTGTGTCACTTTTAAAGTGCCATATATTTGGAGCCTGTTAGCGGCTGAAAGAGCTAATCTTGCTGTATTATGGTCAGTTTCAAGTGCAGCCACAGCTCTGAGTGAGCCAGGCTGAAAGTGGAGTGTGTTTTTTTTTTTGCACTGCAGCGTGACAATTCGCACTATGTATGAATGAGAAGACCTTCCCGACAAAACACAATTTAACAGTGACATCATGATTACTCATTGCACTAATAAACCTCTCCTCATGTCTCTCTGTAGCACAGGCGGGCTTGTAAAGTGCATTACAGACAACTCAACTCAATATCGCCCCCCTCCCCGCTCTCGTTGTCAGTCTCCGGCTGTAGTATCGCTTAGTGAACATCATGCTTCTCCATCAGCACAAACCTGCACACTGCTGACTTCACTGACACAAAACGTTTACCTGTCCTACATTATGAGACTGTGTGTTCCGGTGGTCATGAGGGGTGCGTGTCAGTCAGCAGCGAGCGGGAAGTGGAGGTGAAGTAACCAAAGAGTGGCTGCTCGACCTGCTGGTCGAAACGCAGATCCCCCATTAGACTTACATGCACTTGTGCGTTTCCTATGAGCGACTGAGTGATGGTGGAAATTACACGTTTGTGTAAAGAAGAGTTTGGGGAGCTTCTGGAGAGGGGAGGGTCTGAGGGAGTTGGCAAAATAACCCATTTAACCCACAAATCCAGTTTTGGCTTGCTATCGAAATTATAATCCAACGCATATGCAAATAATGTGCCACGCGTTTGCTGTGGAAGAAATCTGGCTCAGCCACTGCTAATATTGACAAAAGTTATTGTCCGGAAGGAGCCTCTCTCTTTTGGGTAACATTTGGCGCTTGTTTTCCATCGTCACCGAGCAGCGGGCGTGGAAAAATCCCACCACAACTATTAATCATTTGGGGCGGACATGGACAGCATCCCCACTCCCACATCAGCCTTTGTCTTCTCAAACTACAACTTGAGCGGTAAACTTATTAAAGACAGCAACAGAAGCAGACCAGCTCTCATTAATTCACCTTCAGCACTACTGACACTGAAAAGGAGGAATGTTAATGTTGAGGGTTAAAAGTTGACATTTTTACGCACAGATTTTAGACGCACGGCATTGGAAAAAGAGGACAGTTTTTTTTTTACTTGTTTAACAGAATGTTGGAGTTTGTCCTGTGCTATTCCGTGCTCTCTTTGTTTTCATACAGATGGAAAAGCTGTTGCCAGGACGATATGACTCGACATGACCGTGCACTGGAGGCTGCTCCAATCTTGCCTTTCTCAAACACACCTGAACTCTTCCTTGACCCGGGGACACAGTCTACAGGGAGCAGGATGTAAAGCAAAAGGCCCTCGGCAGGTATTATCCTTATTATCATTATTTTTATTACTATTATAAGCCATGTTTTAAGACTTTCTCTTTGCACAGAATAAGTAAACGTTGATGTATTGTGTTTAAATCTCAACTGCTCTAACATAAAACACATCTTTCAGAGTTATTTACACAAATCAAGGCTCCTTATCACTGTCAGCAAAGAGGAGTTAGAGGCGCACACCTCTGGACGATGGCCAGTCGGCGGTCCATATCTTCCCACAATGTTGACACTCGGAGCTCTTAACAGCAAGGCTTGGGTTACCGATATACTCAGCCGAAGATAAGTCTTTCTGCTAGGTTTACACCGGCCAACATCAAGGCTAATGCGAAATTCAACGCCTTCAGCCGATTGGAACCATCTCTCATGGACGCTCACCAGCACCAGGGCCGATTAGGACTGGAGATTTATGCCAACATACTGTAGGTGGTTGTAATAAAGCAGTTTGAATTTCCATGCTGGCTCTCTGAACATTTTTTCCAGGACATATAATAGGCTTTAAATGCTAAGCCGTGAAATTAAGGTTTTGGAGGTAAGTGCAAAAATAGATACTATATACTACAACAAAAAGAACGATATCAACAACATGAGTAATAATAGCACACTTTAAAGTCACATAAAGACTTTGTTAATATTTAACTTGTGGGTGAATTGCCCATTGCGTTCGCTCCCATTGAGAGGCTCTTTGAATCCGAGTTGTCCTGACAACTTTTTGAAGCAACAGATAAAACCCTCTGCATTGTCACTGTCACTTTAAACACATTTTCTGCTATTTATGACGAGATTAAGTGGGAAATAATCACAGTCGCTGTTATAATTCACTCAAGACAGCTATTGATCTTGTTGTTACATCCTTACCAACAGTCATTCTTACAGTAATTTCTGCTTTATTTTGATTAATTAGGTCACTTTTCAGTATTAATCCACAAAAAGAATGATTCGACTGATATCATATTTAACACTTAAGCCACATCCCTTTCATTTTAAACACATTTGCACATTTCTTTAAGATGCATTTTTTTTGTCATCTTCATTGTGGTCTTTAGTTAGATGTTCAGAGTTGATCAATAAGACCTGCTGCATGTATCATGTTCTTTGAAAAGTTCAATACAACACAGTGTTTTAGCTCAAAATACGTTCTCATATTATATTGTATTGTAGTGTAATTCAATGTAATAAAATGGCAGTTTAAAATGTTTGGCAATAAAACAGAAATCTGATAATCAGGTGTGGTCTAATAATGATTTCTGCAACCGCAGAGACACAAAGTACAGATCCTATTTCAGTACATTTTTATAATCTACATAACTGTGTGGCCAGAGAGAATAGAACAACTTTTCCCTATTGAATTTCCCATAAAACCTCCAGCAAAATACAGAAAAACAAACAGCCGAGTTTACTCACAAGTCATGGCGGTCTGTGTGCAGCAGACGGAGCGAGCTGTGTCAGGGGAGAAGAGATCTGACTCGCACCCTGCGGAAGATCACTCCAAAATGGAAAATAAGGCAGATTTTCACATCTATTTCTGACCCCCCGGGGGTATTCATTATTCAACAAGTCACGTGGACAGGCGAATTAAAATTTCAGTGCATTGAAAGTGACCTCTATTCTCGAATCAAATGACTTGAAATCTGTAATTTGAAGTTGGATTTGTCGGCGTCTGCGGTGCCAATCAGCTTCAACGCCATCTTCTGCACAGCCTCCATGTCTGCAGCCTGTGCTGCACGTGCTGGCTGAGCCGAGGAGCCTTTGCAGACGCACGCAAAGACATTTTTGCAAATGTTTTAACGTCGTGTATGTATGCAGACGTGCAGTTAGGAAATAGTAAACGTGAAAAAAAAACAATCTACAAAATGCAATTTAATGCGCAGATTTAATTTGAATTTCACTTTTAAATTAATTGACTAATAATTTAATTACCAGTTGCTTTAGTTACTACACTATATACAGTCACTACCATTGTTATTGAGGAGACATTTTGCCAAAGTATAATTTTAAAAAAATCACACCAGGTTATACGCCCTCAGCATATCAGTTTGTTTCTGATCATATCGGCGCTCAGTGTGAGACCTTAACGCTGGTGTCTCTGTGATGAATTGCAGAGGAGCTGTCTCTAAGAATAATTTTGGGAGAATTCATGGCTCGACATCACACCTAGAACACCGTTTTTTGTTTTCGCGCTGTCTCTGTCTAAATCTGAAATAAGAAAGGGGGAAAAAAACTGGCTGAGGTCTCAGCACTGATGTATGGTCTGAACATTGTGAGTGTCGAGAGGTCAGGGGTTAGAAGAAGTGCTCCGAGACGGTGATTGGCCAGAACTGGCCGTGTCCCCTGGTTGAACTCTCCATTGTTTGGATGTAGCAGGTAGTGACCAACACTCACACTCTGGTGCATTAGGGTTGGCTGAAATCTCCCTATAATGGTCAGTAAGAACAATATGTGTGGCCGGATACATTTGCCGATTTGGGTTTGGTCAAATTCTCCTCATAGAAACAAAGCATGTAACATTTGGAGACAACACCTAAAGGCTCAGAGATTTCCAAAACTCGAGGTTTAAATGCAAGACAACGCACAAAGACATCCAGTGCACACGTGTATGGATTAGAATTTCAGATATTTAAGCAATGAAATTCTAAATAAAAAACAATGATTTGGCCTTTAAAACTGCTCTGACCATGTGGAAACATGTCCACCGTACATATCTAGTGTACATGTACAACTTTGCGCAATGATTTACATATTGGTTCTCTCTGAAAGTACCATAAAATACTACATATTGTATTTATTTCTAGTCAGATGGAGATACATTTTAGCATTTTCAAAGTATAGCGCAGCAGATTATCCAGTGTTCTGACACGCTATCCCAGTTTTACGCACGCAACTCTAAATACTGGATGTGTGAAATTATTCTTTAGATATAAGTAAAAAAAAAAAAATGAAATCAAAGTTCACGCACTAACATAGAAATAAAAAACAAAAAAAATACATTTGATTAAATTAATACAATTGCTACAAAAATCTTACATTGAAAGCAGCTAATATCCCATTATTACGCATGGCTTTGACAAGGCATCGAATCGAATATTAGTATTTGCAGTGACAAAATATCCAAAGCCATATCAGCCTTGCAAGTGAAGTACATATTTATTTCACAAGGACAAATTGATCCTACACTAGCCCACATCACAACGGCCATTACTGAGACAACACATACAAATATTCACAGTTTAGAACACAGCACGACATGGGACGCACTAAGACAAATAAAACTGGACCTTACAACAACGACAACAACAACAAACAAACAAAATTCGACTTGAAGAAATGCTTTCCTTATTGTGCCGTCATTATGATTTGTTTATATGTACATTAAATGTGAAAGTCACCTGGACTACATTCAACAGTAAAATCAACCCACTCAAACGCACAAACTACACTGTTACTCTGGCTGATGCCTTTCCTCTAAAACAGCCGCCTGGTTTTCTAAACAGGCATCTATAGATTCTCGCTAAATATCTTTCAAGTATATTAGAACTTTCCATGAGCAAAAATACAAAACGTGAAAATAAAAATAAAAATAAAAAACAATAGTCAAAAATAACATAGAAAAAATGATCTCAAAACTTACTTTTACCTCAATTATAACTGTCATGATAAAATTTGATCCATGTCCTATATGTCTGAGTGTGCGTAATCCTTCTTTCATAATAATAAACAATATATAAACACTTCAGTCGCCACCGTGGCCGTTAAAGGTCAATTTCAAGCTTATATGAAGAGGGAGAGGACAAGCGGAGAGGGAAAGGGTACAAAGGACGTGACAGGGGCCCAATGGCAGAGGCAGAGTGAAAGAGATAACACCATGAGTGTAAAATACTGAGAATTGGTCCAACAAATCCAACTTGTGTTATTTGCCATCTCAGTCTGGACTGGGTTTTTATGGGTCTGGTTCGTTCATGCACTATAGACCTGCGGTGCACGGCGTGGGGACAAGCTGCTGGCCTGTTTTGATCTGCTGCTGTTGCTGCTGCTGTTGTTGCTGGGGCCCCGAGGATGAGGAGGAGGCCGAGCTGGAGGAGCGGATCTTGGTGTTGGGGAGCTTGTGCTCCTTCTTCCACTTCATCCTCCGGTTCTGAAACCAGATCTTGACCTGGCGCTCGGACAGACACATAGTGTGCGCAATCTCCACCCGTCTGCGCCGGGTCAAGTACCGGTTGAAGTGGAACTCCTTTTCCAGTTCCAGAGCCTGCTGGCGGGTGTAGGCAGTGCGGGACCTCTTGGGCACTCCTCCATTGTAACTGGCATTGACTGGAGGAGGGGGGGAAAACAGCCATAGAAGCAAGCAGGTGTTATATGCAGGCTGAAGACGTGTATTCCAAAAGCAAATATTTCCTCCACGGGATGCATTACTGGGGTAGAAAAACTATAAAACATTTATGGGAATTGTGTGGAAATGCAGCCGATCTGTTTGTTTTATTCTCTATCTTGTTTCAGTTTACGGACATGACCTTACTGTGGAGATGCCGAGTGAACAAGCATTCGCATCCAGGGACAGATCAAGCTTAGAAATGATTAACAAAACAGCGGGGTTAGATATTACAGTTTGGCTCGGCTCCAGTGGTGGAGGTAGTTTGGGTTAAAAAGCAACAAAGGCACATGGCCCCGACAGACGAACATAAGCAATAACATTTACGAGGGTCCTTAATTACCGACCCTGCTGCTCGATAGTCGTAAATTGCTGTATGGGCTGCTACCACTGCTGCCTCAATAAGCGTGCGTGTGTTGCAGTGGTTGTTCCTCACTGGTTATGGTATTTAACCATGACGATTACTCACCGGTGGTTGCGTGGACCTTTTTCATCCAAGGATACACCACCGGCTCCTTGCCCTTCGCTACGCCGGGATACACCTCAGTGGCAAGGCTGCAGTCTTTGCTTGCGTTTGCTCCTGCGCCACCGTCTGGGGCCGCGGCGAGGCGAGGACCGTGGCTCTGTGGAACCGGCTGCGGCTGTGCGTGATGCCCGTCGCCGAAATCATCGAGTCCGTTGGCGGGAACGTTACCGTAATCGTATCCCGATTCTGTGTAGTTTGACCTCGGATAGGATGGCTCGTCGTGATGGGGGAAACCCGTATCTTTTGGCCGCTCGTAGTAATCTCCGGGGTTAGGGATGTATCCGCTCTGCTGATATTCGTCGCATGGAGGAAAGGAAGGCTCGATATAGTTGGAGTTTATCAAGTAGGAACTCATGGTCATTAATTTGTGAAGTGCAACAATACTAATTTTTATCGCGCTGTCGTTTTTCTGATCTCCACAAAACCCTCCTACTCCCTGTCAAATGTACAAAGTTGCCTGGTCACGTGTGAAGCGCCACCAATCACCGCGTGTCCTGTGGGCATCATGTAAACAGGAACCAATGGAAAGCATGGCACTGGTACCACCAACGCTGCTCGGACTGGCTTACGTTTGTGTTTTCCTTATTAAATCACAGTATATAAAGCAAAAGCAATCAACTAACTTGTTTACTGCATGAGGCCAAACTTATGTGGGTGAGGTTTTTACTGCATGTGGGGAAAAAAGGAAGGAAAGAAAAATCCACCTCTGAAAGAGAGAGTGAAAATGAGGATCCAGCTCCACAGAAAACACAGTCTGCTGACAAACAAAAGACTGTTTCTGGCAGTCAGTGGCAAAACACGCAGTATAGGAGAAGTATTTGCAGTTTAAAACGCCGTGCATTCGAATCAAAAAAAAAGCACGACGGAATCAAATAAAGCAGCTTCACGCGATCATACAAAGTGTAGGATTGCATACAAGATAATTAAATCACATGTGAAGGAGAAGAGTTAGTGCACAAGCTTCCTGACCAAGCAGCGAGGAGCCGCTGCTGCATATGGACATTACATCCCGCATCGACAACATGATCTGTGCATCAGATAAACCTGGTTATGACGAGCTTATGACATACGTGAACAAAAGAAACTGAAGATGCACCACCGTGCAAAGGCAACGAGCAACATGTATGTGTTCATTTTGTGGTTCGAATTGCAAGGACATTTCTTTTCTGCAATTTACCAGGATATGTCAACAGTTCCAGGCCATTTTCAACCTCTGGTTTTATCTGACACTGACCACATAGTCGTCCCGTATTACTCAGATGTCCTGTACTGACAAGCTCGTCCAAACACTGGACAACACACTCGCAGACATGTGTCGTGCGTTTAAAGCCACAGGCAAAAACAACAAAACGGTGCAGAGCGTTTACAGTCAGATGCCACAGTGCACAGCACAGAGAATAAAATATTCAAAGCTGAATGTTTTTTTTAAAACGCACAAAAATATTTCTCACAAACTATTTTTTTAACCTTTTCAATAAAAGTCTGCAACAGAGGTTTTGCCTTGCAGCAGTATACGTTCATGTCAACATCATGTTAACGTGCATGATGTGCAACCAGTTCCTCGTGTGCCACAGCAGGCACAACACTAAAGTAATATTATAATAACAAAAATAAATCTTATATTTTAGGGTATAATTATAAAACACTCTTAATCCTCGTGGATCCTGTTGGCTCACACATATTTACGCAGTATTCTTTTAATTAAAGCTACACTATTTGCATCTATAGTGGAAAATTAAATATTCTCTGACCGTGCACTTCGCCTCCAGCCATCACGTCCAAGTCCTGTTTCCTCCCCATGTTACACTGTATCTGTGTCCCTCAAAGATGCGGCAGCTGATCCACACTGTCCACGTCAACAAGGCCTCTCTCTGCGTGGAGAAACGAGAGGCCAAACTTCGGAAATATTGAAAGCTTTCTTTTCTCCTCGGGTTTTTTTTTCTTCTTTCCACCGGCCCTCTCTATTCTATTCGCTCCCCTAAACAGAGATAACTTCTGCCTGACCCCAAAGTGACACCGTTTCCATTTTGTTTCTGATTAATCTTGCCCATTGACAGTCTTTGTTAAACAACAAGGCGTGCCCCCCCTCTCCTTTTTCCAAAGAGGCGACATTTTCATATCTGTTAGACGCAGTGACCTGGGATTCACCCCGGACTTGGACTTCAGTATTGCAGGGTGTGTTGGGGAGCACTTAGTGCGGGGTCAGCACCCGGAGGGTCCCTGCAGGAGGTTTTTTTATACACATATATATGCGTAAAAGACGCACAAGTATACAAGGAAATCCCACTTGGAAGTTTGAGGGAGAATCTGTAGAGGGTAGTGGTCTCATCTCCACAGGCAGAGTAAACATTACAAGTTTTTTACTTCTCTTTTTGTTAAAATACTTTTCCATGTTAGTTTTTTTTCATGTAGTATGACATATACCCAGCAGTCATACAGAAGGCCCACCGTTTTTGCTCTTAAAAAAGCTGTAAATACTGTTGCTGAAGGCAGAGCTGCTGCTGCTTCTGTCCCGTGTAACTCATTGTAAATGGCAGCTGATGTACTTTCTACCATATATCCACTGTATCCTATGGCTGAGAGACCACCTGAGAGGCAATATGTCAACATAATGTCAGCGGTAAGACGTCTTCACATGATATCTAAATTTACAGTGTGCTGCTATTCTATTATATATATATATATATATATGTGTGTGTGTGTGTATATAGTCTTTTAGAAATACGGGGCAGGTCATCTGCGCTATTATCCACTTAGTGTAAGAGTTATCCATGTGTGAATAACACTCCTCTTTTCACAGGTCCTTCTACTTGTTGCTGTGTGGACTATTTTTTTTGTCTTTAATCTTGGGCTGAATTTGAAAATATACGAATTTCCAAAAAAAAAAAAGATAACAAGCCTCATACTTGTGTTATCACACACAGGCCTGCAAGGTGCTGCTGCTATAAAACATCTGGAAATCGCCCTAACAGTGTAGCGTATAGCAAAATATAATAGGACGACAACTATGCAACCGACCGTTGGACAAAAAGGCAGCATCTGGAAACACACATTTATCCACATTTATCTATTTTCAGTCATTACGCATAAAAAGCTTTAGGACCCATTTTGAGCCAAAAAGCATTAAAAACTCTGTTCAATTTTTAAAAAAAATATTATTTTTATTTTAGGGCAAAAGGAGCAAACCAGCATACACCGGATAAGTGAAGGTCTATTTAAGCAATATACATCATGCTGACAGTTTACTGTAAATTTAGATTATCAGAGAAGTGCTTTGACGATAGTGACAGATTGCAGGTTGCAGCTCTCACAAGGTCTCTTGTCTGTGCGGATCCCCGCGTGACGGGCGGCATAAAGAATTCTCTCTGCATCAGAGATGTGCCAAGGATTCGGCCTAGAAAACACCCTTTCATATCTTTATGGAAATATTTATGATATGACTAAACACTGGGTGATAAAATATGTTTTGCCTCTCTCTCTTTCTCTTTCTCTCCCTGTCTGTTACAGTGTGTCACACACTGGCTGTGCTCTGCTCCACTTGTTTACTGCTGCAAAGGCTGCCAGAGGAAAAAAGGACCATGTGCAGTAGAAATGGTCACTAAAGCTGATAACGTTAATTAAATTTATAAAACAGTGACATTCAGTGCAGCCACGAGAACGAAGGTGAGAACTAAAAAACAGATTCATCCTTAAGACATGACGCGTGTGTATTGGACATCTTCATGGTCTCACTGAGGGAAGGAGCTGCTGCAGCTACAATAATCTGAATTTTAAGGTTTGCAGACAATAACCGTGACAGTCCTGTTCCAAAAAACGGAAGTCTAAAATTGTGTTTTCTACATAAACTGTGTTGAAATAATCATAATTAGATTGGGCGACTAAGAATCAAAGTTAAATAATGCAAAACATCAGAAATATTGAAGATTGCAGAACCTGGTCATAGCTATTTATAAGCGTATTATTAAAATAAGATTTTAAATTGGTTTTTTTCAACTAATTTAAACTTTATGGAGCAAGTGTGTGATATACGTTTATTTTTTCTTGTTCGGCTGTTTGATTTTTGTGTATAGTTTTCAAAGCGAGGACGTGAACGCCACACGGACGAGACTGTGAGCCGAGTTTATACAAAAGGTCTCGATTTTTTTAAAGATCTGGGACAAAACATTGTGCATTTGTCTAATAGTTTAATTTTAACGTGAGATAAATAAAGTTCATGAAATCGAAAGTGACAATATGATTATTATTTCTATTTGACTTTTGTTTATCAGACCAATTGTAGCAATTCAGTGTGGTTGTAAGTAAAATAAAAAATATTACACTTTATCCTCTGTGAAGCGTTTCTGTTGTGTTACTATTTGCATTTAATGTGTGAACATTTATTTCATACAGTTTTACTTTAAGTTTCTTGAAGATAAATTCAAATAAAACGTTTTCTTACGTTATGAGTCATGTTTTCTAATTTGAATGTATGTTTGCTTGTTTTATTTTATTGTTCTTTTACGCCAACAACAATCCAACTGGTCGCTGGACTAAAAGGCAGCAAATGTTTGACCTTTTTAATTTGCTTTTTAAAAAACAACATATTTTACATATAGCTTACAGGTTCAAAATATATATTTTTAGAGCTTTCTCTGTATGAGTCACAAAAAAACATCTGTGCCATTTCTGTTTTCTTTAAAGACTTCTATTCAGCTTATCAGGAAAAGAGGGGCTAAATGTTTTTTAAGGGGTCCGGGGGCACAACGTGGGGGCCCTGGGCCTTCCCATTACCCTGTGACCGGGTCGAGAGTATCAATCCTCCGAATGCAAATTTTGCCCTCGTCCCCAAACATATCAAATGCAATTTATTCAAAGGAAATTCACCAATCAACCGCCCTAATAAAACGCCAGCCACTCAATCTTGTTGCCGGGGAAGGGTGGATGCATGGTGGTGCTGGA
The DNA here is from genome assembly GCF_958295425.1 of Solea solea. NCBI lineage: Eukaryota > Metazoa > Chordata > Actinopteri > Pleuronectiformes > Soleidae > Solea > Solea solea. The sequence goes on along the minus strand of NC_081153.1, from coordinate 11,828,962 downwards.
GGTTTGTCCCCCTCCCCCGGTTCCAAACGCGAGGTCACTGCGCTTCCAGGGTTCACCTGGAGTGCACCGTGCAACATATGTAATTCAAAGCTATTCTCTCTTTTGTGTGGAGAGTCAAGATCGCTATTATAAGGCTGGCATCAGGCTCCGAGTGAACAGATGACGGAGACTTGTTCAGCGCGTAAACTTTTGACCCCAATTTTTCCTCCTCTCCTGCAGCTATGCCTCCCTCATCAGTCCCCGCAGCCCGCAGAGACATATCTGCATCTCCCGAAAATGAAAAATTAATTTCACCAAACGCGCATATACCTCTCGCCACTGACACAATCACTTTCACAAATTCCACAATTAAGTGACGATGTCAGAGCTAGGCCTGGAATGCAATTGTAGCTTTGTGATGCTTCCAACGAGGGAAGTGAAATGATCAGTCCAATGGGATCCCACTTAAGACTAATAGGGCCGTAAAATATGCAAATCATTCATTAGCGTTAGAGAGCAACCAGAGCTGCAGAAAAAGTCTTTGTTGGAGGCAACACTTGAAGTTAGAGACTTCCCACTGTCTATGTCACTCCTTGTTAAAGCGAGCAGCATTTTCCTCCAGTGCAGGATGTTTCCACAGGCGCTGCACTCCTTTGGTAAATTCATTTTTACGCATTATGCTTATAGGCAATGCCAAGCCAACGTGTCATTAACGCGAGGGCTCGTGTGTGATTGTGCTGTGTGAGTGTGTGTGTGTGTGTGAGTGGTTTTCCTCTGCATACAGCAGGGTGACAGTGAACTTGGCCTAAAGCGAGCTCTGCTGGTGGCTCTGAGAGGATGCAGATTTATCTTGGTGCTGTGGCTGACCTCCAGATGAACCTACAGCGCTGCTCTCCCTCTCGCTGCCTGGCAGTACGCCGCACATGGGGCCTGTCCAAATATCTCCGTTTGAATTATTGGCAAAATGGGTTTTGATTTTCCAAATAGCTGCGTTCTCTGGAAGCAATGTGAGGCCGTGTTTCGTTAAACTGGTGACTCCTTTACATAGCAATGTATACAATTAGCAGAGCAGAAAAACCGAGGGGGTTTATCATCAACTCCAGATTCTCTGATAGTCAGTGCAAATCTGAGGCTGCTGATTAAAAAAAATAGAATTTAAAAATGTGCTTTCCCAGAATTTATTCTCAGAGGTAATCACATTTTTAATGACTGTTCTAATGACTCTAGCTGTGATAGAAAACGCGTTACACGTTTTGAGGTCTGCAGTTCTGTGTCAGTTAGTTAGTACTTTAAAAAAGTACAATCACTGTTTGATGCGGGCCTTGTAAAATAAAAAATACAATTAAAGGTTACTATATTTAGGTTACAAGTACATGCAATAACAGTCAGTTGAAATTGAAAATGTGTTGAAATCGTCCTGATTATTGGCTGCTTAAACTCACGAGGCAAATAATCGCAGTTTAATATTTATATTTTCAAACATTATTCAGTCTGATTTTTTTGTAATAAACTGGCACGGTTATATTACAAAAACATCGCCATAACCCTACTTCACATCACCAGAAGCAAAATGACACAGAAACACAGAAAAGTAAAAGAAAAAGTGCATCGAAACAAAGTTTTCTGCGATCATTACTCGGTAGGCAGAAGTGACCGCTCCTCTGTCCGGACAAGAGGTCACAACAAAGCGAGAGTGACTTTTGAGGGGTCATCTGAACTTTTCAACCCTAAACACAAAACGACTCGGCTGACACAAAACGGAATTCCCTTTCAGAGTCTCCCCGCTGCTGTTTGTTCCCATGTTGTGTTTACTTGACACTATTTGCAGCCTCTCCTAAAGCCATACATGGTGCCAACATGTGCGGTGCAAACGCAGCGCAAAGAAGGAGGGGGAAATTGCAACTTTTCCCGTAACATGACCACACAACTTTGAAAAAGCCATCAGCACACACAGAAGCCAAATCGAACTGATCTAACTGTAGAATAATAGGCCTTCATTGGTGTTTAACCTTATCAAGTAAATCTACACACTCCACACACACACACACACAGCACTGGAAAGTTTCTGGCTCGCGGTCTGTGAATTCTCCAATGCAATAAAACGACAGCAACTATAAGTTTGTGGGGGTGGAAATGGACACAGATAATTATCCAACATGTAAAAACGGATTATGAGTTACACCACAGATGGAGGGAAACAAGTTACACGGGGAAGGAAGCAATTAAATAGCCATGAGCCGGACCCAACCCTGCGCAACATCTGCCGAGACCAGTATTCAGCACTGCACAACTGACAAATTAGTGTAATGGACTAATAGGGACGGACAGAGGGAGCGAATACAATAATAAGACTGTTTAACACAGGCTGCTTGTTCTCATGCTACCGGCTAGTCAACAGAAACTTACCAAGAGAAGCGGTCCTCATCCTGGGGAGCGTCCGGTCCATACTGAGCAATAGAGACGGACTGTACCGGTCAAGTAACACTTACAGCCTGCAAAGAGAGAGTCAGACGAAGGCTCGCCGTCACTGCGAATATATGTTATGTGCAATATACTGTCAACTCCCCAAAACCATAAAACTTACTTTAATGGCCACCACGTGACCGTTTATGGCCAGTGAGCCTATCTGGCCGCGCTCTGGATGATTTTTACGATCTAATTCATAGACAAACCCCCCCATTCATTTAGCACCCAAATGTCAGAGAGCCAGAATCGGCCCTAATAAAGTTTACAGCCTGAAAAGTCGAGCTGATTCTCCTGGAAAGGCTCAGGAGTCAGTGCGCATATAGGGCGCCCCGACCCCTGGAGCATGTTAGTGGCCAAGGACCCAAAATCCCCCCCCCCCAAGCTGCACAGAAAAGGTGAGTAAAACTGAGATGCTTTCATTAAAGTGGACCTGTTGAGCTCGAGCAGGATTGACTTGAGGAAACTTTAATTTTTGACAGCTCGTACAAGTGACTTTAAAGATTCTGGAGGAAACAGGAAACACTTCTCTCCAATGCGTAAAAGCGCAAATGGCTCTTACTTTTTGGGTTGTTTTTTTTACAAAAAAAGTACACTCGCTGTTGCCGTTGAAGTTGCCGTTCCAGTAAAAAGTTTATTATAATGGCCATCATCATTATCACCACCATCTTTATTAATATTATAGTATATTCTTGACTTCCAGTCTTTGAAAAACATTTACAAAAAGCTTTATCACGATGGAGTTTATACACAGAGGCAATGGAATTTATCGTGGAACCCTCCACATAAAAACAACTATAGAAAACAAAGACAAAAAAACACGTTTTACTAAGATGGTGCGACCAGGTAAACAATACTAACAGCAGCTCCTGCAAAAAAAAAAAAAACTGAACAAAAGAAAACTAAAATACAAGGCACGTCTACTGTACATACAAGACTGAGTCGGCACCTCTGTCCATACATGTGTTCACAACGCACACAATGATCACACAAGGCTTACGCACTCTGCTGGCTCTACTTTTGGAAGCAAGTTATCTGACAAGATGGTACAATACACCAAACATATAAATACATACATATACAAGTACATACATAGAAATCTGAAGGCTAAACACAAAAGGCAGCTCAACCTCATCCTCTTTGTTCATTAGGCTGTTGTCGATCTGAGTGCATTCTCACACAACTTTTACTGGATTTATTTGCGGTGTATGTAGGTAGCATTTCCAGCTTTGACGTTTTTTTCTTTTTTTTCGTCTAAACAAGAAATAATTTAAACAAACATTTATTGGCTCTTTTTTTGTAACTCTATATCTAGACAGAACTGTACATAATGCATTTCTTTTAACTCACAGAAACATTATACCACGGTGGAAATTAAAAGGGAAATAATAATATTAAGGAATATAATGGGACTGGTGTTGGACATACAGTGGGGCTGCGTGGGGTTGTCCCGTGTCCCACACACTGCCCGTCAACAAGTCTCTGCGCTGTTTTTCTTTTTTTTTTGAAGTAGGGGGAGAAGTTGATATGACAATCTTTGTTTTTATTTTCATAGTGCTCGTTATCAGGGCTGCAGGAGTGAATATCAAGGCCTGTAGACTCCCCCGCCTGCTGCCGCCATGCTCATGCTCTTCAGCTTGTTGTCCTTCTTCCACTTCATCCTGCGGTTTTGAAACCAGATTTTGATCTGTCTCTCTGAGAGGCAGAGGGCATGGGCTATCTCGATCCTCCGCCTGCGGGTCAGGTAGCGGTTGAAGTGGAACTCCTTCTCCAGCTCCAGGGTCTGATATCGAGTGTATGCAGTCCTGGCTCTCTTCCCCTCTGGTCCAGCCAAATCTTGTACAAAAACAAAGAGGGAGGAAACGCGTGAGATATTGCAGATATTTTGTTATTTTTTTACAACGTTCTGCATTTTGCATAATATGTTGGCTGCATGATATCTAAGGAAAAAATTTGAAAAGCGAATTAAAAGTTACCGCCAACTATGTTTTAAAGGGTGCTTAACAGAATCCAAAGTAAACTAAAATAAGTTAAATACACACATTTTCCACTGCGTAAAAGATGAAGAAGAACACACTTAAAAAAAAGTCAAATATGTACTATTTGGTCTTAAAAGATATAACAATTAAAATACGTACATCCTGTAATTATTTATATAATATTACTAGCACTTTGACATCCTATTTGTGACAAAATGACCCAGTATACCTGGTCTAAGTTGACACTAACCTACCAAACAGGTGAGACGCGCATGGCGCTGCTTGTCACTTAAAGCAATGCATATTTATTTTTGTTGTTGTAAGAATAAAAATATCGTCAAATTTAGCTTTGTTCCATGCAAACATGTCACAGAATAACATAAGGACGTAAATACTCGCTATTCAAACATTTACACGATGTCAGGTAAATATTATCGATACAAGATCGTTAAAAACAGCACTTTACCGTGACTTATGTGTATTTTCCTCATCCACGGATATATCTGCGGCTGTGACGAGTCGGTGACATTCTGAGGAGTTGTCGGTCCACTTCCCGTAGCCTTCTCGTCGTCCAGAGGGGAAGCTTTGGACACACAGTCCCGGCCAAGCAGCAGCGTGCCTGCGTTGGAGCTCGAGCACGGGCTCGTTATGGAGTTTTTCATGGGTCTCTGTTGAGAGTGAGTCTCGTGGACCGGGGACGCGCTGGCGACCGAGGAGCACGGCAGCGGGTCAGGTGGTGGCGACAGAGACGAGGTCCCGTTGCTGCTGGCGGACTGGGTGTACCTGACCGGCTCCACCGACGGTGTGGTCGCCGCTGAGTGACTCGGGGAGTAGCCCGATGTGCGCTCGTCTCCCCCAAAGTGTCCGGCACCGGCGCGTCCGACTGTTAGGTCCATCCCGTTGTATCCATAGCCGTACCTGCTGGAGTGCATGGCCGTGGAGTCTCTGTATTGCTCGTTTGCCGAACTATGGTCTCCATAATTATGTAACTGGAAGTCCGCGCCATTGGGATAGCGACCGCAGAATGAGTTCACAAAATAGGAGCTCATTTGTTGACAATTCCACCGTGTGCTCGTTGTAGATGTTGTTGTTGTTGGTTTATTATATTTGGAGGTAAAACAGCATAAACCTGTGTGCTTGATTTGTGGCTCTTATGGTTTAGCGCGTCCTATAGCACCCTTGCACAATTTATGATGAATTATGGAAATGAGTGGGACATGGACTTGATTCTCTCTTACGTAGGCACCCAAATATGGGGTACGGCGAAGAATCACGTGCTTTTGTTGACCAGTCGTAAATCCTGCTTGGTGACCTCGAGAGGTAAACTCGTGCACGTAGGAAATACTGGGTGGGATGTAAAGGGTGCGCGCCTCCGTGCGCTCGTGTCTCGGGCAAACTCGGAGTCAGTGCTTGGCTGTTTTGGATTGTCGTGGTGCGCCATCCTCTGGCGCAATGGCTGTACTGCGCTTCTGCGGCGCTTTGTGAGGCGTGGGCTCCAAACGGGGTCATTCAGAGGTTAACGACCATTGCGGCAAAAACCAACTGGCTCCTAAACAATACAACAAGTGACACGCTGCGAGTGCAATCTCTGCGAGGACAGTGTGCAGAAATAATTCGATAAGAATGTGTTATGCACGTTATGAAAGGCGAGGAGTGCGAATAGTCTGTGCAGTTAATAGTATAAAAGCTCATCCGAGTTGTTTTATTTCGCTCATAATATTCTTTTTTAAAAAACCATAAACCAACTAAAGCACATGTGGGAATAATGAATAAATGCGTTTTAGTTTTTTGCGTCAAGATAAACACTAAACATCACATCATCGAATGAAGCCACAGAGACGTTTAAGGCCTGTGCGCCGACGCCATTTCTAAAAATGAATATATGTGAATATATGAACGAACTCTCTCTCCCGCTTTACTGTCTGCACATGATTGTTAAAATTCAACGATGCCAAACACCAGGCATTTAGACGATATTGCAGAACCTTTGCCACGTAAACTGACGCTATTTCGTTTTGATTTAACGACGACGCTTCGGTCGTGCTGTCTTTAAAATAGTCACTCTAACCAAGTTCCACATTCTTGTATTGTGTTTGTTTATGAGACATCAACTCAGCCTCGTGAATAACCACTGGTCTGTTATTTCTTTTCGTGGGACGCTGTGCTATATAAAGTAAAAATATCTTTTTAAAAGAAACTGGTTGAAATGTATCAAATGTGTTTAAAATCCATCATGTAAATATAAAATGTTTTGTTAGATTTGCATACACTTGCCTATCAGTTACATGCTTATTTTTCATATTGCAGTGAATCTGCGTCCGTTTTTTTTCTTTAATTTTCTACTAGAATCGGTCGTATACATATCAACAAAGCATAAAAGGTAAAACACGTTGATCCTGACATCAACAGTCACGTCAAAATCAACTCTTTCAATAATGATAGCGTTACTACATCCAAAAAAACGCCGCCAGGCATCTGGCCAACTGTGCGTAATTTTGCGTAATACACGTTTCATTCAAGTGTAAATCAGCCATCCTCTGCTCTATCAGATCAGAAAAAAATAGCTTTAAACAGAAGCCTCCTCTATCGCTTTCCGTTTGCTTTTCTTCCTGTGGAATTTTTATGGCACCTTTGTCTCTCGGAGGCAGTGACTTGTCCTCCCGTTTCCCCCTCACACAAATTCACCAGAGCCGCACCTTTACCCCGACACAAGCCCAATCCTGTATTACTGACAAAAACACTGAGCTACAGATTATTTATTCTGCTCCAGGTATGTGCGCCCTTTGCGGTAACAGACCCCCAGAAGGCACGGAGAGAGAAACCCGGGCTCCTGCATCCAGTGGGCCCATGCACAGTTAGGGGAGACTTAAATAAGAAGTGTCTGCTCATTTAACAGTCACGCTCCAACAGCTGATTTATGGCTGGCCAATGGCAACAAAGTTCCCACGAAAGTTATTTCACTGAGCTGAGGCAGGAACACACCCAGGAAACTGAACAAGAACCAAAGGAAAGGGGGCAGGAAAGAAGTGAGTTCACGCTGCTGTCATTTAAGTCGTGCCAAAAAGCGAGGGGTCGATGTTGCGAGGGGGGAAAAGGAGGGTAGTGCACTCTGCAGGCCTCTGCGCACACTTGCACTCGCGAGCATTTAAATACACAAATTAAATCTAATCCGTTTGGTTTGCATTTTTCAAGCCACTTTCCATTCCATTTCCAATTTCCTAGACAATTTCCAAGCACACGGTTGCAGTAAGACTCACTGCAGGCTCCATAAAACATTTCATGTTGCACAAGCAAATTCAGCAAAGTATCAGCCTCATAACAACAGACATAGCATATGATTTGTACACAAAATACGGGCAAGGGAAAAAAAGTAAAGGAAAATAACAAACATTGCCAGATGTGTGCAAAAACAAAAAGGGAATATAAATGTTATAGTGACTGTAGCTTATATAGAGTCACTTGTACATTACATTGATATATTGCGAACGAAAAGCTGCTCATTCTTAACATTTTAAGGTCCTCACAGGACGTGTTTGCATGAAGGACTTCAGAATTTATTGCACGAAACAAATCACTGCAGTGTCACAGTAGCAGGCTCGCTGAGGGTCACAAGCACAAATATGCAGAAATGTTGAATTCCACTTTCAGTCACATTCCCTCGAACAGCAGCCACGCTGTTATCACTGTCGCTCCAACAAACATCCACAAACATTATTTTAGCTCGATCGATGAAGCTCAAAAGCATAACGCGTGGCCACAAGGCGAGGGGAAAACAAAATGTAACCCCCGACACGCACCGCAGACATTTGCAGCCAAAACGGGCGGAGATGCAACCACCACATACCCCCAGTGTCTCCACGGGAGGGCGTCAAAGAGCACATGACTTGGCCACCATCCACCCAATGAATGTTGCAGCCGAAAGCCCTTCCCCATTCAAACACAACAACAAACAAATGCAGCGTTGACGCCATGCGTGAAGCAACAGAAGGATCAACATTTTAAAAGATTAAAAAGATGCGTTTAATATCCAAATGATTATTTAGCTCAGCTGTTTAATATCAAGCAATGCATACCGTAATATGAAGCATCGCATTGAGAACGATTAACAAATTGAATCAGGGAAAACGTGAACATAATAAGCAGATTATTATGCATCCAACTATGGAATTTAATACAAGAGTATTAATCAAACGTGCATTGGATGTTAAGTTCCATGTCTTACCTTGTGATGGTTTCTGGTCGTTAACGGATGAGGAGAGGGGAGGGAGCCGGCAGGTGCAGACGTGCAGTGACGGAGGGAAGTCTCCAGCTGAGTCCCAGGACGGGAACCGGGGCTCCCGGGGGCCAGTAACGCACCGGGGCGCATTCCACTCATCCTGCCAAAACGTGTCAGGGCATCGACAGTCGTCTAACACAAAAGATCCAGTCATTTGAATAAGACGTGAAGCTCCTGTGCGTCGACCAAAGAGAAAGAAGAAGAAAAAAATCCCCAAATTCCCAAAAAGGGAGAAGAGTGGGCTTTAAATTGTGGAAGGTCGCTGGTGAAAAGAGCCGCGTGGAAGCTCGAGACCGTTAAATGAAAGGCTCCTCTATTCTGCTATTGGAAATTATATATAAAAAAGTTCATGTTCATGGCTCCCCGCCACGTGACCAGCTGCGGCCAATGAGAGGCCGCGTCGCGTCGTAAAGTTGTATAGCTATGTTGTAAATTTTCATAAACAACGGCGGATTTATGACCCAGCGCGGACAGGGAGATGGGGGACTGAGAAGGAGGGAGGGAGGGGAGGAAAAGGGGGCAGGTCACCGTCAGGCGCCATTTTACCGAGGGAAGAGGGAACGCAGAGTTCAACAGTCATTTCCCTTCATCTGCAGCCTGCCCCTTCTCGCATCCTCATAGCGGACATTCCTCAGCGCCACAGTTTACCCTGAACCATCACAATGGACCGCAGCATCTTTCATTACATGCAACATAATACCCAATACAGCCAGTGCGCACATCGCACTTTTATTGCTCACACCACCACGTATATTATACGGCGATTATTACCAAACGTGTGGAGGCTGCAGCACAAATTGGGCAGATCAAATCTAATCTTAATTCAATTACTATATATCCACGTATATATTTAAAACATTCCAAGATGATTCATATTAATTTGCTCATTTGTGGCTTGTTCTTCACCGTGAAAATACCCTCATTGATTCTAATTATATCACAGTATTCGCACGTTGCGGCGTAAACGCGCTCTCTCGCTTCACGCTGTCAAAATAAAGAACCTGATACTGCAACGCGACGCCGTCCAAATAAGAGCGCGAGCATTTTTTCTTGTGCCAATTAGTATTCACAAGTACGCATGAAATCTTGGACCTAAAATTCTTTAAGCTTAAAAAAGGGGGGGGGGGGGGGGGGGCAATAGCTCATGTCAACATTTCACAGTGGAGATTTACACTCGTGCATTCCTGTTTACAGCACAGTAAGAGTTTGGACGTTGTGGGAATGTGAGGTAGGTTACATAAGATCAAACTGGCGGGGTCAATGCAGGCTTATCGCTATTCTATATGGAATGAAGTGGCTTTTAAAAAAAACAATTATTAAGCCTTAATTACCTTTTGGTGCATTTACCTAACAAAACATTCACTTTTAATCATGGTATTTTCAAAATAATGCATATTTACGCTTTACAAATGCAACCGCCCGTGGAGAAGGACTAAATACTTGAATTTATTTATTCAAAATGATTTTCCATACATGTTGAATTCGTCGCACCGGTGTTTTTCATATTAGTATTTTTTGTGTAAAGGGATGTTGGTTCAGTAGCATCATCAGGTTAAATTACAGATCATAGAAAAATAGAGTTTATATATATATATATAGATAGGTAGTTAATGTCGCCCTTTCATGCAGAGCCTTCCAAGTTTAAATATGAAATGCTGTGAAATGCTTTTACATACAGTAGATGTCTTCAGCTGTCATTCAATTAATCAGGCTCTAAGCTAGTGCATGAATGGTGTCTCTGTTATGTCCCTCACTCAGAGGAACAACAGTGTGTTTCTTTCATTAACGGTCTCGTTCTGTCTCTTTCTCGTCACTTCGCAGACGCGTCCGTCTCCAAACCGGAGCCACCGGTGTCGTCAGCTTTACCGGGGCTTCCCACGGGGGTCTCGGACACAGCCAGGACGCCGCTGCCCCTTTCCACGGGGCTGGACGCAGATTCAACCTTGTGGTCTTTCTTCCACTTCATCCTGCGGTTCTGAAACCAGATCTTGATCTGTCTCTCTGAGAGACACAGGCTGTGGGAGATCTCGACCCTGCGTCTGCGGGTCAGGTACCGGTTGTAGTGGAACTCCTTCTCCAGCTCCAGGGTCTGATACCGGGAGTAGGTCTGCCGACCCCGCTTCCGATTTGGATCTGTGGGAGAGAAAGCGAGATAGCGTGAGCTATGTGTAAATAACGTGCAAAGAAATATCAATGTGATCATAAACCATTAAATAAAGTGGTCTTTAAATGGGGATACGAATACAATCCATGTAGACAACACGGTGTCTTGTTAATTTATTTGTGGTTTGCGCAATTAATTGTGGTTCATATTTTTACGCACTTAGTAATCAGTAGGGGAGATAAGATTTTTTTTTTTTGGTTCATGCATCTGTTTAAAGTAGTCCTGCTGGGGGTGTTGGGCTCATTCCTCCTTTGATACTCTGCATGCCTTTCCAATTAAAAGCCAGTAATTTGCTGCAGAACCGAAGGAGCCATAAGTAAATAAATTACATCCCCAAAAATGTCCTGCTTCAAAAATTCATTCAAGACTATGTGTTTCAAAGTGTTTCGATTTTAAAAACCGCCTGATTTCTTTATACGACCGATCATATCATCACATACGAAGAAAAAAATAAATAAGAAAAACACCAGATCTGAGCCTCTGCAGTGCTGATCCAATTAGTAAGAAGCTGCAGACTGCAAGGGAGCTGATTTACACAACAGGCCGGTCTTTTTTACAACCACAAAGGGGAGAAGAGGCTGTAAGAGTAATAGGAGTGCAGAGAAACCCCCAGCGGCAAGGTCTCTGCGCACTGAACACACAGAAGCGCTGGCCAAATGAATTTATGGCTGCAGAACTCATTAGTTGCGCAGTAAAAGTTTTACGATTCTTTCCATGCAACACCAATGGCTTCACAAAATTAATTGAACCACTAACGGCCAATGTGAGCATCACAATGTTTTCTGAAAGCATTGACCCGAGGGCTTGGAAAATAGCACTAAAGTCAGGATCGGCACATACCTGATGCTTTCATCCAGGGATACATCCGGTACTGTTTGTCCGGCGGCGAGGTGAGGGGCCCCGGCCCGGCATGGCAGCAGCTGTCTGCGAACCGGCGGCTCTGGACAAACGGGCTGCAGGGCAGTGTGTGGTGTGCGTCGTGCACCTGGCTGTAGCCCGAGGTGAGGATGGCGTGGCTCGGGTATACTGCATTATTGACGCTATAAACTCCAGACAGTGAGGGTGCAAACGCAATGGCCGAAGCATTCCGAGTCGAGCCACAGTCCTCTCCACTGGGTCTAATGCTGCAAGAAGCACGATCCACGTTTGGAAACAGAGTAGCCGGCGTATATGTGCTAAGAAGACCATCCACATAATAAGAACTCATTTTTTTTTCTCTGATTTGTTGGCCCAGAATCCTCAGTGTCGTTTTTACGAGGTAGCGTGATATATGACAGCAATACACACTAGATTTACACCAAACCCCATTTTACTCTGGACCAGAGAACATACCACGTGACTCAGGCCTGGGCGCTTCCAGCCAATCAGCAGGCAGGACTGGATTTCATGATGGCGCTGGACTGCAGTGGAATTAACACTTTACGAACACACACACGAGAGAAATTCACACAGTCTCACTGATCAAAGGGAAATTGGCGTAATTTAAGGTCGTGTTTCATATCAACTTCCTCACCACTACTTTGAAAATAAACATCCATTTAAAAGCTGCAATCTTCTAATTTAATGCACTTTTAAGATGGATGATAATGTGCATTCACAAAATATAAAACAGCCGACACGAACATCAAATTATTTTCCACAATATCTGTAATTGTATTTAAAATCGTTCAATTTGAATTGAAAAAAGGTTTTCCCTAGTTTTCATTAAACCAATTGAATACTTCTCGTATTTGAAAAAGTTTACACATGTCCCAGTATTTAGTCTTATATATGTACATACATATTATATTGTTTCATATTATACTATATTATATCATAATGGGTATGTAATTGCCAAAAGTGTAAATAATCCACGGGTTTTACAAACATTATTTCGTAAACAATTAAACAGGATTTTTTTATTATTATTATTTGCACTGCACTATCACATTGTTTCCGTAAAAGTTTTTAAATGACACAATCAAATAATATCTATAATAATTATAACCATTAAAATATTAAAGTATCGACAATACTAGTTCCCTATATTAACAATACTAAATAGTGTTGTTCCTAAATGCATGGCCTGCATTTCATTATTGTTATTATTATTATTATTATTATGATTATGATTATTATTATTGTTATTATTGTAGTTGTGTTTATGGAAAACCGTTATTTTTATCATCGTACAGTGACCATAGTGAAAAGTCGCATTAGACAACATGGGAATTTATTTTAACATATTAATAAACAATTTACATATTAAGGTATTTAGAATGAAAATAGACATGATGCACGCGTTTGATCTGCTGTGGGAAAGTGTTAATATGTGTGTATTACTATGGAAGTTATGAGTTTAAAAAAATTAACATCTTTAGAATCGTAGTGTGTGGTGTGTGTGTGTGTGTGGGGGGGGGGGGGGGTGAGAGAGAGAGATACTTTCTTTGATGTAGAGCCGCAGGCTGAAAGAACACATTTAGCTGAAGGACTTCACAAAAGTATGTGTAAAAATATTTCTCTGGACTTTTAAAATATTACTACCGTTTGTTCTCATGAGCAGGTTCATCAGAGAGAATGGTGCTTTAATGTGTGTGTGATGTTGTGGAACAGTGTCGCCACTCGCTGGTCACTGGCAGGAACTGCATGGTGAGGAGGAATCACTGCTCGGCTGTTTTGAATTTCTGTTGCGGTCTGAGAGATAATAGTGAATGAAAACATCACTAAACTCCTGATGTGTTCACCACCTTTGCAAGCCATATTTCGATATGAGCATCTATGCAAGTCAAGTTACTGTGTTTGAATCGGGCTGCTATAGCTTTATTGCTCATTCTCCTTAAGAATCGGAGGAGCAGAGGGCGGAAGGTTCCCAGGTAGGAACAAAGGATCGCTCCAAATGACCGTGAGTCCTGCGCGTCCCCGTCGGGGAGAATCCAATAAAGCTGATCATTTCCGCTCGGCCTTTTGTCCAGAGCGCAGTCCCACAGAAAGAGAAGAAAAAAACAAATGGGTGCCATTCTGGAAACGGCCTAATTGTGTCTGGACGGCCATAAAGCCATTAAAAGTGGAATGCCAGACAGTAGAGCAGACCAGGCGTTTTATTGCACTGTCTCTGGACGAGTCTTTGAAGTTTGGGTCCATCTGCGTCCTCTAACGCGTCACAACAACACTCCAAGTTGTAGCAGAGTCCGACATACCTGCTAAATAATATATGCGTCTATGTCGGTCTCTGTCTGTGGCTTTAATGAGAACTTAATGAGCTGTAGTATCTGACAGAGCTGTGACTTTGCAGGAGACTTTGCAGCTCGCGAAAGCAAGGTCACATCAGACCTTGTAGCCTACATGCTCCATCTCTTTGTGCCAAATATTTCCCTGCAAACATGCACAGACAAGAGCCATCCTTTACGCACCATACTACAAAAGCAGAGCTAAAACATGACTGTTCATTTCATGTCATCTTAAAATAAAAAAAAAAAGGTAAACCCGTTAATTGTGCTCCACCATACTCTGCTGTCATACTGGGCTTGTTGGGTTTGTTTAAAATGTAATCCAGGTTGAGAGGCCTCGTCATATCTTAGGTGAGTAGAGACGCATCCGCTGCATTATTTTTGGGCTTCAGCTGTCGCAGTCATCGAGGTCTTTTTTTGTTTCGTGTCCTCTCGCCTCGCAGCGCTTTGCACCCCATAAAAGGTTATAGCGGTAATTGTCTTTTATGGCTGTATACAGCTAACAACATCCGCTGCCAAGACGCAGCGTTGTCCCCAATTCAGAAACACACACACACACACTAATATTCACTTAAAGGTGTGTGCATTTATGATTCGAGCTTGAGTGCCTGCCACACATTTAAATAACATGATTTAAAATAAAAAAAACTATATTATAAAATCAAAATATCCTTTTCTAAATTGTGTGTGTTCTGATTTTGTTTGTGTTTACAACAACGACCTTGATATTTGGTTTCAATTACAAATGAACTGCAGTGACGACTTTTACGCAGAAAATATTCGTGAACTTAACCCACAATTAACACCGTTTCACAGAGAACGTAAATAAAAAAATAAGAATAGTTAGTGCATGTATTCGCAGATATAATTTGTTTTATTTAATAAATAAAGTACAAATTACATTTGTGAACCAAAAGTCAGACGGCCTGCAAACCGTGAGGTATTCAATAAGTAGCCTACAGTGTTTTAATTCCATTTCCTCTCACTAACAAACAGTATGTTTCTCTCAAAATGTTACTCCCTGAAATTCAGACATAGATCAGTATCTAACGCAAGCAACTCTACTTTAATTCGCAGTCGGGAAAATCAAAATCATTGTAGGTAGTTGAAAGACACATAGGTAGTCAATAATATCGTGTAATTTAGCTTCTAGAGCATCTTTTAATTCACTACGCATTTTCAAGAGGTCTGTGAGGTTTATGCACCCACTTCAAAACGCAATGAGTGTTTCCTACGGTTCCAATGTTAAGATTCACGGTCACCAGTCATAGTTCTATAGCAGTAAAGGGAGAAACAATAAAATAAACACATTTTACAAACTATACGCTAAAGTGACTCAGAGATAGACAACAAATATAGCATATAGCTACAAACCAGACAACTAGAAACATCCATACACAAACAAGCACAGGGACCAGTTCAACTAATACACTTTACCGAGGTATTAATAAAAATATTAACATAAAAAAAGAACAAATAAAAAAACGAGTGGGCACTGTTAAAATTGTGCAATATAAAGGTAGTCGCAGCAAAATGAAGCCCATCATGCTTTTTTAATAAGACAGTTATGCCTAATAGCCTCTGTTATATAGAACAATAAGACAATGAAGTTTAAAAACAAGATCCAGCAGAGTTAAGAGCTTCCAGAGACAAAGCTCGCCATCAGCCAATATTCTCTTTATCTATACGACACAGTCAGTCGTCTTTTGGGGCGCCGTCTTTATTAAACTTCTTCATCTTCATCCTGCGGTTCTGGAACCAGATTTTAACCTGTCTCTCGGTGAGGTTTAAGAGCCTCGCCACCTCGTACCTACGGTCCCTGGTCAGGTAGGTGTTAAAGAGGAACTCTTTCTCCAGCTCCAGGATCTGGTGCTTGGTGTACGGACAGCGTTTTTTTCTCGTGGCACTCGCGTGGAGCCAGTTGGACACTGGGTTATCTGAAAAGAGTGGGGTGCGACATTGGTGTGAGGGCCCGGAACTGAATGGCCAAATGTAAAACAAAACATCACTCATACTTTTGATTGGCGCAGACCAAAATAAAAACATGTCCTCCTGTATACTCTTCAGAAAATGACTGTGCAAACGCAGCTACACCCAAACTTAAACTCCCTCTTCTGTCACGCTCTCTCCTTCTGTCCGTGTCCACTTCAAAGCTGCTAAAGGTTAATCTATTCATTAAGCAGAGCTGGGTCATTAACAGTCCCCATAAGGAAATAGCACGTTCATACGCGCACCCCCATCACGCACTCATCCCCACTGCTTTATGTGGTACAAGTAACATAAAGGGACTGCATGCGCAGGGACTTACTTGGATCAAGAGCGGGTTTTTCCTCAGGTTCCGCGCTCATGTCCCCCGTTTGGCCGGAGAGTGTGTCCTTTTCAACGGGCGATGTCGTCGCCACATTCCCGTTGGCGTAATCGGAGAGCAGCAGCGCGGTGTGTGAACCCGGCAGCGCTCCTTCCGCCCGCGTCCCCAGACCCTCCGGCTTGATTCCGTAGTGATGAGTCGTCGGTAATCCGGTCATGGGCAGAGAACCGGACATGGGCTCCAGCAGCCACGACTGATACCGACCGTCTGTGTCTGCGCCCACTGGGCCTTGAGGATGCCCATAGTGGTGGTGGTAAACGGAGGATACGGTGCCGGGGAACTGAGCCGGAACGTGGCTCCACGACGGCCCGAAAACCGCTGACTTAGACGGAAAGGTGCAAGTCCCGAGCTCGCTGTGGTCGCTGATGGAGGCGGGTTGTCTGCCATGCTGGAGCCCGGGACCAGAGGAGTATCTCGGCACAGACACCTCGTCGCTCTCGGGCAGAATGAGGGAATCGACGTAGTAACTAGTCAGTGTTCCAGATGTCGACATGGCAGAAAAATTAGACTTTCACATACGCAGTCATTCAACCTCAGATACATGCAAAAAGTAAAAACACACGCGCACATACATACGCCACACACATACACACGCAGTAAACCCAGCCTCACAAAATAACAATGTGGAGAAATCAAGTAGCAACTTGGCCCCACGGAGAACTACAGTGGGGCTAGTAATGGGGAGACAGGCTGCCATGCCATTGGGTAGCAGACACACGTGATCATAAAGGCTGAACAATAAAGGATAAATCAATCCCTTTGGTCATTAAATACTCACCCGCTCTCCTATAACAACCTCCATTTTTTTAAAGATAAGAATTATCAAGATATGAGCAAGATCTGCTGTTTGTGAGATGGAAATTTTGAACTATAAAAACTAAATAAAATCTCTTCTTTTAACAGTCTCTTAACCATTTTCTGTGAGAATTCCCTCCAGGTTTTTTTCTATAACGATACATTGCGTATTTTGGGAGCCTTATTTTACGAGCTGCTTTATAAGCCACGTAAGCACCCAAACACTGCTGCTCACCGAATACGCGCTTTAAACGCCGGTATATTGTATATATATTAAAAACTTTGCAACATTAAGCTCCAACAACGCCTGGATCTCAAATCAGGAGCAGACAAATTACATCTTTATTTACTTTTTCTGCTTCGGCTTCACCAGACTTCTCGCAGTGTGTGCGCACGTCTGCTCGAAATATGGAATTTAATTTACAAAAAAAAGAAATATCACAGATCATATTAAATAGAGCATTTGATATTTAACCAGGAAACATATTTACACGCGTGCAAAATACAGAAACTAAGCATAGGTTAATGCTTATATCATATGGTAATGTTTTATTACAAAAAATATGTTTTGTTCATGATTTTACACATTGCGTAAACTGGGAGTATATCTGTAAGAGTTGATTGCACATTACAGGATATATACATTATAAAGTCAATAATATACAGGACTAGTGTGGTGGGAGGGGTTTAGAAAAAGGTCTTCGAAAAATGAAAAAAATATTACATTTTAACATTTTCAATTCAACTTAATAAACATGAAAAAAATGGCAGGATTGTTTTATTTACAGCAACTCTTTTGTTGCAGTTTCGTCAAATCAAACAATATTATATGCAACATACGGTGGAATCATTGGTTAATAAAACATGTATTAAAGAAGAAAATATAAGGTCGTGTGTGAGACAAAGTGGACACTACATAAACAAATATTGACTATCTTCATTTACAGAGGAAGAATTTAAAAAAAATACAGTGCGCCTATGAACTACAGAAACACTAGCATTAAACACAAGAGCATCATTTTTATTATAATATATAATAAGATATTTAGTGTGTCTATATCAATGGCGGATGCGGGTTTGACGTCGGTTAAGCCGTGAGTCATTTAAGCCGCCGTTATCACTTGTGTATGTTGGTGTCGCCACTGTCATTAACAAACAAAGTGTAACAGCCGTTAGCAGCCATTGCTTCGGTATAACCTTACACCTAAACACAACTAACGCGTAATGTGGTGTTTGTGGGTTTTAGTTCCTTTTAAAAATGGACTAAATGAGTGCGACGGTTTGTAAACAGCAGGCGTTTCCGTATAAATATACTGTGTGGAATGTAGTGCTGCTTTAGAGGAGGAAAATATTAAAGAAATTAAATCAAGAAAGAGCGAGAAAGCTGCCCGCTGGTGTGCAACGAGATTAAATTAAATTGTATAAAATGATATGCATGTTGTTAACTTTAAAGTTTAAAGTGTCATAAAATGCATTCAGACAAAAAAGGTGCTAAAATTGCTCAACAAAAGAAATGTAACAAACTATACTACAGTCTAATAAAATAAGAGTTAATCTGCATTACAGGGGAAATACTTCATGTGAATGTGAATTTTTTTTTTTGTTTTGTTTTATCAGGAGGGCGTCTGCGTGCGCATAAATGCACATTCTAATCTAAACCAAAGTCCACATTGCAGATATACAATACGACAAGCTTGCGTTCTCACATATAAACCCCGCGTGTTTTATTTATTACCAGCAAATAAACGGAGAGCTTGGCCAACACCCCCACAAGGCCACAGGCAATTCAACACGCAGGAATTCACGCCACTCTTGTGTTGCTGTTGCGTTTTAGCAGAGGTGCACTGAAGGAGTCCACACTACAAGGTGTCCATAATGTGCATTCTAGTTTGAGACTCTCACCTCACATGTACGACCTGCATATTACTTGACCAGCAGACATCAAACAAGCCGACTGGGTAAAATAGCCTGTTTGTGCACTAAAACTTAGAACAGTCAAACACCTTTGGAGCAGGAAAAGACGCCATAGTGCAAATGGCTTTTGGGCTGTAAACCTAAACCAGGGTGTTTTTTTCGCCCAGTTTACCGCAGGGGCTATTTACTTCTTTTGCCTCTGCAGATAACAGCCTGTCTGGCGAATCTAAATGTCGCCATAAAGCCCTTCCCCTCCTTTTGTCTGAGCCACTATATTGCGCAGCGGAAGCATCCGGTCTCATTGCCCACGGAGGTCGCTGTTGCCCCATTCACCTTCCCCTTCCCCTCCACTGCAGTGGTCGTAACCGAGGCCTTGTCTGGCGTGTCTGCGTCACTACTACTCACGGAAAACACTCACGGCTTTACTCTTAATCCCAAATCCGCCATGTAGACTGCAGCTGAGCTTTGATCACGCTTAAATTCAGCACACATGGGCCCGTTTTGACGACAAGACGAGTGGAGAACACTGAAGAAAACACTGCAGGAGACAGGTTAGGAATATACACAGCAGCCATGCAGCCAGCCCCCCTCCCCGATTTATCAGCCGTGCAGCTTTTCAACACATAGTCCCAAATCACCTCTGCACAAATGTTCCACAAACCCAATCATCTTTATGTCCCCGGTTTGCTTCCCCGTTCATGTCTCGATGCTTGTAACTGGGGCAATTAAGACAGTTTCATGTTGCAGAGTTTAGAAATGGACCCCAACAACATGAAACTACCTAAACCACACGACAGTCGATCCGGGCCCTCAAGTGAAACCCAATCAGCCAATTCGCAATGCACCGAGGTCGTCGGTTCCGTCATCAAGTGTCCACAAATTCGTCTGCACTGAGAAAGCACAAGTGTGTTGCACACACACTGAAGGTGAATCCTCTGCAACAAGGCGCACAAAGAGACAATTCCTCAATGAAGAACTGACTTACTCGATCCCAGAAACATTAATCCCAGTATTCCAAAACAAAGCCGGTGGTATGTTTTATCCACAAAAAAACGTGCGTACACAGTTCGGGTTTCTAGCTGAGAGCCGGGCCTCCTCTCCGTCTGAAAGGCTCTCCCACGACTGAAGCTGCTCTTAGAGGAGAGGGAGAAACC
Organism: Solea solea; assembly: GCF_958295425.1. Classification (NCBI taxonomy): domain Eukaryota; kingdom Metazoa; phylum Chordata; class Actinopteri; order Pleuronectiformes; family Soleidae; genus Solea; species Solea solea. The sequence continues at coordinate 11,808,664 of NC_081153.1, read as the reverse complement.
TCATATACCAGCCAGTCATAAAACTCTACAATAGCCGGCTGGGCATGCAGCTAGACGGCTTACAGCCTAATATCTTAATTATTTCCGATGGCCATTACACATTAGCCCCTACCAACATTTCTAAAAGGGTTCACAGCAATAGGTGATCTCCAGAAGGAGGACCATGTATTATTTTTGGACTTTGTCATTTCAAAACATTTTTTTTTTCTGTGCAACAAACTCTGACCAGAAAATATAAACACAGCAAAGGAAAAATACAAAGTTACTCCTTAATGCGAGCTGATAATTTATTAAGCATTACACAAAAAAAAAACACAATGTCATATTTACACAGAAATATACAATAAAAACAGTCCTCCTTCACTTTGCGCACCGCTTTCGTGTAAACGTCCTTAGCGTGATTAAAGATTCAGTTTATACATTTAGCTCGTACATAGATCTACTGTATATCATTGTGGACTACATTTAATGGCCATAGATGAGTTACTCTTCCCTTGGTGATACATGGGTATTATATTCCAGGGTGGTTTCAAATCGATTTAAAAATGTAGGGAAAAAAAACTTAAGGCTATACCATGCAATTCCAATTAAAATGAAGGAAATTCATAATTATTTTTTATTAAATTTAGATAAAGGTTATTGTTCGTCGGTTAATAAAAGTGGACGATTTTAACCCGTTTTTAGGGCATAAGGTGTGTGTGTGTGTGTGTGTGTGTGTGTGTGTGTGTGTGTGTGTGTGTGTGTGTGTGTGTGTGTGTGTGTGTGTGTGTAAACTGCATTGACTGAACGCCACTGACGACACCATCCCAACATACGACAGAAGTGACAGAAACGTGTCGACAACACAAAAAGACATCAGGGAAAAAAAAACTATCAGCAGAACCTCATGACATTTCTCTCGCTTTCCTCTTTCCTCAGAGATGACGGTGAACTGATATTATTATAACCTCGTCTTGAAATGAAAAAGGAAGTTGTATGTCCCCAACACTGTCAACTGAGTCATGTGGACAAAATGGTGAGGTGTATTTGATTTCACCTATTTTCCCCCTGTGTTTTCACTGTAATCATGAGGTTTGTTCATCATGAAAATCCATAGTTGGACGTGAGCTCCCGGATCCGGTTTTCCCGCGTCATCTTCTTCAGTTTCATCCTGCGGTTCTGGAACCAGATTTTAACCTGTCTGTCCGTCAGGTGGACGCTTTTACTGATCTCTAGGCGGCGCTCTCGGGTAAGGTACATGTTGAAGAGGAACTCCTTCTCCAGCTCCAGTGTCTGATGCTTGGTGTATGGACAGCGCTTCTTCCGGCCGCTTTTCGCCGTCAGCCAGTTGGCCATGTTTTCATCCCTTTTTGTGTCTCCTAAAAAAAAAAAAAGGCAGATTGATGGTTATACGCATTGCAATATGAGGCACTGTGGTGTGTGTGTGTGTTGGGGGTATCTGGGGGGGCTATGTGTGTATACATCTCTGAATTGTGCAGATATCACGGTAACACAACACTAGACTATCTTTAAGTATGTGTGTATGTATATATGTATATATATGTGTGTGTGTGTGTATGTGTGTGTGTATATGTGTGTGTGTGTATATACAGTATGTGTGTGTGTGTGTGTGTTATGCGTGTACTTGTACAAATATAGTGTGTGTGTGTGTGTTATGCGTAAAGTGTGCCTTCTTTGTTAGACCCGCCATACTTAAATGGGCAAAAATTAATGCAAATGTAAATATTACACACAAATAACAATGCATACAACATTTCACATCGGCAGTATAGTGAAGCAAAAAATATTGAGCAAAATTAGTGAGATTATGGAAGCATTGGCCTCTGTGTAAAACACGTACAGTATAAGCCAATGCATTAGTACGTTTTACGCAGCGGTCAAAAGTGACACTGGGCTATAATATATTTAAGTATTATATTACATCAGTATTACATATATATACACATAAATGTACATATATGCACATTTCACAGTGCATGACTGGATAACTGAAATTTAGCTTTCAAGCCCACTCGATTTTAAATGTTACGCACCGTTAATGCCCCATGCACAAATGTACTATTTGTATGCATTGAAATCATATATACTTGTTTAATTTAAAAACTAAACATAATAAAGAGCACATATTAATGACATTTTTTGACCTGCCTTGACTTGTCGCTGCAGCCTACACAGTAATATAAAACCTGGCAGGTGCAATTAAAAAGCTGCCTATACCTGCTCTACCTGCATGTAAACACAACATAGTGCAGAACCACACCTATGCTGAACTATAATTACCTTTAGTGGTCTTTGCTGGTCTGTCTTTGTCATTCTCCTCCGGCTCCTCTTCTGAGGACGCTTCTGCATCCGAGGACACCCTCGCCTCTTCGGCCCCCGGTGTAACGTGAGGCTGTACGTTTGTTTTCGCCGAGGACACGGGCTCCTCGGTGCTCCGCTCCTCCAGCCCCGAAGCTGGAGCAGAAGCCGAGGTTGGTGGCGTGTGGAAACGAGCAGAAACAGTGGGGTGTAGGCCAAAATGAGAATGGGAAGGGTTCGGTTGGGGGCCGTTGGTGTTGTAAAGTTTATGAGAATGTGCGTGCGTCTGAGACAAGCGGAAGTAGCACGGCACAGGCACTGAGCCCCCGCCGCCACCGCCTCCTCCACCACCACCACCACCATCGGTCACTGTGCAAGACGTGGAGCCGAGGCCAGCTGTAGTTAACCTCGAATACGTTAGATCTTCAGCGGTGGAGGCTTTAGGACACTTCGGCTGCTCATACAGGCAGTAGGTGCTCTCTTCCTTAATGTTCTGCGGGAACGAGCAGGGCGCGACCTGAGGACCTACCGGGTGCTCTTGATCCATTCGACATGACCTCTGCGCGTCCATCCACATCTCCATGCTGGACATGTACGCACCAGAAGCTGAAACCATGTTCTGGGCGCCCACCTCGTTCCGCTTACCCATACCTGGGAAGTATCCATAGTTGTGTAGTCCGTAAGGCACTTCTGTAGCGGTGCTATGAGGCACGCACACCGCGCTCCCCGCGTAGTGACCTCCGCCGCTCTCCGTGCGGCCACTGATCAAAGAATCCACTAAAAACGCATTTCCTGACGGGCTGTCCGAACATGACATTATTGTGGTGTATTTTGGCGAAGGGAGAAGATAGCCCTTTCTGGCTGACATTTCTTGTACAAAACATGTTGGATATGATTAGCGGCACCCCCCTCTCCGCCGTGCGAACTGTAAAACCAATGGAAATGCTGGAAGAGGGGCAGTCCCTCCCACTCCAAGGCTACGTAGCAGTCGGAGCGATATCCATCATGGAGCTGAGGCAGAGAAAGGAGACAGCACAGCAATCAGTGTGTTCCCTCACCTCGCCATTACAACGCACAAGGGGCGAGGTCTAACACGATGCTTAGTTTAAATTTACATTGTGATAAAAAATCTAAAGAATTCTTTCAACAACCTTCCCAAATACTTATAATACAACTGCTCTCATCTCCGAACGATATCCGCAGCACTGTACCTTTAAAATCATGCAAATCAAATGTAACCACAGAAGGTTTAGATAAGTAGAATCACCGCATTAAAAAAAAAATAGTAACCAGTGTGCCAACATACAAGTTACTGCCATTTGGGAGGAATAATATAACACCAGTAAAGTCTTCGCTGTGAGAAGTAAAATCCTGCTGTATACTTGTGAGAGAAATGTGGCCTTATGGTGGCAAATGACGTTTAAAAGTACAGGGAGGATAAGGCCCACCAACAAAAACATAAAATAATAAAGTTGTAGGACTTAGTGGCAATAAAGTGTTTTGAACTGCAGGGAAATTTCGCCTTTGGCACTATCACTGAAGACAGTCAGGCTTCTTCCGCACTAAAAAGCAAATTAAGACTAATGCTACCTGGAGGTAGTGGGCAGCTAAAAGCACACAAGATGCTTCTTTCAGATGTGCCTTTATTGTGCACAGGTATCGTCATCATCATCGCCGTCCGCAAATAGCAACTTTAAACTATTTGTGCACTGCCACATTGAGAATTACGCCAAAACAGAACTCCTTAGAGCAAATATTTGTTTATTCCAAAATATTTTTTGACTAATATTTAAACATGAGTCATGCCATACGCAAACAAACTGAACAGGTTTTCTTGTTTTTTTTTGTTTTGGTATTTGCACGAGTGAAATATATTAAATTTGCAAAGACAAATATGAAATATGCTAAATATATATTTATTCATCATAACCACATCATACACTATAAGTTCTTTATTTGTTGTGTATTAATGTTTTATTTACATATGTGTATTAGTTGTGGGTGTATTTCTGTGCATTTTTGCAAATTCATTATCTGGGACAATTGTATCTCTTGCCGCACCGTCGTTACGCATAATACGAAACCAGATTAAACGTGCACGTTCTTTATTTCAAACCAAATTAGAGCAAACATTTAATTTCGTTTAGCTTCAGCGTTCATTTTTATTCCATATTAACATCATAGGGAACGCTGTGCTCAAATTTACTTTTGTGAAACTACTAAAATATTGATCACCGTGTTGTGAGGGGCGGTCACTGCATGAGACGGGGCAAAGCGGACATAAAGCTTGCACACACAAGTCACACTGTCGGTCCAATTTGGGGCAATAAGGGCCACAATAAAACTCTCCTTCCATCTCGTAGTGTCCTTGGACATGTGCACTCTATTGCGCTCTCCAGGTTGAAGTTAATCTCGGCCAGCTTTGCCATTACCAGGCCCAGGTGGCCACTAGCCCCCCGGGTGTATTTGCAGCCGGTTGTACTGAAATGAGCAAATTTGGGAGAAATTCATAAATTGAGCCCATTTAGGTTTTAAAACGCTCTGCCACTGACAGCTCATTTATGTACACTGGCTTAGACCGCTGCGCGTTGACGGTGGACATTTGTCAATCGCTGCTGCTCAAAAATTCACATATTTCAAATGACTTAAATGACCGGTTGCTTGTAGGGTTATTTATGTGTGTATGGATATAGTACAATAACCTGTTTCAAAAGCATAATGATATATTAAAAGAAATGTTTAAAAAAAAAAAGGAAAGAAAAGCACAAACCCGTGTTCCGCTGTGCGGGGGATTTAAAGACAAACGCCGCGCGCCAAGCATTTGTGCTAGTTTATCAAATTTCCTCCCCAAAACCATAAAATAATTAACTGCAGTGTTAGCCCACTAACAACAGACATACTAACAGCAATTGGTCCAAAGTGTGTGTACACTTCCCCACAGTGACGCGTTCCTTAAGGGACATTTGAGCTAGTATGGAAACCAAATACATCAATTAATTATGTGCGCGGAAGATTAAGATGTTTTTGGCCTGCACACTTCGTGGTGTTGCACTGACATGGAGGTCCATCGATATCTTTGTGTTACAGTTATTAATTGTAGCTATTAAATCTTCATTTTCACAGCTGCCCGGCTATAATATCCTAAAACAGTTTACTCTGACCACTGGCTTTGATCAGGCCCATATAATCGTGGCCGAAAAGGCCGTTTGAGTCGTATCATGTTCGTCCCGAGTGCAGTTATGAACAATAATGCGGCGTTTTATTACATCCAGCGGATGTGTTTATTTTTCACGAGAGACAAAGGAGAAAGAAACTCGGTGTGAACGCATTAGGGTCCAGAATTTAGTCACTGGCCACTTGGACTGACACCGAATAGCCTCATTGCGCAGATCTGTGTCTGCGACAGGAAGGAAAAGGGAGAAGCGATTGTTGCCGCGTATCACAATCAACTCGACTTTTCCCTAATATCTGATGTTACACACTTGGCACGCACAGACACTAATGTGTTTTGGAAGCACGTCAAAGGATGTTAGCGGATTCTTTGAAGAGGGGGGAGAAGATGGAGCATACAGGCCAGCTGCCGTGATTTAAGATGAGCTGCATTAGAACGAGAGCCAGCAGAAAACATGAAATCATTTGTTTTGTGTCCAGCACCCACTGCTTACTGTTGTGCCGTTAACATGCTAACTGTTGCTGTGTTTTTTTCCTCCCTTTTTTTTTGAAAATCATTAAGACTGACTTTCCCAAATCCAAAACATTTGTGGTTAGGCTGGAAGGGGCCGTGGATCTCCGCAGGTACAAGGCGGCCATGCTATACTTCACCCATTAAAAAGCCCAAGCTCAGCAAAATGAATAGCACATGCAGCATGAAGGCTTGGCACAGATGTGTTGCCTTATTAGGGCCCCCAGGAAGACTTTCTCCAGCACACAACCCAGTGAGCACAACACAGAAATGTGCAAAGGGAACACAAAGCGGCTCCCATCTCAAACCAGCAGGCCTCGCGTTTCAAAGAAGAGTCTCACGGGCGAACATAAAGCAGCTTTGTTGTTAAAGCAGAGCAAAACTATGCGAGCTCCAGGCTGTGTTGACAACAGCTTTTTTTTACCTGCGTGCATTCGAGGTGAGTGTGGAGACGAAAAGATCCACGGCCGTGACATTGGTCCCAATAGCGCCGCCCAGTGGCAGAGAAGAGTCTGATCCGTGGTGCAGTAGTTGCCACTATACACTGATGTCGAGGTGGACAAACTAGACGAGGGGGAAAAGCCTCACAAATGGAGTCGGTGCAGCCAACAAGCTGAAGCTTTCCCTATCCGTCCTCTCCCTGTCGTTGCTCTCGCCTCCTTGGTAACACAGTTAATAACCTTGGGTCTCAGACGGTTTATTGCACTGCACTCCAATTGTACAAATGCTCCAGACTCTCAGACAGCTTTTATGGCCGCGTTGCTGCGGCAACGGGGAGGATGTCCCGTAATTAGGGACGGAATTCCAGCGCGCAGTAAAGGATGCGCAAGGCAAGGCCGGACTATGGCAGAGAGAGGCAACCATAAACTTCAGCCTCTCTCCCCGCGTTTATGGCCCTTTTGACTGTCATATATGAACGCCAATGCGCTGCGGCTAGCTCCCATAAACACAGTGATAACAACAGCAAATATGGCGATCCTCGCCAAAGGAGAAGGCTGTTGGAAAAGGGTTTCCAAAGCCAATCAGCAAAATGACAGCACGCACGCACACAGACACACACGCACGCACGCATGCACGCACACAAAGACTACAAAGAGAGAGAAACGAATAGAAAGCAAAGTGTACAAGGTGCAATGCTGAATGTTTGGCAACTGCAAATGTTATGGAGATAGATAAGTGTGGAGCCATGAGTTTTCCACACTGGCTCAAAAACAAAGATTTCTTTCAGACCTAATGCAAGAGTTGTACAATTATGTGAAACCTCGTTCAAAAATAATGTAGCACTAATGTAATAAAGTAGAATAAAACAGGAGAATTACAACGGACTATGACTTGTTTGTTGATGTTCATCTCTATTTATATGTCCATGTTCCATAATTAAATATCTGAGATTATGTGGCATTAATTATTTAAATTAACTCCAGGCTCTGAATTCAATTTGCTTGAATCTTAATAATTACACATATTTTTAATTTAAATGAGTGTAATTAATGTGAGCGCCTGTGTGAGGTCGGACTGCAGATGCTGCTCTGAAGCGTCTTCATCGTTTTCACGGACACGAAATGCGACAACGGTAAGCCTGTGTGATTATAATTTCTTGTGCGTATATTTATCTTAAAAGGAAAGCAATGACCAAACATGAGTTGATTTTTTTTTTTTTTTTAATAATAATTGTTTCATTAGATTTTATTTTTATTTGGAAATAGAGTATAATACACAATAGTTTGGGCATACCAAGCAGTTGATTCAATGCAATGACCCTGACCAGCTTTGCCCTGACAGCACACTTACGTAAAATGTAGATTTTCTTTTCCTTTTTTAAAACATTGTTGACTGCAAGTACCAAAGGATCAGGAGTCAAGAAAAAATATTCTGCTATTCACATCTGTATTAAACCGGAGAGGCCCGATGCATAGGCTGTGTATACCTGTGTGAAAATGTTGGGTGTGTACCTCAGTGCAACTCCACACGGATCCAGTGGACGAGCTTATATCTCTGGTTTGGCCTGCATTGTCAGTACTTGCCTGATAGTCTCCCAAAAAAAATAAAAAATCAAAAGGACATCATGGATTTGGGTATTTGAAAGATACTCAAAATATAAATACTCAGCCTTCACTCTGCAGGTAAACAGGAAAAGACGACAAAAGCTTGTTTTGAGGTCAACAAAGACTCAACGAGTCCCAAAAGCCTGTCTGTAATAATGACTTGGTATAAGCCGTGGCATTAAACAACATAGTAAACGAGTGGCTACAAAATAAATAAGCAGACAAAACAGAAACACATTACATTCTCATCCATTTGGATTCATTTTTTGGTCACACCAATATAGATTCAGTTATTAAAGTCATACGTTCGCCATCATTTTTAATCCACCAGCTTTCTGATTTTAAAAACAGGAGAAAAAAAAAGTAAAATATTGTTTTTGATTATAAAATACACTGGCTCAGTCAGTGAGACTGTTATTTTTATTTTATTTCATTTTTTGCCCTCGTGAAAAGAAAATAATCAAGGCGTGTGAGAGGCACAGTCAAGTTAAGATGGGCCTTCGCACGCCACAGTTCTTGGCGAGGACAATTACACTTTTTCCCAAAACAGAGTCGGAAGGTCCAAAAACTGTCTTAATTTCATGCTCACTCTTTAGGTTGTTCACATCATAGGATACTGTTGTCCTCGAACTTGAAATGAACCATTGAGCAATGTCGCTGCTGATGCTATTGCTGGAGCGGCCATTGTGGTGCACAGCGTACACTGGTGAGAGTCACAGCCCGCGGGGGTCAGTGTGTAAACGCAGTCAGTCCCAACAGCAGAGGACTGTTTGGGCTGTTTGGACTCCTAAAGCAGAGGGTTGGACGTATAATACTGTAATCTGTCTCTGTTCAATTTCTTCTCCTTCATGCGGCGATTCTGAAACCAAATTTTCACTTGTCGGTCGGTGAGATTGAGCATCCGAGACAGTTGCAGGCGTTTCTCCTTGTTAATGTACACACTGAAAAAGAATTCTCTCTCAAGTTCTCTGATTTGATATTTGGAATAAGGACACCTTTTCTTGCGGATCCGCTGTCCATCTGGAAAACACACACAAAGAAAAGGAAACTGTGTATCGGTCACAGGAATAATAAACATTTCCTATAAGCCATGACTATGTTTCAAAAATAAAATAAAAAAAGATTTATACGCCCTGGACGTTACCCAGATTACGCACGAGCGGATTTCCCCCACATAACGCATTAATAACATATTTCCCATTTCCACACAAGTGTCACATATACAGATATTATATTACACTGGAAACCCATTTCCTGCTGGTTCACTGGACAATATACTTGGGCTATGACCTTTTAAGTGAAAAGCTCACATTCAAATGTAAGAGACTGGACTGTACTTCAACAAAAAGGGACAGTTTAAATGGAAAAGGGGACCAATAGGTTTTATAGAACACGTTAAGTTAAAAAAAAATACACAAGTGGGAGCACAAACTACATGATAGCTTTAACATCAGAGCCCATGTGTGCTAAACCTTAAAGCAGAGGCACCACCCTCATTACATGCAAATGTTCTCTTAACGCTAAGAAACCGTGAAACAAGCACGTTAATAACACATGGAATGAACACGGGTCTGTATGGGATTTATATTTAAAACGGGGTGCTTTTTGGAATCGTCTGGGAGTGTTAGAATACAGAAAAATTACCGGCCTGTTGTCTTTCACGGCCAATTTCAATTCCAAACACGTGATCCTGCAGTTTATAACAAAGTTTTGTTGGGGGTGGGGGGTCTACAGGCCCTCTATAAACCTTATATGCTTATAAAACAGCATATAAAATTTTTAACAGCAGCGCGCAACATTGCAAACTTTCTCTCATAACCAAGGCGTTGACTTTAATACGTACTGCTGCTGCTGGATTTCTCATCATTGTTGCCGGAAGATAACTCCGGGCTACTTGTCTCATCCCGGGGATCCTTTGCTTCGGTGTCCCGGCACGAAGGTGCGTCCTCCGGCGCAGAGCTGGGCTGCTTGCTCGCCGTTTTGTCCCCTGAGTAGGCGTTTGTGGAGGAGCTCTCCGACGCGTTCCCGTACGCCGTCTCGTAAAACTGATCGAAGGCTTGTGGCAGCACGCCATTTCTGCCCACGTTCCCGTAGAAATTGGCGGCGGAGGACCCGGTGCTCGCATGGTGGTGGTGATGGTGGTGGTGATACGCGGCGGCTGCAGCGGCGGCGGCGGGGCTGTTTTTACCGAACATGTCCCCTACAACTGCGGTTTGCGCCGACAGACAGTCCCGGTGCACCATGTCCTCCGCGCTGGGGTAGCACTGAGGCAAGTTCCCCCGGTGCGGCCATTTACTGGACGGGTCAATGGCTGCATAGTCCCTGAACGTCACTTCTCTGACGGGTTGGACCTGCGGCAGGTTAGAGGAGTAAGAGTATGTCATGGGGCGGGTGGACGGGGTCTGGGATAAAAACGAGGGAAGACCGGAGAAATCAGCCCCCGCCGACACGTAATAAGTGCAACTGGGCAAATACATGTTCGATCCGACGGGGACCCTCTCGTCAAAATCCATCATCGTAGTTCACCCTCTACTATAACTCTATGTTGGGGTTTGAATCCTCTATAACCGCCCTGAACATGGCTCTGAAGCGCCGTGCCTCTTGCCTCTTTGAAGCAGGTTCGCTAAACAGAAATTTGGAGACGTAAGCTGACGTGGAGAGCCATCTCCATCCACTCCACGGAGGAGGAGGTCACGTGACTACGCGGCAGAAATTGACAGATTTTCAGGCTGTGTGTGTGTAGGGGTGTGTGTGTGTGTGTGTGTGCGCGCGCGTGTGTGCGTGTGGCGCGCGCGCGCCTGCCAGTGTGCCAGTGTGTGCGTAAGAAAGTAAGAGACATGACTTCTGCGTGTCCTAAAGCTTGACATTGGTAGTTCATCGCCGTGTCTGATGACAAAAAGAATTTCTTCACATGCAACTAAGTTAGAAGAGGAGAACTTTAAGCAGATGCTGCCTGTTCAAAATAGAGACGGATTTCAATTGTAGTTTTGGTCAAAATGTCAACAACAATTTTCCAGATGCTTGTGTTTCTGTCCTAGGAAAAAAACATTTGTGTGGATTTAAACTCGTTTCATTTGCACAACAGAGAGGGAATCAAACTATTCCACATGGAAACTTGAAAGAAGCGTAACTCTTAATAACATTAACTAAAATTGTATGTATATTTTATTGACCTAATTTTGGAGTAAGGGAACACCTTGTCTCTAAAGCCATTTTTAGACATGTCTTAGTCCTCTTTTGGTGGTTTTACAACATGGCAGAGCCTGAAAACCAAATGCTCAGTGGGCATTTGGTTATCAGGGTCATGTTCAAAGTAGGAGCTAATGTTTCATCAGGTGTCAGCCTTGTGTTTGAAACCGCTTTTGCAAAGACAAAATTTATTCTTTTTTCCAAAAATAATAATGGGTAAAAATCTTAAAATGTGTAAACAGAGTCGCAACTTTATAGAACCACAGTCGAATGGACTTTAACCCACTCTTTATTAAAGTGTTGTAAAACTTATTTATGAGGATTTTTATTTTATCATTGTAACATTTTCCGTCAGTCACAGCAACAGTGAAGCTGACGGCTACATACTGGAAAAAAACAAAGGTTTATTGGGAAAAGCGCATGAATTAAGAGGTAAACACTGACACCAATAATCATTAAAACAGTCTGCTCTATAGTAAAATGTTACAGCCTCTTAAGAAAAACCAAAAAATATTCTATTTTTAAATGATACTTCTTATTGCTTTGTTTTTTTTCCCTCATATTAACATTTAATAGCTACACTAACCTCCAAAAAAGCGCAACAACCATTACGCACGGCTGTTTCTTTGTGTTTTGGGGCAGGTATTAATTCAAATGTGCGTATTCGGAAAAAAATACAATTCCAGAAATAAAAATGATCAATGTAACGTTCTGTTGAATAATATAACACTTTTCGTATTTAAAACAATTTTCCCACAAGGATAGACATTAAAATCACAGGGTAAAGATGTTTTAAAAGATAATGTTACGCATCAAATTAAAATACCTGCAGCTTTATTTTGCTTTTTGCTAAATCTGTATTATATGAATGAATAATCAGTTTTTCAATTAAAAACCATCTAAACCCTGAATGTAACTATCCCAAATAGCAAACTGAGCACAGACAGGCAAACGCAGATAGTTTGTAAAACCAAATGTTCACTCTAGACAGAGAAAGACTGAGTAAGTTCGGGTCAGAAAATGGACAAAAGCAGGATTTATTTCTGTTTGAATTGCTAACCATGTCACAGAGAACACTCCCTGGCTCTCTGCTTTTAGGCCACCGTGGATCTTGTTTTGAAGAGAGCTGCAACCTGACTCTAATGTGCTGTGAATGGGAGACCTGATCGCGGATTAAGACCGCTGCGGCTGGCCTGGCCTCACAGCCCGATGTGCATATGAGGACCTGAGGGGCTCCATGATGGCTCATGTGAAACACGACCTCAAAATATCACACACACTAAGACACCACAAATGCCAACTAACGCGCTGCGAGTGTACGAAAACAGGGGGGGAATGCATGCAGTTTGTGTACTATTTGGTGAAATTGCAGGGACACAAGCGACTGCAGTGTCTTTTTGGGACCACACGCTCCGCCTCTCACTCAATCCAGACAAATTCTATGAGTTGTGCTGAAGCTTTTAAGCTGTAATTGAGCACAGGATGCCCAGGAAAACCAAAGCCAGCTCTGCACAGACGTGCGTTTTTATAGCTGCTATAGTATTCTACTGCGCTTTTTTTTCTCCCCGGCCAGACAGACACCACAAAACTGGCCAAGCGTGATAGGAAGTCGCCACCTAAACGGAGTCAAAGTCAGCAGCTGTGGATTTTCAACAGCACAGAGAGAAAAATGGACAAGGTAAGATGTATTATATCTATAATCATCTGATTAAATCACGTCCAACTTGGTTGTGGTTTTGTTTTTCAAATGTCCTTAAAATATAAATAAGTATCTTAAAAAGTAAGATTACTGAGGTTATTTGCGTTTTGTATTCTGAGGTAATTCAGCTGTTCCTCGACCATCCTCGTTATGCGTTTTTCTTCATCATAACCACAGTCTGGCGCCGAGTAATAAAAAAAAAAGCCCTCAAAGCCAAAGCTTTTTGTCTGAATACGGTCGACTTCAAGTTCGGGGGAGGGATCGACTGTTTCCACTGAGAGTAAAGGGCCCTCATCGTGCCCCGGATGGAGTTCCTTTAATTACTGATGCATTTACGCAGGCTTTGGTTACAGGAGTGGTCGATCTGTGAGTTTGCAAATGTAGACCAAAAACTAAAGTGAAATGGATTCCATCTTCTTCTCGTTATAATGGGAGCCGCAGGACCTTGTTTTGAGTCTGGTGTGTGTCATGATTTAACTCGAAATAAAAGTAAAACACACTCATGGTTGTCACCAAACCTTAAACCAGCTGGACGACAAACTCATCTCACACGTTTGGTCAACATTCACGTCAGATTGTGGACAAATATAATAAACATATGACCAGAGACAGGAATATTAACATAGTGCATATTGTAAATAAAGTAAAACGAACGTCCATCTCACTGTCACTCATTTAGAATGCAGGCAGTGATTTTACTGAGGGACAGGTTTCCTCCTATACCCCAAATCAAACACACACACACACCACATGACATTACTTGAACCACTTTCAACCAAAATGACTGATCCTAAACTAAACTACAGCCGGACCATCACGTATTTTTTCCCCCCTGTAAGGTCAACGTGTAAACACAAGATCAACGCATCATACGAGGGCATAACATATATTAACACTATACACAGTAGTTTAGGCCAAAAGGAAGAATGACTGAAGGGCAGTGACTGTGTCAGGAAGAGAATGCGACAAATAGGCTGGATTGCCCCGTCTTGTGCCATAAAACCTTGTTAGACAACAAGTAAACAAGCCAGCCTGGGGAGGATCTGAAAGTACAGTTTAACACCACGTCAGGTAGGCCTATAGGCTGTAAAGGAGCCTAAATAGGCGCATCCAGTGTCTTGCAAAGACACCTCCTGTAGTTTAAGCATTTAAGTGGAATTACCCAGAGTTTTAGTACAGGCGGTTTTGTTTTCATTTTATGTTAGAAAGAAGAAAAAGAAGCAGCCACCACACTGAAAGCACCTATTCTTAATCTCAACATGAATCCAGCGTGTTTAGTTTACAGTGTGCAGAGCAGAGCAGGCGGCAGAGAGGATGCACAGGCGCAGTCCGAGACCTGCAGGCCCATCCTGCGACCTTTTAAATGCACAGAACTCCATACATGCAGTCAAACGTCACTGTAGATGCACGTTTTACTTGGGTATAGGTTAATACGAGGCTGGGCTACAGGGAAACGAGCCAACGACAATTCTGGATGCACACCCTGCGCCTATTGTTGCGTCATATTTCACTGCACATTCAGAGATTATGATTGTCTTAATGTGTTTTTGAACTTGAATGTTTCATGGTCTTGGCTGAGCCGCTGTTATGTTGCATGTATGTGGCTAAGCTGATAGGAGCCTGCAGTGGCAGCAGGACTGTAAAACCATCACACTGAAGCATGGAACAAACACAGCTTGCACTTACCTCGAGCACAAAAGCAGCGAGCAGGATTAGTTTCTGAGGAAAATGTGAACCTGATTTCCGCGTCCAACTTGTTGATTTATCCACAGGGGACACAACCGTGGGCACGACAGCGATGGCGACGACAGACGGACCACACAAGAGCCACACACACACACACGCACGCACGAAGGAGAAGCTGATCAACTCCACGGTCAACGGGAGCAGTGGAGACGCACAAAGCTGGATTAGCCTGCAGAGGGTATATCCTGGGAAACGAGGCGTGGAGTAGCGGGCCTAAACAAAAGGACATAAAATGACATTTGTTGTAATCACGAGAACAAAGAAGAAATACATGAAAATGTATGACAGGAGGAAATAATTTGAAATATAAGCATAGAGAAACCAAATGCTCAAACTAAACCATTGCGTCAAAACATTAGTGGCGTCGTAAGTGAACAAAAAAACTCAGAATTCAATTTAAATTCACAAATGGTGCATACTAAGAAAATAACATATCTAATAATAGTTCTAACCGAAACTAATCGGACTGGGCCTGTAGCGAACAGTACAGATGTGTATTGTGTTATCCTTTATTTAACCAGGAAAACCCCATTGAGGTTAAGAACCTCTTTTTCAAAAGGGAGTCCTGGCCAAGACACACAAGAGCAAATACGAAACACTCAACGGTTACAAATTGACACAGTTAAACACAAGCAGAATAGAAATTTAAAAAAAAGATTAAATTTACAAGCACATGATCAAAAACAAGTGCATGTTGTCGAGTATGAGCCTCAAGAACCCAGTTTGGATTTGAAGCGTTCAATGAAATTAACTCAGTTTCCAGTATTCCATGCAAAAGGTGAAGATATAACCAAAACAAAAAACTGACATAAGCCATGTTACCCAGTTCAGCACGGACATAAGTAATAGAAAGCAACAAATGATCTTGTGAACGGAAATTGAGGTACAAATGTAGATGCAATAGTCGGAGTATATATATATATATATATATATATATACACATACACACATACATACATACACTGGACAGTATACTAGTGACTGATCCTGCGGGTGATTATGGATTAATTACATAGTGTTTCGCGACATGTACATGTTTGCATTATAGTTTAACATCTCCTGTTGTATTTGGCATCATGTGTTATCCAACAGTGGCGGTGTTGAGGAAATGTTGACATCAAACACGCGCAGGGTTTGGAAGCAATTTCGAAATAACACAAATCACTTAGCGCCTCTGATGCGCCGGTGTTTTCTGCACGTATAAGAATCCCGTCTGATTTCCACAGATATATAAATGTACACTCTGCGTTTTCAGATTCGTGTTTATTCGACAGGACGACATTTCACAACAAACCTCGCCACTAAATAAGATCGTGTGCACCCTCTGAACATTATAACATATTTTATGGACATTCTGAACAATTTGTTTTATCCGAAATCAGGTCATATTACGACTCGATTTAAAGATTTGATTTAAATATCTTTTTTACCGCACGTATTTTTTGCGCTCTCGCTTCGGCAAATCAACACACGCAGCTGATTTACTATAACAAGAAAAAGACGAAAAACCAAATTAAAGATATTTATCTTCCAGTGGGTTTATTTTGATTAAAACTGTAATGTCAGACACTTGTCTTTACGCATGAAAGGATGTGAATGACAGCAGCTTTCAAAAAAGCAGGTTATTATACTTTTACTTCGGAGACTAGTATTTTTTTTAATGTCAAAGGGGTTTTTAAAAAATGGTCACAAAAAAAATTAGACAAAAAGACTTTGACCTACATTGATCTGCGTTTCGACTTTGGGTTAGGGAATTTGTGCAAAAACAAAGGTCACGCATTCGAGGCAAACATCGTCCACATATGTACTCACTGCACATGGACATATGTTTTTTTTTTTCTTCTAAAACATCACTATTATATTGTAAATTATGTGGCACTTGATACTTGAAATCAAAGAAGGTTATATACAAATCAAAGAAGGTTATATACGTGGGCACATAGGGACAAGAAGAAAAATCCCTATGTGGATGAATAAGTCACCGCCTGGGACATGGATATAAGGCCTTCACATAATCTCGGTCAAGTGCTTCTATTTGACCACTGCCACGGTCCTGGATAAGATCGTGTCTGCTCAGGTCGATGGGTTATCGCCAGATTAACTTCAAAACCAGACGGGTCTATTTTTTCCTTTTTTAAAAAAGAAAAAAAAAAACTGACCAAAGCTGTGTTGCTCAGTGACCGAAGGTTGCAGGCCTCGCCTCCATTACGCACGGAGAGAGAGCGAAGGTCAATGTAAAGAGCAAAGCCGAGTGGCTGGTCTCGTCTGCGTCTGGCAAAGCAGATCACAGACATTCAGGGACCAGGAGACACCACAGAAAAAAGACAGGTCATGGTTTTTTTTCTTTTTAGCGCTTTGGTTAATCCCACATCTGCCCAAAAGTGTGAGATTATTCAGTCATGCGGAGTAATACAGACATTTATCATGGAGGATGTGAAATCGATGGAAAAAATAGGTCAGCTTTTATATTTATTCTCATGAAAATAACCATATGATCGTTTACATTTCCGGTGCAACATGATTTAACACAGACACAAAATGGCACCTATAGAAAAATATGTTATTTCAAAACGCCCGATACTACAAATGTTCTACAATTACGCCAAGCGTTTGCGGTTTACATGCATATAAATGCTGCAAGAAGTGTGAATTTTATTTTTTTGTATTGTCAAAAAAAAAAAAAAGGTTATTTATGTTCCTTTAAGGATTTGAATTAACGGTAACTCTGCGTTTGTCCTGAGTGTGGCAGCAGAACTCAATTCTTGAACAGTGCAGCCTCCTGTGATCCCGCTATAGGAGAGGAGAAGGAGAGAGGGGGCGGGGCTTTGAGCTTTGGATTCTCACGTCATGCGTGAGGTTGGAGGCGGGACTTGTGTGCTTGTTTTGGTCTCAGTGAACCAATAAGAAGCTGCTGTGTGTTTTCTCTCTCTCTCTGCCTGCCCCAAAGGAGCTGCCGCTCGGATTCACGTCTCCACAGTAAACTTCCGCTCCAAAGCTTCCGCTCCTGTTTTTTTTTTTTTCTTTTCTTTTTTGGGACAGTCAGACGTCACCACTCTTCCTCTCCCATCTCCGAGCTCCCTGTGTAGCACGTGACGTGCACGCTCCGCGGTGCCTTCGTCACAAGGACGTGCCATCAAGGACACAGCATTGCGTGCGCGCGGACATATACTGAGCCAATTACCAGCTGGTCACGTGCGCCTCATATTTGCAACATATCTCAGTGCTCAGTATTCACTAATAATCCACAATCAGACCTTCACAATCAGATTAATATTGTGTTAATCCCGGGGGCAAGTATGTAGAAGACTACGAATAATCCTGAGGAGGATGCATGTTGATGATTTCAAACTAAAAACATGCTCTGAAATTAAAACCACCATTGAAAAAATAAAATAAAATCAGTATCCATATGTAGACTTAGTTCAAGTAATAATATCAAAATCATTTAATTGTAGTTATTATCATTGATCACTTGTCATTTGGTGATGCTTGCTCCAGATTATATTAAAGAAAGAAACGAATGATTCGAATTAACACGTGAACTAAACTGTGAGCAAATGCGATCTTTAAAAAACAAAGAAAGAAAAATGTGTTTACAAAATGTATAGCCGGTACGTGTAGGGTCAGTCCTATATGTATATTTATATATAATAATGGTCTCGTAATTTTTCTGAGAGAAGATATAAAATAAACTCATATTTATGTAAAACAGTTTTGCCTTTTAAGGAAAGTCAGTTCAAATACAGGAGCTGGATCTCTGGACAAGGACGGATTAGGTTTCATGTCGGACTGAATCCCATTCATCACAAACAGCTAGTCCGATTATATACTGCATTGTCAGTGGTGAGGAGGAACGGAATACGCGTTACTGTTTATTAGAGCCACTTTGAATAGGAATATAGTTATTATGCGATTACATGAGAATGATTGTGTATTCTGGCAACTCTACGTTATACCATTCTAAGATTTAAAAGTCCTGCGTTTGTCGTTACGTATTTCATTTGTTTTAGAGAGTGTGTGTGTGTGTGTGTGTGTGTACACTTCATCGCCATGCAACTAAGTTAAGTTGCATGGCGTCTGTTAGCGTCTGCTAAATGACATGTAATGTAATGTAATGTAATGAGAAGAGAGCTTTAAGCAGATGCTGCCTGTTCAAAATAAAGACGGATTTCAATTGTAGTTTTGGCCAACAACAAATGTCAACAACAATTTTCCAGATGCTTGTGTTTGTCCTTGGAAAAAGAAATATTTGTGGATAAAAACTCGTTTCATTTGCTTTGTTGATTCATCACATACACAACAGAGGGGAAATCACTACCTCTCTACAACCTCTCACATGAGAGCCAAAGGGAACATGATTTAAGCGGGTGACTAAGCATGGTAATAACATGACAACCTTTTATTAATAAAAGTGTCAATGATTATTGTTTTTACTGTTGTGTACTGGTTTTCATTCGGACAAACTGCTGCATTAATATAAACCAATAGGAAAAACTGTGATCTGATCCTTAAGGTCAGCATTTCACCATCACAGACTCCTGCGTTTAGTTATTGTGACAATAATTCCACAGCAATCCAGCGTCGTCGGCAATGCAACAATGTCATCCGTCCAATTTAAATCACGGCACACAAACTCAAATTAAATACGTCAAATAACGTTTAAAGTCCATTTTAAAAGCTACGCTCTTGTGGCTTTTTGTTCATTTGCCGTTTTTTTTTTTGTTTAAAACGACAATCTAATCTAACACACTGCCAACACATCAATGACGCGACAGCTGGTTTTTTTCTAATGGGAATTTTAAAAGCAAAACTTATTCTGATTATCAGATTAAATCCCCAACACGAAAACGGAAAGGCAGAGAATAATTCAAAAAAAAAAGTACCAGTTTCCTTATGCGTTTAACATTTATGTAAACCAGCTGATGCTTTTTAGTTTGAAATCGTATTAATCTTTCATTATTAGTAGTATTAAAGCCTACAGTTAAAGGCCTTTACTGATACCTTAGGTCTTCATGATACGTGTTAAACCATAAATGCTCGAACTATAATCAAACATTGAAATAGACAATCCATGACGGATGTTTTTTAATATAATTTGCAACAACAGTTGAGTAATTAAAAAAAATGGAAGAAACTGATAGTACAAAAGATAAAAAATAAAATCCATTTTAACGCCGGCGCCGTTTGAAACAAATTGCCAAAGTAAAACTGACCAAATCCACTGGTCTTTTTTTCCCATTTTCATTCACAAGCCATTTTATAAAAGGTATTACAATTACGCACATAACAGCATCTCAAATCATGCAACACACAAAGGGAAATTAAATATGTAAGAAATATACAGAAATGGTGAGTCACATATGGGCTGTCTGCATTTCATGTTTAACGTAAATTATGATTTATTTCTTTAAATATAAACACAGAATAGAGACATATTTTACATGAAATGTCCTTAGGATCACTGTAATATTTAAGGTATTATTGTCTTGTAGCACCAAGAATAAAGATGGATATATTTTTTAAAAATTATTGTATTTGTTTATGAATTCCCTTTGTTCTATTATAGTTATTGTCTCCACAAAATATTAAAAGGTAATATATAATACATAAAGGAAAACGTCAATACTATTGCCATAACTATTGCCATTATTCTTTAAATTTTGGATTACCGACTCTTGGTCCACTTGAGTATGATTCACAAATCATCCACTAGATGGCAGTGTCAGTCCATTTTCCCCACCACAGAGCAGCAACATCGCACTCGTTTCCCCCTTTTCCCAAGAGCCAGACCTCTCTACAATAGTCAGAATTTGATTTTAGTAGAAAATAATATTACGAAATAAAACAACGTAACGACGTGATAACACACAACACCTTCACTTAATCCGATGTGTCTGATGTGGAGAGTCTTAAATTAATGTGTAGCAACAATGGACGATCATTTGAAAAGGGTAAAGTGTTTGAGAGTAAGAAATAAAAGCTGAGCCACGATGAAAAAAATATATATATTTCATCCAATTCCAACTTTTATTGGATCGGACTTGAAACAACAACATATTAGACGCACACATACATTATAACCTGGATATCATGCCGGAATTTACTTTATATACAACCACATGAATACGCACACATGATAAACAGTAATGATTCATATGAACACATTATCCCGGACGATTAAGCATTATAATAAAGAATTGCACCATGGACTGCACAATGACGGATTCCTATGATAAGACTAAACTTCATACAAGCGAAAGCATGTGAGCAGGTTTTAAAAGAAAAGCAGGAGAGATTAATATTTAACATTCCCAAGGTCCAAATCCGTAACACCGCCACTTCCTGTCAGTCTTCACCTTTATCTATCTCTTGTTAAACTTGCAGATAAAGGCGTAGCTCGGTGGCGTATGCACCTTTTTTTCTGAACTGGGGTCAGTTTTCCTGCATCAGGAGTGAACATGCCACAGGGAGGGAGGGAGGGGGGGGGACAGAAGTCACACAAACTGCATATATATATATATATATAATTTGCTTCCCTTTTCTTTCCACTTGACTCCTTTAATTTTTTTTTAACAAGTGGCAGGAAGTGGAGGATCCAGGATTCATGTGCCTCCCAAATTTTGTTCCATGAAGCTCCGGGAAATAATTTTTGGCATCATACAAAATAAATCATGTTCAGTCAGAAGGGAGTTATTCCAATCCAGGAGTCCAAAGTGTGTGTGTGTAAGTCTGTAAGTGTGTGTGTGTGTGTGTTGCCACAAATATTGTCCGTAATAAACAAAAAGAAAAAAAAGAGAATAAAATCAAAAATAAACGAAAGGAACTAGCTGATAGTTTTCAATTTGTGGACAATTTTCTTCTCCTTTACGCGTCTGTTCTGAAACCATATCGTGACCTGTCTCTCGGACAGGTTGGTCTGCGCAGATATCCTCCTCCTTTTGTCCTTCGTGATAAATTTATTGACGCCGTACTCGCGCTCGAGTTCCTTCAGTTGCAGCTTGGTGTATGGCACGCGCTTCTTTCTTCCACGTCGATAAGAACCAGAGTCTCCTCCACCGTGAGACACCGTGTCTGAGGAAAAGGGAGGAAAAAAAACAGGAGCTGTCAAAGAGTCCTCTCAACAAGTGGCTCTGTATAAACTCACTCATAAAAATCTGAATTTTCTCTTGGAATTAAAACTGCTCATAATTAACTTCCATTTCATGTTACCTTTAATATTTCAGGGAAAATCATTAAAACAAGTTTTTAAAAATAAAAAAAATAAAATCCCTAGATAATAACACCTGACATACTATATTTTTTACTTTATTTTACTTAGCGTTTTGTTTAAAAATATTTTTTATTATTACTATAATTTAACCACATTATCACACTGATATCATTTTTGCCTCTAAATAACATTTAACACACCTTATTGTGTATAAAGCCATTTTTAACGTGTAGCTACTATCATGTCCAACAGTGCTGTCCTGTAAAAGCTGGACTGTCTTACCTGGTATGGAGCTCTTCCACATGTGTCCAGGCTGTGGCTGCTCCTTGGCGCAGTAAACCTGGCCGTTCCAGCCGTTGGCGGCGAGAGTCCACGGTTGGTAAGTCTCCATAGGCAGCAGGGACTCGTGTCTGGCTTCTGACGGCGCACTGATAGTTGGCACGACGGGGACGTCCAGGTAACTGGGAACAGGTTGATATGGGCCTGAAGGATATGTCGGATAAAACGCGAATTCCTTTGCCCGAGAAGCGAAGTCGTCCCCCGAGGCGGATGTGTCCATGTATTTCTCTCCGTACGCAGAGGGAGGCTGCGCGCCGCACGGTTTTATGCTGTTGTGATGCGACATTCTGCACGGATAGTAACTGCTACCGAAGTAGCCATAAGGAAGAGACGCGCTGGATGAATTCTGAGCTGCAGAGCAGGGGCTGCACTGCTTGACTGGCTCGCTCATAGCGGAGGTGGGCACGTCGCTGGAGGAGTACGCCGTGCTCGGTGCCAGGGACGCGGGGTGCGCCATCAGATTCCTGCACTGGTTCGCAGCAAAGTTGCCACCAGCGAAACCCTCCATGTTCTTGCTCAGTTCATCGGAACCTCCGCCGTTGTCGTAGAGGAACATCACCGACGGGTCGACCCAGCGCGGACGGAGCAGCAGTGACGTTGTCATAGCACGGCATCCAACATTGAAGCTTCTGGCTCTTTTTTAAAAAGCCCAGAGACTGAAAAAAGGAGATACTGGTTCCCAGAGTGTAAAGCCACTCTGACGCGCACAAGAGCGCAAAGGTTGAGCTGCCATTGGCTCGCGTGTTGTCACGTGACCGGGCTATGCAAAGCGGACGGTAAACATCACCCAGTGCAGATAATTAAATGGAGAAAAATGCGGCGAAGTAAGGTGACCGTGTCTATCACGGGACTCACATTTTTGTCATGTCTGCTTTATTTCACATGGATTTTGTACCTGGATTTGACAGCACTTTTATGCTTCTTATGTTGCCTTTCAGAAGCTAAAACGATTATAAATAGGATCACAGTAGTTATAGCTTTTACTTTGATTTTGTTGTATCTTTGAGTTAATCTTTTATAGAGCATTTGCAAAGAGAGATTTCATATTCACGTGTGGAACATGCGTCTTCTCTCTCTGTCACTGGTGCACAACGACAAGCCTTTGTCTGCGCCGAGCACTGCGTCATTATACAGATAATTAACACACACATTCATCCATGTATTCAACAATAATGTCCAAGTAACCTTTATTTTATTTGAATTTTACACGTCCTTTTCAATGCGTTATACACTTGTGTTGCCAGCGGATGCTGTGGAAACGCTATATGGTGTTAAGGCCTACTTACGCGTCTCTATCCTGCACAGTGAATACACCACTTCAGGGTATTATAGTATAGATTCCATATATTGCAGGTAAATGAACCTATGGATGAAAATGTCCCTATAAAAGGAGAATCATTCAGACAGCACTTGGGTGGGAATTAAAGAGGAACATGAGTGAAACGCGATGCGCCGCCGTGTTTTTTTAAAAAAAAGGTGAATATTCCAAACACTTGCGTTCACCGACGTGTTTATAATACGCAAAGACAGAACACACAGCGCAGTGCTTTGCAGAGCCCCAGTGTTTCTACATAGAGAGACGCGGCTGGAGGCCAAGGTCAAGTTGAAAGTTGTAGTCTAGCCATCCAGCCTGTCGAGCTATTCAGGCTTTGAAGGAACCGTCTGAGGTCTTGAAAAGAGCGGAAGAAGGGTGAGAATTCCTGTGCCAATGAAAGCTATTGGAGGACATTAACTTTTACTATCATTTTGTTTTCTCCACCGAACTCTATAGGCTGGACCCGCTTCAGTTGAAGGTGCTGCGCGTACCCGGCGTTGGAAATATAAAAAGGAATTAGGCGTTTTTACCTTTTTATTTGCGCATGTCTTGGGGGGAGTTTTTTTGACAGATACGTGTGAAAATGATGTTGATCCCCGAAAAGAGGGGACGTGATAAACGCGCGTGTGTATGTGTGTGTGAGTGTGTGTCTGGTCTGCTGCTTTTGTGTTTACGACCAATGGCTCTGGTGGAGTTTTATTTGTTACTTGAGTTTCAAAATCCAGCATGAGCTGTGGCCTGATTTGGTGAACTTGTTGTTTCGGATATAAAAGGTGTAAGAATACATTCTATACCAAAAGAAAAGAGACTGATACTCCGTGCGTAAAACGGGGATGCAACTTATCCATGTACACTGTTCATGTCTAAATAAAAAGAAAAAAAACTTCCTTTATCCTCATCTCCTTTACACAAACGCTATAAAAACAGTATATTTCAACAAAAAGTTCCCTTTAAATATATTATTATAAATCAAACTGGATAAATTAACTAATTAACACAACAACTATTTCAAAATAAAAGATTTCGAGGCTCCAAATTAACTTTTCTATTATTTTTCTAATAGTATATTTTGGGTTACAGGCCTACAGTGCAGTGAGAACATTTAAAATCTGTAAGAGTAAAAAATACAATAGAGTAGGATTGTTTCGTCTGTCCAAGAATAAACATTTGAATTGTTGTGGCATCATTTCTGCCGTTATTTAAAAATATCATTTTAATGTCAGACTGTGTCGTAATTTAATCACTTTTAAAACTTCTACTGTGATTTGGAAATCATTAATTAACATTAGTCCGATTAAATTGTGTATTTTAGTTTAACTTGTTCGTCGTTTGTTCGTCGAAAATGAGAACTGGTTTTGTTTTGCACATTCAAATTTCAGGGCCTTGAAATAAAAGGGTTTGACATGCACAAATACACTCAGTCAAATCACGCGAGACATTATTCGCAGTTCCGTGGAATCACAGCGAAAACACTGATCAAGTAAAAATCACCACCATGCTACACAATTACCAGTTATGAACTCTATAAGGCCTGACCTGCAGCTTATACCGCCTCGTGCACGGCGTTCACTTCACTGTAATCACAATAATAACTCTCGAGGCTGTGAAATCAGTCGTATCATTCAACATGTTGCAACGATGCGTTTTATTGGAGGTCATTTATGTATCTATACGTTTGTACAGTGCACTGGTTGTTCGTGAGAGTCACAACAGTCCATGCGTCCTCGTCGCCATGTGGTCATTACCAGACTTGAGACATCCCAAACTACACAAACACACACAGTGAGGGGCGCGCGCACACACAGTGTCCTGCAGAATACACGCACGTCCT
This sequence comes from Solea solea, assembly GCF_958295425.1. Taxonomy (NCBI): domain Eukaryota; kingdom Metazoa; phylum Chordata; class Actinopteri; order Pleuronectiformes; family Soleidae; genus Solea; species Solea solea. Next base: position 11,783,310 of record NC_081153.1, on the reverse strand, counting down.
CCCACTTATTCACTATCCTCTTAGCAATGAAATCTTATACCATTTGTGGAAAAGCTACAGACGGTTTGCAGCGACGAGGCCGAATGAATGATTTAAATACTGTTTTTTAGATGGGACTACATTCAAATGAGAGCAGTTATGCTGAGCTATTAATCCAGATTTTGATATGGACGCCACTTGGTGACCTCGATGATATCTGGAGGGCAACACTTGGCCTGGAGACTTTTCTCTGTGGTCAATGAATCTTTGTTTGTACTGGTGTTGAATTTGAGAAAAAGAAAGCAAGACAGAAAGAGCATATTTATTCCGAGGCCTCAGCATCTGTACATGAAGCCTGGTAAAGTAGGTCTATATAAAGTTATGATCAGCTATAAATTCCCATAGTTCATGGCAAAAAAAGGGCTGCTACGACGAAGTACATGCAGTCAAAGTTCAGTCTTGATGATGACACGTGCTAAAAGTGGACCGCTGTCCAATGTTGTCAAAACATAAGAGTCGGTATGTTTTTGTGGTCGAGGCAGTGAAACACGGGGCGGTCACACACTTGACTTTTCCCCACTTTTTCCTGGACAGTCGCCCGCGGAGTCATGAGAGCGAGAATGCATCAAAACTAACGTGAAACAAAAGTATCCTCTTCATTTTGGGACGCCAAACTGAATTATCTGTGTTAGACCGTGGGTGGTGAGTGGATTTCCCTGCGTTTGCGGAAAGTCCGGTCAGTTTCACTGAGCTTCTCTGAGATGCACATTAAATAATTTATTGGCAAATATGAATCAATATAAAGTTCTGCGATTTGTTTTAGTGAATGTTCAGCCACACGCGCGGCATAGGCCTGTGTTTGCTTGCATCTGCAGTCTAATGGAGCATCCGATTACTCTTTAACGGGTTAAAGTCTGCATACAAATAACTTGGATGTCAAGTGAAAGTTTAGGATCAAAACAAAAGTATAAATAAGTATAAGTAAGTATAAACACCTTTCGTGTCCAACATTTGGCGCATTTATTCTGTATTTAGTTATTTATCATTTACCGCAATCACGATAGAAAGTATAGTTTTCATTATGGCCTTTTTTCGGGATTATTATAAATCGGGGAAAAACAGTTTGCGATACTCTAAAATTAATGTAGTATTCGAATCAAATGCAACAATAAAAAAAATAATTCGAACATCACAATGCGGGTTTAAACGCGCGCAGGCCAGTTTTTGTCGTTTCATTTTGGGTAAAAAGATGAAAAGAGGGAGGAAAAAGATATCGCTTGTATAAAGAAAAAGTTAAATGCAAGCTTAATTTTACTAAACAGATCAAAACATAACGAATATAACCATTATTGTTATGTTAATCCACTCCACAACCAATAAAGCCTGAATAATCGTCAAAATATGGAAACGAAAAATGTATATGATCAATTTGAACTACTCGCTGGAAATAGTTATATTAATAGTTGATAACTGAATTAACTCATTGCCTAAAAAGAGATTTGATGCCGAGTTAAAGGGTACACAATCTAAAGATTTTTCATAATTTCGTTCCCTCAGTTACTTAAGAGCAGTTTGTTTTGTAGCTGTGTCACTTTTAAACAAAAAAGCCATAAATCGTGTTTTTCGAACAACATTGCTGCATTCGTTCCTTTAAAACAATAATATAACTGTTCTGGTCTCGATGTGTTTTTTGCCGACGACAGAATGGATTCAGAGTTAGAATCAACGAAAAGAAAAACAGACACTCAAAATGACACATGTTCACGACACTTATCTCCATTTCCTGTACACTGTTTACATTAGTCAACTGAGGTGCGGTATCGGCGCTGAAGCAGAGCGAAACACGCCTTCATCACATGATAATCAGCTGCTCTTCACTGAGGTAAAGCACAGGATACATTCTATATGTTCTAATGGAGAAATGCCATCCTGGCAGACAAGGTGAACAAAGTAGTAACGGTGCTTCAAGAGACACCGATGACAGCAACACTCTAAAAATAAAAACCCATTTGCAACCAGACCAACTTGTAAATATCACTTTTCTCACTGATGCCATGGACGCACAGAGGAGCCTAAAATCTCTCGCGAAACTTCAGGGCTTTGCACCTGGTGTGTTACTTTGCTTTGCTTTGCTGCTGCTGAACTGGCGGTAGGCCATAATACCCCATGATGTTTTCCCCCTCATTAATGGGGGTAACACGGATCTGATCTCAGTGGCTTGCTAAACTCTTCCAGTAATAGCTCGGGCTGTTGCAGGATGGAGCCCACAAGCGCGATAAACAGAATCGTACAGCGCGTACAGCTGTACAGTCACCAGGACATGTTTCGCTCCAAGGTCAGCGAGTTAAATCTCTGGTAGCTGCGTCATCCCGTCTCAAGGCCAAGTTGAAGCAGTGAAGACGGGAGGGGTGGCGATAATGAAAGAGAGGCTGGATTATAATTCTCCTGCAGCTTCTGGATTCTGCTGTGGGACAGTGCGCCACAGAGGGAACATCCAAACCCTTTCATGCGCTATAGGCTTTTCCATCACACACCGAAACAGAATGTGTGAGGTTTTTTCTTTTTTTGAAGAGTATGCTTTCTGGCAGCTCTGCCCTGCCAGAGCCATGGATTGGATTACATGCGTACTGCGCACGCTCCATGGTCAAGTTCAAGTTAAGCTGGCTAGTAAAAGTGAGGGGGGCGCATTCTGCACTGTCTGCCGTGGGGGGCGCTCCCCCCTCTTTGATCTCCCCTCGCAAAACTAGACACTGACACAACCGCGACTGAGGTCCACTTGTAGTTGGAGCAGGTTTTAGACAAAAATTCTAAAGATTAACTGCGCTGAGCACTCATTTCATCATGTGAATAAAGAAGGAAAAAAAACAAGTCCACAATCAGCACAACTCATCCACTGTCCTTCACTATCTAAAACACACACAATATAAGTGACACTACTGTAAAGCTGCAAGGTCACTCATCTGTTGCGCAAAACCCTGTGAGTGTTATCTCGGGATGATCACAAGATCTCCATCTGCCCTGTACGCGACCCGTTGCGTAACTCCTGGTGTAAAAACAATAGGATCTTTTGCCACCCGTGGGTGTCGCACTACACTGTACCACTACACTGTACCACTGCACTGTACCACACTGGCAACTGTTAAGATATTCAAAGTGCAAAAGGAGATTTTCCACCACAGAATGAGTCCAATGCTGCTGCACATGTCACAACATTAGCGCCTATTTCACAACAGCAGGAAAAGCAATATTACTGATAACATTAACTTTGTTCAGTTCAAGTGTGGCAGGATAGTTCAACAGTGGCAGCTAAATGGAACTCAGCCATCGTTAATTTGATTATTTACACCTGTTTTTCCTATACTCGAAAAATGTCCAAATGTCTGTGTACATTTTAACAAAAAACACACTCACCCTATAAAAGATAACACTATGAGGCATCGTCAGTCAAACACTATTGTAACTAAATCATTAGAAAGAATATGAATAAAACAAGACGATGATTTTTCCATGTGTGGCCCAAATATAAATCAAGAGGTGCCAACAGCCTGGAGAGTTTTGAAAAATTGCTGAAGTTATACAAGTAATCTCAGATGGTCTTGTAGTTTGTTGGTTTTCAGAGACGGAGGGGGAGGGAGGGACTTGTTTTTTCCTTACCAGGCTAAATGAAAGAGTCGGTGGAGAAAGCCAAAGGAATTTCCCTCAGTCCTCAGCTGTCAGGCTGGAGAGGGAGGAGGGAGGAGGGGGGTGGAGGACTTGGTGCCGCTCGGGGCCTTTTCCCTCTTTCGGGCAGGCGAGGGCGCACAAGGACAGCAGAGGCTACTGATGCTCCATACTCCGCACCAGCCCGCCTCTGCTTTATCCTGAGACCACATGACTCTACCTCGCCACACAGCATCATCTAAACCACAACCAGCGAACCGCCGCCACGCCGCGCCGCGCACCACGTCGCGCACCTCCAGATTTGACAAAGCTGGAAACAAACCCGGTGTGATCCGGCCAATTTAAAGCGGTTTAACTGTAGAACGTTGCATTTAGACAGAATAACGGATGGGCCACAATCGACTTCATGTCTACAATGAGTTTAAAGATGGAGATCCTTTAAAAGATTATAAATACAGGGTGGAGGATAAAGCGGTTGATAATGGATGGATGGAAAGTCACATGTTTAATTATAGGTCAAAAATCATGCCAACGCGTTGCTTATATTACAATTTCTACACATATTACAACTGTAAGCTGCATATTTGGTTATGTAAATCAAAATATATGAGTGGACGGGACCACCTGGAGTCGTTACCATAGATACAATCTTCACAACAGCAGTCATAATGAAATTTAATGTGACAACTGTTAAATGTTGCAATTTTTGCATGCACAGATATTTAAATTGGAAACGCTATTATAATCTCTTCTGCTCCAACCCTAATGGAAATACAAGCCCTGTATACATTTATTATTGTTGAAGTGACTTAGAGTGATGGAGCAAGAAAATGTCACTGCACTGCACAGCAAAGCAGCATCCATCACTTTGAGTTTAACACCATGGACACTATAAGGTTAATTTTCTGATTGAATGTACTTTTGTTTTATTTAGCAAATTTATTTAGCAAAACACAATATATATAGTAAAAAAAAAAATTATTTTAGCTTTGCACTTGAAAGAGACTGAAATATTGTATCGTGTTCAGCTGTCGTTCTGGTGCGCGCTCTGTTGACTTTAAAGACTTAACGTCAAATGGCTTTTTTATCTAAACTCTGACCACCAGGCTTGACCTTTGAGCACTCAACTTGACTCCACTTGAGGTGAGAATAAGAGGCACAGCCGATGAAGAGGAGGAGATGGAGGAGAGGAGAGGAGAGGAGGGGGGGGGGGGGGGGGGGGGGGGGGTGCACTAAATGTAGCAAATAACTCATTTTCTCCAGGTAGACAGACCAGGACTGTAACTCCTTATCACAGTGGATACAGTCACATAACCCCACGTCCAAAATGGGAGAATTAAATCCCAATTTGAACGTGATTAATTATATATCGACAGCCTTGTTTTAAACTGCAATGTAAACAAACAGATGCTCCATTCCGTGTTTATTGCTGCTTGTTCTACCCCTCTCACACACACACACACCCATCCTAACGCTGCCATTGCTCCTTCTGTTTGCCCATACATCCAATCAATGCGTGTCGTCATCAGGGGGGGACCCATCATGACGACTGGCCTATTAAGAATGACAGCTCTGGAGAAAGAAGGAGAGAGAGAGAGGGTAAATGGTGATCCCTCCCTGCAGATCTCCCAGCTCTCCGCACTCTGAAGCGCTCTTCTCTCAGGGTCACACCGGATTGATTCTCCTCTTCCAGAAGCCTCTCCTTCTCCCTGCATCCCCCCACCCACCCGCCAACATCTCACTCTCAAACACACACACACACACACAACACAACACACCCCTCCAACCTGAGAATCATCGCCTTGGTTTGAACGGTTTATACCCAGCGAAGTCGGGGGTTTCTAAGTCGTACTTGTGATGGAAAGCAGAGAGGAGATGGTGATGCTGGCGGAGGGAGGTCAGCTCGCCAAGACCGGCTCTAGTTTGTCGGAGGGCATGGTTAGAGAGTCGCAGCAGGGGAAGCAGAGTCACAGGAGCTGCCTGAGCCCCGGCGCAGCGCCCTATTCCAGGGACAGGAGCGAGCTGCTGCTGGAGGAGAGCGCACGGAGGAGTATGTGCGCCGACGTGAGGCCAGTTGGCGCGTCCTCAGCCGGCGAGAGGCACCGGACTGATCACCCCCACAGAGACGGCAGCAGCTCAGACACAGAGTCGGACTTCTACGAGGAAATTGATGTCAGCTGCACGCCTGACAGCATGGACTACCCGACTGCAAAAGGTACGTGCGTGGAGGATGTTAAGGAGCTGCATGCCACTGCAGGTTTTCTATGATTGCATGGTGGTGTTTAATGAAGATGACTCAGTACCAACGGCTGAATGAATCAATGCCAGGCAATATGTCAGATGCAGGCCAGGACTATTAAAATAAAAATACACGTGTAATTATGAAAACTGGATGGAAAATGCTCAATTAAAACGTATCGGTGCCAGTAACCTACGGCATAAGAGGAGTCGGTGCTGCACAGCTGTTCTGTCAAGTGACCAATGTGGCTGGAAACATGCTGAGGTGACACCCACAGTCTAACCAGACGCTTCTGCATCCGAGTTTGACAAAGACTCACTGGCACAGGACAAATCTGCATCTTGTGTTGTGTTTTAGAGTGGAAGGAGGAAATAAAAAAACACGAGCTAAAAACGTAATTAAACCGTCTGTGGTAAATGTGCCACGAGGAAAATTGTGTCAACAAATGTTTTATATTCATGTGTTTGAGGGGAAAAAACATGTCAACAAATTTACGAGATTTAAGCATAAATTCGTATTAATATTAGTCATTAATAATGTGGTTAATTTTTATTGCTAACGAATGACAGTCAATGACACTTAATTATTCACAATTGAAGTGAATAAAAAGGAGCATTAAGCACTAGTAATGGAAATATTAAAACAGGTTTAACTCTAAAAATAAACAACAACAATCCTGAGCTACAATGACAACAAGGCCTCTTATTATTGAAAGTTAATCAATGCAGTTTTAACAATGACAACGATCTGCTCGTCTTAAAATGTCAAATTTATTAAATCAGAAACGAATTCATTAATTTAAAAGGTCTCGGTGTATTTTTTGTTCCGTTTCAACTGCGCTATTAAACTGTTTTTTCACCATTATAAATATTCTGCATATACTCATTCAGGCAGACATGGAGACTCTCCTGGTCACCCGGGTGATACTGGTGCTGACCCGGGTAAAAACGTGCAGGGTCCGGGCTCTCTGTCTTACTCAGCTGACCAGATTCGCCGGTACCGGACAGCGTTCACCAGGGAGCAGATCGCACGGCTGGAGAAGGAATTTTACCGGGAGAACTACGTGTCCAGGCCGCGGAGATGTGAACTGGCGGCTGCGTTAAATCTGCCTGAAACTACCATCAAGGTAACACGAGCTCCAGAGTCACAGGCCTCTTTGTACAAATACACAAATATTATATATGCTCAGATAAAGCGAGCATATGAGGTGCATTTACGATTCGTGTGTTTGAATAGCAACGATATTGTGAAAAATTAATGACAACGCCTAAAACCATGCGTAAAAAAGACTAAAGAAATAAATACATAATATAGTATTATATTTTTTTTAAATGATGCAAGAATGAGCATAACGTGTAAGTAGATAACATTTGTTTTTCCATTTTTAATTTTTGCCACTCTATACAAATGTGTGCGTAAAAGCGGAACGTGTGTGTGTGTTTTTAACTGTGGTTTGTCTTCCTATAAATGGGTGTTATTCTGGTTAATATTTGACCTGGTGTGTCTCCGTCTGTACCAGGTGTGGTTTCAGAACCGCAGGATGAAAGACAAGCGTCAGCGTCTGGCTATGACGTGGCCTCACCCCGCCGACCCGGCCTTCTACACCTACATGATGAGCCACGCGGCGGCCACCGGGAACCTGCCCTACCCTTTCCCATCGCACCTGCCGCTACCTTACTACTCCCACCTGGGTGTCGGAGCCGGCTCAGCTCCGGCCGCCACCCCTTTCTCAAACCCGCTGCGCTCCCTGGACAGTTTCCGGATGCTGTCTCACCCATACCAGAGGCCGGAGCTCTTGTGCGCCTTCAGACATCCCCTGTACCCCGGTCCGACTCACGGCCTCGGACCCGGGGGAACCCCCTGCTCCTGCCTGGCCTGTCACTCCAGTCAAACCAACGGTATCTCAACCAGGCCGCCCGGCTCGGACTTCGCCTGCTCCCCAACAAGCAGAACTGACGCTTTTGTCACATTCACGCCTTCAGTGCTCAGCAAATCTTCACCTGTGACATTAGACCAGAGGGAAGAAGTGTCCCTAACCAGATAAAATAACAATACAATTTTAAAAGAATAAAAACAATTCTTCTATATAAGCCTTTACACCATGAGCTTTTTAACATAACATAGGATATGTTCAGGAATGAAACAGCATGACGTGGTAGCCAGTGAAAGCTTAAACCATGGGGCAAAGATAATTACGCACAAAAGATCCTCCATTATATCGAGAAATAAAAAAGCCCACAGCAGAGGCGGGACAGTGAAGATGGCGGCATCACGGACACAAAACCACATTTGATTTTTAGAAGATTAATTTGATGTGTGAGAGTGGAGGGACTCCAGTGAAACGTTTAAATCTCCTTGATGGATGGCCTTACGGTTTTATCATCACTTGTCTCTTTGCGCGTCTACATCGACCTACATGTACCGTTAGTTTTCGCGAGAAGGATGCTTTCCATCTCTCTTTTTTAACAAGGGGATTTGTTAACAGACTGCGACCGTCTCATCTCATTATAAGCAGCTCTCCACACCGGGGCCCTCCACGCCGGCACGGGCCGAAATGTGCAGATGCTAGTAAAATTAGTATGTGATGTATATGTACGACCCGGTGAATTTTGAGTGTTGAATTAATGATAATACCAGGAAGGAAGGGATCGTTGCTGCCAAAAGGTAACAAGGCGCCAAGGGAACGGATTACTACAATCCCGCACGGTTTGAAGAGAAGGATGAGGAGGGAGGAGGAGGGAGGAGTGTACCCAGAAGAGGATGGAGAGAAACAGAGGGAGGACAATCAAAATGGGGGAAAAAAAAATAATGATGAACATTTTAAAGGCCTTCTCTTCCAGTTCTCCCTCTCTCAAATATGTAGGAGCCTGTTCTTAAATCTCATGAAGATGTGACGAGATTACGCATATAGGCCTCATGAAGTAGCCATTTCCCTCGCTTTGCACTGCGACAGCGAACTAACAAGTGACTGGTTGTGTTTTATTTTATTCTGTTTTATTATCATTTTATTTTTTTTTGGCTGGGTTTGTCCTCAAGGTCTAATTTGCAAATAAACAGTGTCAAAAGAATCAATGGAGAGCAAAAGTGTCTATCTTCAACACCTTCGATTTATCCAAGGAAAAGAAACACTAAGCAAAAAAAAAAAAAAAAGCCTGAATGATGAGACTATTTCTGAATGGCACTTCATTAAAAAAGAAAGGGGATTAAAGAAAGTTTTGTTCCACTTAGATCTTATTTCATTTAGCCTGTTAACGATTTCCTATTCTCGCCACTGTTTTAACTGTTCCTCAATTCCCTTCCAATAATAACACTAATTTTCTTCTCAAGTGGCCGGTGTCAAAAACCCCAGAGCGTGGCCCCATCCCTCCTGATGGGACCGCGAGATTGACCGTGACAGTTAAGTGGTCCCCGGGCTCCGTTAACTCCACTCATATTTTCTCCTCCGATCGCTTAATGGGCGCGACAAAATGACTTTGTCTGACGATATTAGAAATGCAACGAGATCGATGAGTCAGAAGGACTCGCCACCAATCAGCGCGGATCTTAATTGGCCGCATTTGAACAGTGAGCCGCACAAATTACAGCAGTTTTTGCCGAGCGTAATGGGATGGACCCGTAAGAGAGAGAAAACACAAATCATGTTTTTAAAAGGGGGAAGGTTTGATGGGATATAGATCACAAGTTATTGCAGTAATGTGCAGGAAAACGCCTGGCATTTAACATGGCCCGTGGTGCGTAATTGGAGCTATAATCTAACAAGCAAATAAAACAGACATTTCAGATGAAATAACGGAATAATGACGACTAATTCCAACAGCAACATTTAGTCAGTACACCTCTTAATTGAAAAAGCAGACACGAGACACGTCTAACAAAGTCTCTGACACTTTGAGGTAAAAGATTCATCTATACTCACAATCTAACAAACACAGCACAGATGAGCTCGCACCTCATTCCACTCCCTCCCTCCTTTGCGCCCCCTCCCCTCCTAAGCGTTTGATTGATGGCCTTATTAACTGGAGTTCTTGTAAGTGTGACCGAGCTGATTAAAATGCATATGTTTGGAATAATACACCGTTTAAGGCGCACGGGTCGGGGCGAAACCACAAGGCAGATTTATGTAAACTATCAGGCGGTGTCTTCACTGGTCAGACAGGAAAGTGGTTTTGGTTTGAGCATAATAACAACATAAAACATTGTACCATATCATAAAGATGAACCGATCAAAGGGTGGCGGAATATTCAGAAGACGCGCAGTCATTGTTTGCTACTGCAGATTACACATATTGGTAGGAAGAGGAGGGAAAGGGACAGAAAAAGGCGGCAGCAATGCAACATTTCAGATGCCAACTACTGTTAAACACCACGAAAAACACAACATTCAGTTTTCATGGGGTTTTTTGGAAAATGATTCTAATCTGGTTACACATGACCAACACCATCACCGTCCAAACGCGCGTCACAATGTGCCAGAATGACACATTTAAGTGAAGCACATTACAGCCACATTTACTCAGCCACGCATATGGACCCATCTACCTTCACTGCACAAACACGAGGCCATATACTATACACTGCTGAATCCCTCTGTGGCCCAATCCAGCTACAACATGCCATTCAATCGCAGGGAGACTGCGAATGACTGCGCTTCAAGATATGATGGGCTCACATAACAGCTCGCGCACATAACCGCAAATTACACCAGCCTTATAAGATCCTATTAGTCCGAATTGGCTGAGTGATCTGCAGCTCTCACGACAGGCACAAAGCATTTTGATTTGGGCGGTGCAGTGCAGCTGTCCACCGACAGCCAATTCACAAGGAAAAAAAAAAATGGAACAGCAAATGGATATGTGGCTGCTGCTGCTGCTGCTGCTAGTGCTGTTTAAATTGGATTACATCCTAATTTACAAGGCCTTGTCGTAACGCAAGGGGCTGGTGGAGGCGTGGACGCACCAATCACACAGTAATGATGATGAATGGGAGATTAATGCGCATACAAGAAAGACAATTTAAGCCTTCATCTGTTTAAATAGGCTTCCAATATCATTTGGAAACGGAGGTCACGTTAAATCAATTGGGGGACGCGTGAAAGTCGTTTTCGGCTGCGTCTTTATCAACATTATTTACGGTGCACCAGAGACTGCAATGTGCAGGAGGGAAAAATGGACCGGCTGCTGCTGCTGTGTGCTTATGTGTGACACCAGCACAGCGACAGAAACGGAGCAGACTGGATCCAGGGAATACCAGCATCATCTTTTTCATGGCTAACAAGTGAAGCCGAATATGTTTTTCAGTGTTGCTGTGCACAAAGCTGCTTAAATTATCCAAATGACTATATAATAATACATTTAAATCCAAATAAACGCATAATGATGCGTTTATGCAATAGTGTTCTGTGTGAACATGGCAGCTGGCAAAGGGAAGGGGGGAACATTGTGACAGACGCGTGCGCATTTGTGTTGAAAACTCAACAGCATATAGTTTGTGGTGGAGTTAAAGCATTTTTTCCGCATCACAACAAACTTAATCCAGACATATCACAACACATCAGGATTAAAACATCTTTTTGCCTCATAGTTTTCTTTCTTATGCGCACAAAACAAAACTATTTCATGTCCATGGAGACTACAGGCCTGGGGCCTACTTCACATAGCAGTCACAGGTCTACCTCCAAAATCACAGTCATGAACTCTTCCACAAGCAGCAACTTTTAGTGGACATTCAATGGGGGAAACACAAAATAGAAGATAGGCTTATGCTTACATTGGAGATGGTGTTCATTGGTGGCGGGAACTTCAGGTGTTTGAATTTGTGACAACGTCATACGAGGCACAGAAACAGACTAAACAAAATGGCCGACTTTTACATCCAGGTCCCGCAGGTGGAACTTGGGCAGTACCATGCAGGTGGAACGGAAGAAGCTAAAATAATGAATATTCACTCAAAACCAATTCCAAACCAGTCTGTATATATTTCACATGTAAATCAAAATAAAAAAAAGTGATGCAATGACACATGTATAAAAAAGAGTGCAATGTTATACAATGTATCTCTACAACACTCCCCTCCTCATTAAAATGGTTTGCTCCTGGAGCTTCTGGGCAGGTGTGTGAAGCCATTTGGCTCCAACCATTTAAATACCCAAAGATAAAGAAAATGCTGTCCTGTACATTTCATCCAGCTGGGTTGTGGAAGACTATGTGAAATAACCATTCTATTACTAGTATTAATACTTATAAATAATAGTTAAATATAGTCCCAAAGCCACGCTTTCTACTCTTGAACTGTCCCTATTAAAGTCTGGGTCCTGCAGCTCCAGCTTTAACAAACTATTGTGTTATTTTAAGCATTTAAAGATGATCCCATGACAAATACTTTGAGTTTGAATGTGGAAATATGAAGTTTCAGTGATGATCCAGTTTAATTAGGTTTTGTAGGGTTGCTGACAAATGAGGGCTCTGAAATAACAGAATATTAAGTTTACAGCACAGTCTTGGGTTTTAAGAAAAACATTGCAAGAGATGTTGGCCTTTTTAGGCCATTGTAAGGATATACAGTATTTTTTCTCTACTGGAAGTAATTCAGAACAAGTTAAATTATATATTTTTTAATAATTCTCCTGAAATGTTCTTGACCCTTGCAGTAAAGGATTAAAAGGAGTGTTTCTATTTCTCATTTAATTTCCCCTTTTTTGTGACATAACTCTGGTGTCCAAGTAAGTGGTTCTAAGGCTTTCTGAAGACATATCAAAGGCAGATCATGGCTATGTCATTAAAAACAGTTTTATTATCTGTTGCTTATACTGAAGTTGAGCACAGTGTTGATGCCTCCTCATTTCTAACCTTCAATAGAGTTCTTCTTCTTGGAGACATTTCAAAACAGTTTTTTAAGCAGACAAGAACGTCTTTAGTCATCTTGGCCTCGTATGCACGTCGTGTTTGTTTGTCTGTTGGTTGCTGCAGATGCTGCATTCTGGGCCGCTGCATGTGGGGTTGAATTTAGATTTCACCCAATTTATTTTAAATTGGTCGTCTCCATTTGTCTGCAGGTCCAGTCTCACTGGGCGAACCTACACATGCATGTATCTGGGATCATTAATACTAAAATCTGAAGGTGAAATGAAGTGAATTATGCTAGTTTTGGAACAAGAAAGAAAGAGTACAAGTACTGAGAGTCAACTTGTCCAAGCTATGAAGGCATCAGACGAGACACAGTGGCATGTGATGCAATTATTAGGCATTATTGAGCCTAGTACTTTTCTTCTAAAGTCATCCTACGATCTTCCCGTGTATACACTGATTATAAAATACTCTTGTTTACACCTCAATATAAGGAGGAAGAAAATGCCAGGTCCACGTACCAAAGGAAGAGATCATGGGGGAAGGAAGACATGTTTTTAAAACAGTAACAATGTCCTCTTTTCGTTAAATGTCTGCATGCTGCACTCTCCTCTGCAACACTGCAGCTGACAGTGCTGTTTTGCTAAACATGATGCAGCTCACATTTCCTGCATCACTCTGCATCCTCTCATCACCATGTGGAACTATTTCCTGTCAAAGGGGACAGACACTCACAAGCTTCAACTTCTTTATCAGGTGCCCACTGCTCTGGTGGTGGCAGAAATCTGTTCAGTGCAGATTGATGGACGAGAGTTTTAAATCACCTGTCAGCAAAGCAAAAGACGTCTGTCAGTGGTTAATGCTTCCACTCGTGTACGGTGGAGAAACCACGTTTACTTTAGAGGCTGCACATCTGGTCTTTTGATGTACAATTGTGACCTAAAAATCCAAGTAATGGCCACATAATGGCTGAGTGTTGGTGGAATCTACGCCGCCAGGGTCTTCCTAAAGTCTCACACAGCGCTATGATGATTATCAGCCCATTTTGACCATCAACTAAATTTCACTTGATTGCTCAGCTGCATTCCCACGTGAGATGTATTTTGTTCCGCGGAGCTTGCCACATTGTGCGATATTGTTTAAAATTATTTAATAAGCACTTTATTTTATGACAGAGTGTTATTTTACAACACTCCTGGCAGCCAATGGCTTTGCAGATCAGGCCAATTCTATCCACACCTCATTTTATTTTACTACATGCTGGCCGCTTTACTGCTCTGCAGCGGCGGTGGCGGGAGGCGACAGGAAAAGTTGTAGCCAGTTCTTTCCCAGAGAATCCAACAGAATCCAGAGTAGTGTTCCCACAGTCTCACTGGACTCACTTTGCTCAAAATGTTATCTTTTACAGGGCGACTGGGCTGCAGCTAAAGCTCATTTGACTCATTTTGTGTCTGTGTGGGCCACTGGTGAAGTGGTGGAGTGATTAGTGTGTGTGTGTGTGTGTGTGCTTGTGAATGCATGCCCAGTTGGTATGTGAGTGTGTGTCTGTGATAGAGCATCTCATTGCAGCAGTGATGTATCCTCATTATGTCCCCGTCCCATGACCGTCACACCCAGCCTGCTGGTCCTCTCCTGTGGGACTGGAGTGTTTGGGTTTCCCCTTCCATCCTGTCCTCCATCTCCCAACCCCCTGTCCGTTCTGATTCCATCCCCATACCATCCCCCGAAACCTGCACTCAGTGCTGAGTCGTCCTGCTGACCATGACTGTGTGGATGTGGATCGGTGATGTTGTAAAAGTAGAATTATGATGAACTAAACTGAGGGTCAGGTGTAGTGACTGACCATAGGTGTGAGAGTGTGAGAGTGAATGGATGGACTGGAGGCCTGTCCAGGGTGTCCCCTGCCTTTCGTTTTATTTTGTCCCATCTTTTCTATGAACTAAAATGTCGCGTGTAATGCTGCGTAGGATATAGTACACCAAAGAGTCAAGAGTATAAACATACAATACATACATACAGTACATAATGTCAGCATTGGGTTTATGAGCAGCACTGTTTTATAATGCTTCTAGACACTAAAACAAAACAAACTGAATGGGTTTGTGTTTCCATGTACATGGAGATTTTGACATTTTGACACATGGTCCTCCCTTAAAGAAAGGCACGAGTATCAGTGTGAACGTGTGTGTCCTAAAGTACAAGAAGTTTAGAGGCTACACAGTGGGACAGAGTGCGGAGGAGACAGTGGTACCAGATAGTGAAGGTATCAGACAAGGAGCCAAGAGACTCTGTTTAGTGCCTATAATGGATGATTTGAAAGAACACTGAAACTGTTCGGCTGAGTGCAGACATTTATTGAAAAGGTGTGTGTGTGTGTGTGTGTGTGTGTGTGTGTGTGTGTGTGTGCTTGTATTTGTTACCTCTTTAACCTCATTTCCTGCATAAACACTGACCTTGACATGACCAGTAGTCCTTATAGAGATCAAAACCTGTTCCTTATGAGGGGGAACATTATTTCTGAAGAACTTACATTAAGTTCAGAGCTAAGATCAGTCATTAACTGGTTATGGTTAAGGTTAGAGATAATGTCCTGTTTTGAATGAAAGTCAATGCAGTGTCCTAAATAACCTTTTTATTGTGCATTATATGATTTCTTTTAAGAGGAGCAGCCAAAGACAATCAGTCCTGTGTGTCTCAGTGCAACCCAAAGCATTATTGGTCTCTACAATTACTTCCTGCATTGGAATGCATAAAGATGCATTGGAAGCTAATCCATCAGTCTGAAATGGGCTTTTTATTTACCTGGACGGGGTTTAATTACTGAGCTGGAGTATAAGAACACACGGGGGATTGTGATTTCTTCTGATTTTGATGTCATGATCAAAAAAGGCTTTGTTTCCTTCTGAAATATGAATTGTTCTGCCTACATCATAAGTTGCAGAGGATAAATGGGTCCAATAATTGTTACAATTATTCACCTTCTAATCTTTGTTATTATCTGGGGTAAATCAGCTGACATCTACCACTTTTTCCAAATTACTGACTGATATTTATGTTTCAGCCCTGTTACCATGGTTTCTGGCCATATAGCCAGAGTAGGAATTTGCTAGGAATCAATCAAAGAAGTGCCGCTCCGTCGGCAGCATATTGTAACACTTGAAAGCAGGATGGGGGAAAAAAACGGAACAAAACAAGAGAATAACTTGCAATGACCGTCATTACCATAGATGGAGACACATTTAAAACAACACGCTCTCAAATGACGACCAGTAAGTCTACAAAATCTACTCTGAATGTGTGTCTCTACAATGGCTGTTGCTAAAATGAGCACAATGTATTTTAGTCTGTCGTAGACTACAATCAGGCTTCACTGTGTTTCTATTTAGATCAACCTGAAAGCTGTTAGCGAGTAGACGTGGATGAATGGCACGCTGGTTTAATAAGACAGACTGACTGACGCTGACAGATATGTCTGTGGCGTCTTCAGGTTGTGACTCACAGACCAGGAACCCAGATTAAGGGGGGGGTGGTGTTACGAGGGAGTCCTGTTTGGGTCAGCCAAGGAGGGAAAAGGGGGATAAAAACTGAAGAAGAAGAGGCAATTATCTTAATTTTATGGAACCATGTTTGTAATGTTTGTGTTTGTCCACTGCACCTTATGAAAAAACACACACAAAAAGAAGCGGGGATTAAATGACAATGAAGAACAAGGAAAGCCTGTGGGAGTGAGGGCTGTGGAGATCAAGAGAAAGATGGAGGTAAGGAGGGAGGTTAGGGTTTATGGTGATGCTCTGTTTGTGACGGCTGTCTGCTGGATGAAAACAAGGCCTCTTTAACTCCTCGTGGGTTAATGGAACTTTTATGAGTTTGTCCTGCAATCATGTAACCCCTGGCGTCTCCTTTCCTCTGTTTCTCTCTCTGTGTGTCTTTCTCGCTGTCTCTCCTTCTGTCTTTTTTTCCCCCCCTATCGCGGGGCAAATCAGAGGTGAGCCGCTCCTGTGTTTTTTGTAAACACTGTTCTCTTTCTCTCTCCCTCTCTTCACTGGGTTTATGAGGACAGAACCAGTCAGGAGAGACAACGAGAGACTCACTGGTCCTGCTTATACATTTAGTAAAGACTTGTTTAGGAAGTGGTTATTAGGTGGAGGACATGGACAGCAGTAGCACGGCGGCTTTTTTTTGGATGTGGTGTTAATCGGGCAAGGGACTCTTGTAGAGGTCTATTTTGCCCCGGCTAGTGTTGAGAATAATTGGACCCTGCACCCAGACAGTGCTCAGTAAAAAATAAGAAGTAGCTCATTTGTTTTATTGCAACAACCACATTTGCAACCCCAGACGTTTGACAAAACCCTATGAGCACAAACTTTCCTATACCACTTTGATATTAGTGGGTTGATGTCTGACAACACAAGGTGCATTATAGCAGAGGTGTGGGGGTGTTGGTGCCGTGGATTGATGGACATTGGTGCAGAAAGGCGACGAGAACCCGACTATAGGTCTGCCATCATAAAGCACGGATGAGGAATGAACGAATGTGGGCCAGACGCAACTTTTAATGTCCGACCATGACTCACGCTGACTGTCAGTAATGAGTTTTATTCACTTCCATCATTTGAGTGTCGATTGCGATCATGGGGCTATCTGAGGAGCGTGATTTACTGGATGGAGTCAGAGGTGTGGGGACAGAGGAGCTGGACAATGATGAGTAAACGGACCTGCCTTTAGTGTTAAAAGAGCAGTAGTTTAGATCAGTTTGGAGATAAAATTTAAAAAAAAAGAAATTTTCAGGGCTCATTTCACAAACTAAACAAATTATCTCCAAGACAAGGTTTGTTCCTGACATTAATTTCAGGCCTTTTCTTTCTCTCTCTGCATGACCATCAAGTGATAATCCCGGAACCCAACTCACTTCTAAGCTTTTAGTGCTTCTTAATTTTCCCAGACGTTCCTTCCTTCACATTGCCACCGGGTTATAGGAGCTTCTGCAGCACACGGTCAAAGGCAGGCAGTTTAAAGATGATAATCAATATTGATCCCGGTTATAAGAGAGAGTGTGAGGTGATGGGAGGGGGGTTACTCTGTCTGGATGTGGATGGGGATCAATGAGCTTTAGAGGGTCGAGAATGGATGGTTTTCTAGGTGCAAGTTCTGTTAAAAGTGACAGGACAAGAGAGATTACCCAACCCAGGCTCCACATCTCGCTCATCATCTCTCTATTTCTGCCTTTTTTTTTTCCTTTTTGGTGGCTTGAGGTGAAACACTGACTCTATTTTTTCACCCACTGGAGCGTATTGATTTGGAGGCAATAAGGGGGTAATCTGCTGAGCAGTTGCATTAGGAAGACATGACATACAGACAATTTCTTGTTTTTTATGTTCAAAGAACAGTCAGGGCTGCACATGAACAACCCAAACTCCAAAATTAGTAAAAACAGAAAAAAATAAAAAAAAATAAAAAAAAAAAGCAAGCAGAAGGTGTTGAGTTGTCTTGGAAAAACTGTGGACCTGACATCCAACTGGTCCTCCTCTCCCCTGACAGTAACAGAGTCGTTTCTATTCTAATAAACCCTGTCCTCGCTATATTTACCCGCTTAGCACAGTCCAGCGCTCAGGGGCCATGTGACCTGCTTACCTGAGTGTGTGTTTGCACTGGAGGGAGAAATAATGGTGACTTAGCACCTGGACACGTCCACAATTGATAGATTCAGCATTGTTGATACAGCATCTGAACTGGCAGTGGATGCAAATGTATTTGTGGCCCATGAGTTCACTACAGTGTGTGTGTGTGTGTGTGTGTGTGAGAGAGAGAGAGAGTGTTGGATTAGAGGTGACAGCCAACACCGAGGAATCCCATCATTCCATGTCCAGGGAACGCTACATTCAGCCACTGACATGGCCCTCTGGGGTGGGGCAAAAGTGAGAAGAGGGATGCCAGTTACTCCCTGTCAGGGGGTTTTATGACCTGATGGATGTGGTGCTACAGGAACCAGGGAAAACCCTTAATATCGCCTTTCACACACACTGTCACCCATGAACAGAGATGGGTTCACTGACATCAGTGTTGCGGGACACACAGGTCTGCAGCTAATTTCCACTGTCTTTTAGTTTTGCTGCAGTTATGCTTTGTGTTCCAGGCCGTAACTAGAGCGCATAGATGAATAGATGCACACACAGAGACACACACACACACACACACACACACCGGATCCCACATGGCAGTGTCAAACCGCTCTCCACAACTATATCACTGAACTGAAAAGCCCCAAAGTTGTATCGTCTTTTATTAGAATGGCATAATAACTATCCATCAACTCAGCCAGCCAACCATATCGCTCCCTCCTGACACCGACAGCCAATTGGACGCCTCCGTATTTGAGAGCCAATTTGTCACAGTCAGCAGCGTCCCTCCCCTTTTTTTCCTTTCCCTGAAGTGAGCGTTATTGTCATCCGAAAGTCTCTGAGGATGTGAGGACGGTTTTATTATTTCTGCTTAGTACAGCACTGTGACGTATTAGAGATACACACACACACACAAGTATTTTTAGGGAGGACACTCATAGACATAATGCATTCCCTAGGCCTTTACCCATCACGACTAAATGCCTAACCATCACCCTACAACCAAGTCTTAGTCCTCAAAAAGCCATTTAAAGGATAACAGGACATGAGGACCAGCCAACATGTCCTCACTTTTCCAAAATCTGCCAGTTTGTGATGCCTTTTAAAAGAATTTCATTTTGCAGCTATTTTCCCTCTTTGTATTCCTCACACACTTACAATGTTATGAGTGTGTGTGTGTGTGTGTGTGTGTGTGTTTGTCTCCCTCCACTCTGCTCTAAACTAACCAATTATGGGTGTTTATGTAGCTTTAATGCGTGTAAGCATCAGGAGAGAAACATTGCACTGCTCACCACCTAATCAATGAGGCCTTGCATGCTGCACTACCCGTGCTTCTCTCCTCACACTTGTCCTCTATCACATCACTCCTTCCTACACAGGCCCCTTTTACTCTCCCTCTCTCCCTCTCTCTCTCTCTCTCTCTCTCTCTCTGTTCAATTAGCAAGAGACAAGCAAGAGGTATCAAGTCAATTGGCCATGAAGAGAGCATTAAACTGAGCAATATGAAGCCATCTCAGTGTCGCTATGCTCAGGAAAGATACTTTAAGTGTCTTTAAGTTTGCTCCATTCAGAGTGAGTTCAAATTAGATTCCACCTTTTTTCACACTGACTTTAATTTCAGGGGGAAAAAATGTCTGATATTCAATAACTTCCTTGTCAATAAATCACACAACACCACCAAATCAACAATGAACAGATGTCATCCCAGTACCATAAAACAGTTAAATTCATTATTTCTTTGAATTAGACTTGTGTCTGCTGAAAGCTTCAATTTAGCTGTCTTTAAAAAAAAAAGAACAGCTCTTTCCCTTTATTATTAATATCTTTATTTTATGACATCTTTCTTTAAGACTTAAAATGAGAACAACTTGGCTTGAATTAGAGAGCTAATGACAATTAAGATACAATTTCACTTAAATTACCCTGCAAACTAAATACAAGGACTTACAGTGTTTTTAATAACTTGCGTACATGGGATGATGAGGTCACTTTGGATAAGAACATTTGTATTTGTGTAATTTTTAAGTAGAAAGCCGTTGGACACTTATACTTAAATGAGTTTTTGTTCTCTTTACAGACACTATAATAGTTGCTGAGTAAGCACACACTTTTGGGTCATTTTCCTGCGGTTGGTTTCACTTCAGAATCATCATCAAAATTGGCCATTGTTCGGCTGATTCTCTGTGTCCTTTTTTTTCAAGCCACTATAAAATTCGGTATAGTTCTGCAATCATTTACATCTTCTCACTGTGGCTGGCTGCTGACTCAGATTTTAGTGCCCCAGTCAGCGATGGCCTCATGTTAGCGCACATAAAAATGATTCCACTGAGCTCCAGGCAGTGCAGCATACTTTCAAATGTTTGGGGACATCCAATATACTTTATGTCTACAGACACCGTAAAGCTGGGGACACACTACAAGATTTTGCATGATTTTACCCATAATACACAGTTGGACAGTGTGTGCACCAGTCAGCACTGGTTGGAGACATCTGTTAGTGTGTAACGGTAACAGACCCGACCTCAGTCAGTCAAAGCCTGTGAAAGTTGTGTGTGTCCAGCTTAAGTTATTGCTCCTGCTTCTGCACCAGGAAGAAGAAAAATGGATCAGTAGACACATGTGCCGATCTGTGCTTTTTAAGACCATAGCACTGGGTACAAACTGGACCTTTCTCTCTCCCTCGTGGTTCAGTGGTTGATTTGTAACAGCCTAGGAAGTCATTTTAAAATAGTAACCTAACATAGTTTAATCTCTTCCCTGTTTATTCTGTTTTCTTTCTCCCATGTTTGTTCTGAACCAGCACCGGCAGCTTCTGGATCAGGCCTTACAGCTACAGTCTCCCCCACTGCTGGCAGAGATGAATGTGCCTCAGCGGTAGCTGCGCCCCCTGGAGTATTTAGGGCCCACCCTGGTCGGTCCGATGGGAATGGCGGGCCGGAGCCCTGCTACAGATACCGGTGATTATTTACTGGGCCTGCGTCTCAGTGGGAACCAGGGCAGTGATGGATACTGACGGTGCTGATGATCACTCTTGCATTGAGAGTAATTAATATAATGAAGAGCTACTGAGCATGTGCAGCAGTATGTGATGAATACAGTTTGTGTGTTGTTGTTACTCACGGGTGACAGAGGGTGTGTGGGGGGTAACATAAAGACAGAGGAGAGATAGAGTGTAACGCTGGGGAGAAGGTAGGGATGTAAACACAGAGATAGCAGAGGAATATTCTTAAATTATGAGGAGTGTGGACACACGAGTAATCTGGGAACAAATTGATAATCCTCTTGAACGCCGCATGTCCTGCCTGAAGACAGACAGGAGACTAAAAAAAGTGAGTGGGAAACCCCACAGCATCATGAGAAAGTAAGAGCCAGATTTATTGGGTCCCTTTTTCCCTGAGATGTTCCCTCATTGTTAAGACGCAACCTCTTAACCTGGTGGTGAGTCCCTGTTTCAACACAACAACCGACTGCACCCCCATTGTTATTCTAATGAGAACTTCATAGTTATAATTAGCTGCCGTTATGTGGCTCGCTGTCACCGTGACATGGTGTACGCTGACCCGCTGTCTGCAACGGAATTATCATCACTAATGAACCTAAGCAGAGTCAATGACTCAGGATGGGAGAATGTTGTCTACAAAACAGGAAGAGGACTTGTGTGGGGGTGTGTTGTGCTGGGTGTGGATCCTGGAGTTAGTGCTAAACAGCCGGAATATTATCGGCGGGTTCATGTTAAAGATATCAAGGCCACATTAGTATGCAGCGAGACAGTGGCTCATTACGCACTGCAGCGCAAGCTATTATACCTGCTATTCCTGCCACTAATTTAGCCACATGCCACTTAACATGCATTTGATATGAATCATGGGATGCGTGGAGGAGCCTCCACTTATCTCCCCCTCCTACTTCACCCACGTTGTATGACCCCACTGCTCTTACTTCCTTAAAGAGCAAGTCGTTAAACAGGCGAGAGGATTCACCAGTAGTTATAATGGAGAAATAATGAACGTTGTTGCCTCTGGTATTTATCACTGCAGAAGTCTCAGAGCTGAGGCCGTTTTAGTCTCTAAAATGCCAGAGAAGGAGGTTTAACCAGGTGGGCAATTAACTTCAAAGTCGGAGAACACAACAGCGGAAACAGGAGCAAGATACAGGCCCCGTTCAACAGTGCACCATGAATATACATTTTCATTTCAAGACGTAATCCCATGTTAGGTAGCGTAAAACTAGATTATGTTCAAATCCAACCGACAAAACACAAGTCGAGCATCAAACAGCAAACTCCTGCTGACACATCAGACTGCTGTTGTATCCTGGTGTGGACATGGTCACTGTGGTGTGTCTAGTGTCCCACCGCTGGCTGCCTGGCTGAAAGGGTGAGGCCCTCCGGCTCAGACCGGCTGGCTGGGGACTCGGTCGCTTCCTCTGTCGCTCACGTCGCCTTCAGACGTCAGCGCGGGCCGGTCTCACCACGGTTCCTTTACAGCCTGCTTTCATGTGTCCTTTAATGAGGAAACCGCCGGCTCAGCAGCCTGCTATAAAACACAGGCAAATTAAAACACCCAAATATGAATCAGCTACGTAGCCTAATTCTGCAGCCCAGGCCAAAGGCGTCGCGCCTCTTTAGGGAGAGGATCCTCGGAAGTCTGTTGTCTGCTAAGGTCAAGAAGGTGTTCAAGGCTAAAAAAGATGTCAAATCGTACAATAAAAGCTTCTTTCTCTACAGTATATGTTGACATGCCATCTTAATGGGATCTCTGATGAGACACTGAACCAATAAGTGCTTCCTCTCATCTACTATCAGATGTAGATAAACTTCAAAGCCCAGTGCCGCGGCAAGTGCATATAACATCCCAAAGAACAATAACAGAGTGAGTCACAAGCCCACGACACAACTCCTGCCACCAGTGGTTTGCCACAGTCTGCTACAACTGCGGCTGCCACTTAGACGACAGCAGCTCTATAAAAAGTTGCGAAGAAACACCAGTCCCCGGGGAGAAAAGAGAGTAAAATAAAACAAAACCACATTTGTTTTTTTCCCCCTGATTTCATTGTAATGATGGAAATAAGGGCATCATTCTGAGATTAGTGCTGCTATTTCTCCCCGACTGACGTGAAATGTTAAGTGTATGAGTGGCTGCTGAAAAAAAAACAATGGAACAACAAACCCAATGCAGAGCAAGACGGGCAAGTCACAGCTTTGCTAACAGGGCACTATACTATGTGTACATGGTATAGGTACAGATTGAGATCCTGTTGTACATGCAGTGTATGGCCCAGGGAAACACTGCCCTGATGTTCAACTGAGGGCAAAAAAATGAAAAACAATGACCAACCTTAACGATGCCTCAGGCATGTGTCAGGGAAAAAAAAGGGTGCACTTGGACACAGCCGTCGAGCGAGCAGCATGTATGCTCTGCGCCTGTTGAGAGGAAATCACCTTCCTTACCATCAAGTGGCGAGAGTCTGTTTTCTTTATTGAAAGGGAGACTGGAGGACCTATTCAGCAGCACATAGTCAGTGTTTTGTTTCTATTGTTTGGTGATCACACAGATGGCCACTTTGAGGAAAGCACAACAATGGGCCATGTAGTTGTGTTCCCTCCCAAATGCTCTAGAAATGCTAACGTTACTACAAACTCTAGTCTAGTAACGATAAATTGATGAAACCTATGATCTGTCTGCCACTTTATCCACTTTGGTCTGGACTAAAACTTGAACAAATTGCTGTGAAATTTGGTCTTGGTTTGATTCATGTTCCCCAGAGGATGAACCGCGGTGTCTTTGACGATCACAACTTGTCTCACTGTCATTAGCAGGTTAACCGTTTTTTCTTTGACATCTTTATGGATTGCCATGAAATTATTTTCACAAATCCTTGTCTGTTCCACATTTGTGGTTTTGAAGTGAAATGTCTCTGTAGCCATTGGATGGATTGCCGTGAAATTTGGTGCCGACATTTATGTCCCCCCCAGGATGAATTGCAATCGCTCTGGTTATACTCTGTCTTTTAATCCAGTAAATGCGTCACTTATGACCAAGGAGCTGACAACTTGTTGTCATTCCAATAAGCCTTAGCTGTTCTTAAACTTCTTATTCTTCTTTTGGCTTCTAGCTTTAGGGGTCGCCACAGCAGGTCACCTGCTTCCATCTTACTCTATCACCCTATAACCTTAGCTGTTCTTAAACAAACACAGTAATATTAACAGTCTGTTTTACCACAGTTTTATGTGAGGTATAGTCTTATTTCTGAAGGGGGTGAATATACAGTATACAATATATACAATAGTCCTCTGCAGCAGTTGAGTTAGGTTCTGACATTGATCCTTTGCTTTATGTCAAACACCACATCCCCCAAAACACTAATTCTGTCCTGGAAAATAAAGGCAAAAAAGCACCACAAAAATATCTTTATGAACATTAGGTAATTACCTGAGCTATATTGAAGGTCAGCAATTTAATAAACCAATCAAACACCAAGATACACAGAACATTTTTTTATTTTAAGCTACAGTGGGACTGAAGATCTGTTTCACAGAGCTATGACAAACTGTAGGAACAATAAAATTTGACTAGAACAGTGACTTGGATTGCTCTTCAATACTACACAATAAGAAAATAAATTATGTACATTTGCTCATAGTAATGAGGAACCATTCCTCATTGACATGACACAGAAAACAGAGTCATCATACACATGTAGGGAGGAAAGTTCCAATGTTCAAGAGAACGTGCTCGACACTGAGAACAACATTGAACAGAGCAGCATTGAAGAGTATAAAACAGTTTTGGTCACAAAAAAATACTCTAGTGGCTTTATAAGCAGAAGTCGGTTGTCGAGAATAGAGGTAAGTTTAAAGAGGTCCTCAGCACATCACACTGTGATGCAAACAGTGCAAGAATAACTCAATATCTGTCTCATAGAACAGTAGAGTAGAACCTGGTTTCAACAGTGAGACTTAAATGTAACAAAGATCTGAGAATACTGTAACTGTGTAAAATAAGTCATGACTGGATGATTTATTATAAAATTAACATTTTTCTTGTAACTGACAAAACAAGTAAACTCAGACTTATATTTTGGTCAGTTTTGTTAGTGATGTGAATGTGGTGTGATGTGTTTTTGTCACCTTAAATATAGCACAAAGTCTGTACACTATAGTACCCCCCTATTCAAAGAAATCATGGCAATCCTGTACCTTGTTTGTTTTGTTTGTTTTTTGTCATCTACCATTTAACAAGGATCTAGCTCTAGGTAGATCAAGGTAAATTGGGTGACAGGCAAAAAGCAGAAGCCTGGCAAAAACAGACTTAATATTCATGCAGTTAATCATTATCAATCATCCTGAAAAAAACTCCATGCATCTGCATTGTTATGTGTAAATCTGTAGCATCTCATCCTATCCTATCCCTTCTCCTACTCTGACCTATCAGCCCTGACTGGGAATAGAGCTGCCTAGTCTCCAGATGCTTATCTAAGGTCAGTTTTAGCATTTCCCCACATTCTGAAGGGGAACCATGAATTGAAAGTATGATTCAGCTAATGCAACGAGGAGACACATGTCAACATACAGTATGTTAATTGGACTGCAAATCTTTGCCTGAGGGCAAGGCCTTAGTCTCTCCTGAGCATAGTGGGATAAGGGGCACTGTGGTGTGTGGTTGTAGTGTGTGTGTGTGTGTGTGTGTGTGTGTGTGTGTGCTAGAAAAATCACAGACAACTGTGCTCCCCCTACGTTCACTGTCCTTCCTCCTCACGCAGAAATTGGAAGACGGATGAGAAGTCCTTGTTAGCATAACCGCGGGAGCACATGACTCGGTAGATCTGGTGGGCGAGGGAACTCAGAGGGATTGATGTCTTGGTGTCGGTGGCCGTGTTTTGAGCCAAACCAAGATCCTAATAACAAAAAAAAAGGAGAGGCAGAGTGTCAGATAGGGGGACTAACATAATAATCTCCTTATTTATCAACTGGATGTACAGAACCTCAAGCTGTGTATGCAGAGCACATCATGTAAGTGATGTGACACACACACCTAGAAGCACTAAGATAATACACAGACTGCCCATTACAGAAGATATAATGCAGATACACTACAATTAAGTCAGATGGACTGGTGAAAAAGAGACCCAGATGAGAGACAAAACAATTGTTAGATGTGAAACAAAGCAAATGATGAAAGAACAGGAGACTAATAGCAATACTGGCAAATACTGTATATGTGTTGGCTCCAGCTTCTTAACTTTGAATGTCTGATAAATTGTTCTGACATCATGTTTTTCTATATTTTCCTTATTATTCCAACAGTGAAAAAATGTGACCAAAAATGATGCGCAATGATAATACAGAGACCATTAAGTCTCATACCTTTGCCATTAGTGTGGTTCCAAAGCCTCCCTGGTAGTTGTTAGCAGAGGGGACTCCCTCCATGACGCCTGGCACTGGGTTGTATGTGTCACTGGACCAGCAACGACCTGAGGACATGTTGAGGATCTTTGCAAGCAGCTTTGGGTCCAAACCCAATCTGAGACAAGACGAGGAAGCAGACAGAGGTCAGTGTCTTGTTTGGATTCATCACGTGGGAGATCCACGTGATGATCCACTGGTCAATTGAGTATTAACTGAGGGTTTCACTGACCACAGCAAGGAAACTATTGACAATATTAGGTGAAACCCCACGCTTTGTATGAAGTGCCTCCTTAAAATACCTCCTAAACAGACACAGACGGAAAAGTTGCTGACTCTTGCGTAAAAAAAAAGAAGAAAGAAGCTGGAAATGAGGAAAATAAGATGAATAGGCAATTGATGAGCAGATTATAATATTTCCGTTTAAATTTCCAGGCTAAGTGATGACATGATAGAAGTGGGGGAAAAAAAAGGCGATTTATGCCACAAGCACAGAATGAACAGGAATGCCAGTTATGAAATTCATTCTCACAACATGGAGAAGGATGGTAGTGGGGGCGCCTGATGACTGTAGTGACCCCCATTGAACCTTATTCCTGGCTGCGACCATTCCTCAGTGTTAATGGCTGAAGGCTTTGTAATGCTGGCTAATGCAGTATTGATGTTTACTAGCAGATCTATCCTTCATCATCCCTCTTTCATGAAAAAAGAAAGTGGAGGAGGAGGAGGAGAAGAAGTGGTTAAGCAGCACAGAGGAGCCATAAACCTTGCTGTCACATACAGCAGCACACTCTTACTTCTGCTGCCCCATTTTGTGGCAACCTACTTTCATATGCAAGGGGACAAATCTCCAGACTATGTTAAGAAGAAACAAACACCAAATGAGGCAAAGAGAGCACAGACAGAAGGAAGCAGGGAGTGAAACAAAGTGCCAAGCATTACAGAAGAGAGGGTGCAACCATCGCGTTTGTGTCAGTAGTTCAATCTGCCTCTGTGTTGGGCAGGTTTTGTATATTAACGTTTTAAAGGCCAGTGTAAAGCTGACCACATCAAGCCCTGGCAGCTTCACTTCACTGTTACTTACAGGCCTGTAACTCTATTCTGCTCTCAATATGACTATTAAACCATCATAGGTCCTTAAGGCCAGCAGCCTCCCCCCTCCCTCCACCTGGCTCTCATTCTGCCATTACTACCACAGTTTTTATTAGCTGTCTACAAACTAATTAAGAATGGGAATTGCATTTGCACTCTCACCATGCCCCACCCCCCCCCCACCCTACCCTTCTTCCCTCTATGTCTCTTTTCTGTCCCCTTAGACTCCCTCACTTTTAAAATGGTGTTATTGAAAATGTGGCATAAGTGACACTCCGTGCACACAGGCATGCATTTGTGTGTGTGTTTGACTCAA
This sequence comes from Solea solea, assembly GCF_958295425.1. Classification (NCBI taxonomy): domain Eukaryota; kingdom Metazoa; phylum Chordata; class Actinopteri; order Pleuronectiformes; family Soleidae; genus Solea; species Solea solea. The sequence goes on along the minus strand of NC_081153.1, from coordinate 11,755,160 downwards.
TTTTCTTAAATGTCAGTCTCATGATGGCTTTGTTTTAGTTTACTTCTGTAAGCATCCCTCTCATCCCACTCATCCTCTCCTCTGCCTCCCCCTAGTCTTCCCTGCTGACACCTCCCTGTCTGAGGACTCTGGGGGACATATGTTTGACATCGCACACACACCCCCCAATTCCATGCACATGCACTCACACACACTCGGCTCCTCCCAGTGTTCTGGGTCAGCAGCTGAAAAGGTTACTGGCTGAGCTACAATAAAGCGCGTCCGAGCGCACAGATCGTTTGTTATAGCGACCAGAGACGCTGACGGGGAGCTGTTGTCCTCTGTTAACGATAAATCAATGAAGTTCTCCTCCTGCTCCCCTCTCTCTGTCTCTCTCACCCACACACACAGACAGACACACACACACACACACACACACAGACACACACACACACAGCCATGGTTATTAGCTGACACAGTGGTGGTGCTCCTCGCCTGTGGTAATCTGCGTGGAGAAGAGGACATGTCACGCTTTAACAGGATTGACATGGATAAACACACACGGACACCAACAGTAAAACAAACGTGTTGCTGTGCGATGCCGCTGTAGATTAAAGAAATGTGAGAGAGATGGCAGTAGGGAGGACGATAAGAGGGGAGGATGTTTATGTGTTTATGTGCTGGGACCTTAAGCAGGTGGAGTTCATTTGCGGAGCTGACATTAACTGTCTTTTCATAGCAATTAGCTCCCCGTCCTGGTCTGACGCCACGAGAGAAGAAGCCCAACCTGCTCCCCGTTTAGGATAACATTAAAGAGCTAACGAGCACATACACACATAAGCATTTACTATCACATTTATAGAGGCAACGCATTTATCACCCAACTTTAATCTTATGAACATATGCTCACAATTTGTTTGAAGTATGGAGAGAGGAGGAGGCTGTGTTCCTGTGTGTTGTGGCAAACCTATTTCTGTCTCATGACACAAAGGAGTGTGTCAGGTTTTATCCTTTGATTCTCTTGTCATTCTCCCCATAAAATAAATAAGGAGCAAAATGTCAGCATGAATGAGTTCAGGTACACAGGTGTGAGGTGGACCGTAAAAAAAGTCCCTTCCTGCGCCAGTCGTCTCTTTCCTCATCTTCCTCTCTTTTTTATCTTCAAGTGTATCATTAAAATCACCACTGCCCCTATACTGTATGCTTCCTCAACCCCCTCTTTTACTGACTGGCTGGCTGCATGCAGACACTTCTATAGTCAAAGAAGCTGAAGGGATTAAAAGAAAAGGGTAAAATGAGGTGGTAAAATCCTAAAAAAAAAAATGGGTATGAGGCTGAACGAGAAAAGGGAAAGAAAGAAAAGCATAAAAATGGGCTGTGTGTGTGGGTTTCGGAGTGTGTACGCGCATGTGCACTCATAATTGTCATGCATGGCCATTCTTTGCACGAGGAGAACGTCATGCTCGGTTGGAGACGGCCCAAGCTTCCATCTGAGATCAACAAATTAGCTCCACGAACAGAACAGTGTATGAGAGTGTGTGTTTCTGTGTCTGCCTGCATGTACAGGTAGGGACACAAACAGACACACACACACATGTGAAGAAAGGGCATCTCTATCAGGCCCAAGTCCAGCATGATAAAATGTTATTGCCATTTCCCTGTAAATTGGCTGTGAACGCTCAGTCTCCTTTGTGTGTGCGTGTATGTGTGTGTGTGTGCCAGCACATATAATGTCTAAGAGAGTGTTCTCTCTGCATAAGAGGCCACGATGCAGTATGGGAGACTTAAGGGTGTAGGCTCTCTCTTAACGTTGACAGTCTTTGTCAAATCCTCTAATAAAGCCCCAGAGGACAACTAGCAAGAAGAGAGGATAACATGATACACTGTACATGTCCACTAAAATAACAATGACTGACCATGGTGACAACTTCCAATGAAATGATTTACATTCAAAGTGAATGGCTGCAGCGGTTAGTATTCTAGTTCTCTTATATTATGATGGTGTTCCGTTCTGAGGGTAGACGTTGTTGTAGTCTGGTAGAAAACTGCTGTCTTCAGTGTTTCTGGCTAAAAATGCGTGTGTGTGTATGCATGCATCAGTGTGACAATGTGACAATGTGTAAATCTGTGTTGCTCCCTTAATGCCTCTATATTTCAGAGACCTAGTGTTGAGATTTACGTGCAACTGCTCATGCCAATTTTCCTCCTCTGTCTTAGGACAGATAAATCAGCTGCACTAACACAGCTGCACTGTGCCTGCGCGCGCACACACGCACACACACACACACACTCTCTAAATGAGTGCACACACCATTTTAGCTGCAAAACTCATAAAACACATATAGTAACACGGTGAACAGAGAAAACAGTCTATTATTGACAAGGGATATGTATAAACAGAGTAGAGAATAAATTCAGGCTTCCAAAGGTGAAACACTAATCGGATGACCATGGTAATTTCATTTCAGTGAGGAATGGCTGATGTTTAGCAGTGAATGGAGAAAAGCTAATTGTTTTTCAAAAGGACGGATAGTACGAAGGAAATCTGTTCTTGACTAAAGCTCAAATTATGGGTTAAAATACTAACTATGATATATATACATTACCACACAAAGTAATCAGGCATAAGTCATTATGCATCAAACATTAATTATTGTTAGTTATTCTCAGATTAAGACAATGAAAACTTAGTAAGAAGCCATTTTGATGCTGGGACTGTGGCACAAGGCAAGTTCTTTGACCCTGTAAAGCTGTGTTTACACTGGATGTGGCACTAATAACATGAGTAAAGCAACATAAATATCCTCACTTCATACCGTATTGTGCAGTGTAATATAATAGCATAGTAATCATATATATGGTATAAGTCTGAGACTCTTTTCAAGTGGGACCTTCCTAGCTGGTACAAGTGAAAACTATCCAGTGCATATGCAATACCAAGTCAGGAAAACATCCAGTTATAACACATAAACAGATACAACCTTCCAATTTCCCTAATGCTATCCTTTAATCATTAAATGATTTTGAGCCATATTAATTTGAACTGGCGTAAGACTTCATATCCCATCATCCTCAGCCATCTAGCCAATGGGGCTTTGTTCAGGGATGAGATGTGATGAATGATGGGATTTCTAGGCAGTGTTCAGTGACAGGGGTGTGACAGGATACTAGTGAGAGTTCAATCAGCAGATGTAAATCAGAGTCTGAGGCTCTGCCCCCTCATCCATCTCTCTAAAGCACAGGTGGCTCTGACGCTGGGTTAGACCAACCCCTCTCCACTTCCATTAAGTGCACACTCTCTCTCACACACACACACACACACACACACACACACACAGACACACACACATATATACACACACTTCTAAACCTGAGTTGAAATAATAAATTGCTGACACTTTAACAGCTTTATCACTGTTTAAGTTATTGCTTTTACAGTAACGGCTATATCTAAGGCCGACTTCATAGTGGTATTTATTAGGAGTGGAAATCACAGGGTACCTCATGATACGATACTCGATACATGGTCCACGAAACCAATAAGATCACAATACAACAATTCTGTGATCATCAGTATATTGTAAGACAATTGTATAGCAATACATCACAATATCTGTCTAACTGAAGAAAGCGAAACGTCTATGAAAAGTTAAAAGCGCAAGATTTCTCTATTTATTCACAACACAGAGAACAATGTGCATAAAGTCTATGTATTGAACGTGGATGAAGCATCTCTTAACGTAGCTTTCCCCGCTATTATCCCACTGTAAAAGGTAATTTCCACCCAAGTTTCCCTTAATCATTTGAGCAGTGCTGCCATGAGGAGACATGAAGTAGCAATGCCTGGCGAGTGAAACTGACAAGGACTGTTTACTTGAGATTGCCTTAATTTATTTATTAAAATAACGATATTTGCCCTGGCGTATTGATTATCATATTGCAAAAGGAAGGACAACGATGTATCACCAAATCAATATTTTGACCCCCTCCGAGCATTCATGCTCAATGCTTCACATAATAATCATATGTTTGAAAACGTTTGTTGACATAGACGGAATATCCACTTTTCTGTATCCTTCAAAATGGAGAAAATGATCCAAACTGACCTACTGAACCCCACACTACATCCACTTTCAACAGCCCACTCACAAGTATCCCCATGTGAGATTTTCTATCTGTGTTGCCAATGTAAATGAGGCCACTAATAACACTGTTTCATTTCTGTCTTTTCCTGTTAGCATAAAAGGTTGGAAGCAGCTTAGCAAAACAGTGACTGAAATTACCTAATGCCAAGGTTCATGGTCTCTGCGGTCCCAATCATCCCAATGGCCAGCAGCATGTTGTTGCAGATCTTTGCTGCCTAATGAGCATTGAAAACAAAAAGAAAAGAGCAGGTTCAGTGTATATGAATGAGGTTTACCTGGCAATACGTTAGACAAAAAATGTAATAAAGAGTCTAAATATATTCATCATTCATAATTGTGAGATGATAATGCAAGTGAAAATGCGACAGTTTGCACTGGCCTCCTAAAATCATTGAAGATAAATGTTAAGGGATAAAGAGTTATATACACAATGCTCAGTGCAAGCTCTTCTTCGTTCCTAAAAACTCATTATATGACAAACAACTACGGCTTAGATCGATATGTCATATAAATAAAAAAAAAATCATATTTTAATTAGTCATCAGAGATGTAGAAAGATTTTTCTTTTCTTGATGAGAAAAAACTGTGTTTGAATAATAAAAAAAAAAAAAAAAAAAAACATCATAGAATTGCATTAGGATGAATTTATTCATACATAGCAGTATTTAAGTATTGTATTAATGGTACTGCATTCAAGTGACTGTAATAAGTGACATATATGATGACAAAGATGATGAGGGATTGTATACATGAAAGGATGTGTATTATTGGATGTATGTGTATGTCTTTACCTGCCCTGTGCCGACCTGTCCACAGTAAACAACGTTGGCTCCCATGCAAGTGAGCAGCTCCTGTGCAGCATTATATTCCTCCTCCAGTCCACCAACCATAAAGGTCAATCTGGCCAGGCTGGCAGCCCCAACACCTAAACATACATATACAAACACACAGTTGAGATTAACTGAGGTGAAAACAACATTGATGCTAAATAAACAGCCCAAACCAGACCTGTAGAACCTGCACCAAACAGCAACTTCTTATAAGACAGAAAAGGAAGCAACACATTTCTCCGAATAAACAAACAATTCATACCATATTTTAGTTCAGAAGCTACATCCTAGTATGGATTTTCCACACAAAAGAACATAATATATCAACCACTTGACTATTTCAACACTACCAACTGTGTCTAAAAGGTCAGCTGTGTGCTCTTCTGTGTGTGTGTGTGTGTGTGTGTGAGAGAGAGACTCATAGTGGGACAGGCGTGTTAAGTAGTGGTGCACCAGAGGGACAGAGGTATCTTTAAAAGCCGATTGTTGCCATCATCCACCGCACAACTCTCATGGGAGCCCTTGCCTTTTGTCCTGTCACCCCGACTCTCACTGTTTCTCGCACACACAAAAACACACGCACACACAAAAACACACACACACACACACACACAAACAGCTGTGCCTGAGGCCAGACCCCCTCACGGGGGTATCAGTGACAGGCGTGAGGGGTAATTAACTTTACACTTTATCATGTTCAATTAGGCATCCCTCCCCATGCCTGATGGGTTAAGAAGCATGCCATGTTGTGGGAGGCAACCTGGCCCCCACCCACAAGGTTCTGCAGAAATAAGCCCCTTTCAGAATGAGTTTAGCTGACGACCTTACATTCACCAATTTATGCAACGAAACTGACGCATAAATGTTTCAGTGATGAGCCGCAAACATTAAAGCGGCAGCGTGTTGCTTTAAGTAATTATTGTTGTTCATGACGTTATTATTCTGCCTCTGTGTTGGGTCTTTGGGAACAGAGACAATGTAATCTGATTTGTATGCTGTTGAGCAATATTCCTGACTGAGGGAGTATTTGTGTGTATACAGCTGCGGCACAGGGGCAGAAACTTCTGAAACTTTTCTTTGTATTTGCATTACTTCGTGTGTACAGAATTAGGTGAGACAAGATTATTACTGGCTGGTATACCGGTTCATATTGAAAACTGGTATTTATTTTTGTTTGAATTTGAAAAACAGAACATGGCACAGCAAAACACTGTTGGACAGGAGACCCTTTGCACTGCTGCACCACGCATGCTACAGGCTTAGCTGAAGAAGTAACGGTGGTAGTAATTGCAGGAATGATCATTTGCTCCACCACCTCAGCAGAAAACGTGTGAGAGTAACATGAATGTATACAGTTGCGTTAACAGACACAGTCCCTCTTACTCACTCGACCAATCGCACACTGGGACACTCACTCATATGCTCATGCATAAAAAAATAGTGTTGTATACCTCAAAATGTTTTTTGAAATTTTGAAAAAAGATACCGACCAGAACTACACAAGATCTAACCACAGCTATAGTGAGAAATAAAGAGAGAGCTGTGTGGAGATGAGTGACATTTGTTTATATTTAAACAACTTTGACACAAATAATTTGTGGTATTGAGTTCATATATAGCAGATATCACAATGTACATACATTAATGTACACTGAAAGTTCTGAGTTTCAGGAGAATGTAGTGGCAGACTAAAGTAAGGAAAGAAAGGGGGATGGACAGGGAAGAGAGAGATCCAATCTCTCTTTAGGGTGTTGTCTAGCTCTAATGAAAGGCCTCTTAACAGTAAAAGCCTAATAATGTCCATGTTAATAATTAAAAGGGAATTACCAGGCAAAAAACAGCTGACATCACATTATCAGGCCTCACTGCAGGAGGAGAGGACACTTACTGTATATTTCCATGACACACAAACATTAATGTACATCTCTTTTTCTCCTCCCCCTCTATAATTGGCTGTACTGTTGTCAAGTATACTATGATGCCACTGACTGCCCTGTATGTGTGTCATCCATGAGCTGTCAGCAGGTCATTAGGGCTACATAATTAAGACCGAGCTCATGCTGTGGCAGCTGCCTATGGACCACAGTGAACACACGCTTAACATGCGGCCGCCCCACACACATCATCATACACACATATGGTCCACAGACCACAGACATGATCGATTCATCTTCTTCTTTTTACTTGATGTAGTCTCTTTTAATCTCATTTGTGTGTGACTCTATTTAAGTCTACTTTTATATATCAAGTGTTTGATTAGCAGCCAGAGGTGAGCAAGATATATCGTCTAATTGATTGATTGTTGTTTTAAAGATATGCCACTTGACATTATTGAGTATTTAAATGACTTTGCGAGAAACGACAAAACATGCACTAAAGCAGAAGCCCTCCTTGCTGCGGCAGTGAGCAGGATTCAGTGTCACATGACCTGCCACACAGGTTAGCCACAAGAAAATATAGAGACACCAACCCAAGCAACTAAGTCTTTGAATTTTTTTTATTATTTCCTTTTTTCTGTTTACCCAGATTTCAGTGTTTCCACGCTATAGTTCAATTATAAGTCTTTGGATTTTGACTTGATTGCTTAAGAGAACATTTTGTTCATTGATAGAATCTGTAAGCAACAATTAATGAGCTATAACTCAGACAATTAAAATCAGATATTTGAAGGATATAGACTGATCATCGTTATCATCAAATTCCCCAAAAATATCGAGATATTATTTTTAGCCCCTATTAGCAGCACTGGTATTCAAGCTCAGACACTGTTCAGGTTGATAAACAATTCATGTGGAGTTCTGTTTCACTAAGTGTGAAAGTTCAGTCAATGGTATAAACTATACATTTTCCATTTCGTTTGTTTATTTTCATGCCAGAGACTGGTGCTCTCTCTCTTTCTGTCTCGTTCTCTCTCTCACACACGCAGAAAGAGCAGTGTGACAACTGCTGGCTCATTAGTGGAGATCACCGTTTGCGGACGACTAAAGAGGAGATTATTGATAACAGAGTCAATGTGATGATCAATATTTCTCTCCAAGAAGAGCAGGAAGGAGGGTAAGGAAGAAGGGGAGTGAGAGAGGAGGAGGATAAATAGAGAAGTGGAGAGAGATGTAGATATGACAGCAGAGAAGTAAAACAATATTTCTCTCTATGCCTCCCAGCATCCCTCCCAACTCTCCCTCCTTCAAATTAACTAATCACCCATAATAAGCTCTTATGATCTGTAGTGGATTTCTATAAGCAGTGACACCAGAATGATGGAAGATCCATGGTGCTGGAAGAATAATACATCATTAGCATAACAATGAGTGTGTGTGGTGTGTGTGAGAGAGAGTCTTGTGATTATTGTGCATAGACTAGACTGCATTTGTGCTTGCACGTGTAATGTGCGAGTCTCTGATAGTGTCTACACCGCTGCAATGTGTGTGCATGTGCGTGTGAATGTGTGTGTGTGTTTGTGTGAGGGGACGTCCTGTTCTCGGGCCGGTCCTGTCAGAGACGGATTAAAGAGGAATCCTAATGAGGTTTCCTGAGCACCGGGTCTGCCGGCTCATCCATCCCAGCGGGAGTGACATTCCTGGATCGTTAGCACTGCACAACGACACGACGCCCCCTAGGGGGAGGACAAAGTGTGTGTGTGTGTGTGTGTCTGTGTGCGTGTGTGTGGGAGGAGACCTATGATAGAAGATACCTCGTAGAGAGATGGAGAGGAAAGAGAAGAAGAGGAATGAAGGTACTAAGATAACATCCACTAGAGAAAAACTTATATATACTACATAATGCCACAGCAAACGAAACCTCATAATTTACAAATAATATTATTATGCAGAGTGACATAAACAATGAACAACAAAGGAGGGAACACCAAGAACAAAAACCAAGTCCTCTTTGAAGTTGCAGTGGGCAACTTTTGGTGACTTCCACTACTTTGGGCTTGGCCAAGCAATACTATCAGACCTGACTGAGGGTGCTTTTGTGTGTGTACAGTGGTAACACAGACCGGGATGGGTACAAGAAGCATTTCCACTGTCAAACTGCTAAACGGTGGGGTTTTTTGAGAAGCAGAAGCAGATTCACTTTTGAAACTTTTCATAGGTTCTACTTCATCTTTTCAGTCATACTCCAACCTGTTTGCAGCCATCTCACTTAAGATGTTGCTGTTGCCTCCTTCTGTCTTGACATAAACACAAACCACATACTGGGTGTAGTGCAAGAATGTCGCAGGGAAATAAGGGTTATGAACAGTGAGGAAAAAGAGAGAGTTGTGTGAAGTTGATACGCATAATCAGCATAGCTTATTTGACAAGGGTATGAATGTAATGGACACTTATATTTTAAAGTTACAAATTCTAATGTCGGGGAAATATAGTACTTATCCCCTTTCCTAGGTCATTTGCTTCCATTTGGCGCCACGGGACAAGCTTGTTTTCTCACTGTAAAATCATCCAACACAAACATTCCCTGCCTAATGCAGAATGAAAATGGCTAGCAAAGTACATATTATGATGTTTCTGAGTCTGAAAGTATGTGTGTGCGTGCGCACATGTGTACTTGTGTGGCCAATGCGTCATTTTAGTTCCGCAAATACTAACAGCTCGTTCATCTGATCTCCTCTATTAACAAAACTCATGTTAATAAGCAGGCAATCAAACACTATTAGGGCAGATGCTTAGCAGCAGGCTTCTTCTACTTCAGGCGTCAACCAGCATGAGAGGGTGAAACTGCTTGTGTGAAGTAAAAGGAAGATCAGAGCAACAGCTTTGGTTTTGGCCTGTTTGTAGTAAACACTAAATTCATTAGCACTTCTTTCATCACTCACAAAAGAATCAACCAAAGCAGTTCCTGACAGCCTCATAACCATTTAAACTTGTTTGTTTTTGAAGTGGCATACATTTGTACATACAAAGTAGGTGGGAATGTGTGTGCACATGTGCATGCAGTATCTGTGCGAGTGTTCCTGTTAACTGTATGTGTGTGTGTGTACCAGGGACAGGTGGAGATCCCAGTACCAGCCGCCAATAAGACTTCAGTTGAAGCTTCTGAGGTCGTGTCTCAGAGTTACGAGCCGCATGTAAACCAGTAGGCACTTTTTATTGGCAGTGGGTTTAAATTAAACTACATTTGTGAATATGAGGACTACACAAACAACACACACAGGCACACATACACACAGAAGAAGGGATGTTCCCAGAGTTTGGTAACGAATGACGCATTTGACAGCGAGCCGTAGCCATGTTTTTCCCCCCGCAGTATATGGAAAAACACTCAGAGAAAAAATAAAACACCTATAATATCATTAGCCCTCCTTTAAACTGTTGATTTCTTTAGATGATAATGTAACTGCCTTATCTGCAAGAATGTAGGCAAGATTCAGGGATACGCCATATTTCATGCCATACTTTTGGGTACAATTGTAGTTTGTGCAATTAAACTGGCCATAGGAACATACTACCTTGTTTGCTACTGGGATTATAATTATATGCACGTGTTAAGTCAAAGTTTTGGCAGCGTTGCAGTCATCTATAATCCAACCTAAAAGAGCCTTCACACATAATAATATTACAGCCTTGAATCAACGGGACTTGACTTCTTGCAGTGTAAGCCAGTGGGGGTAGGATGTTTACAGGCCAACATCGCAGCCTCATGTGGTGCAACATTATAATTACACCCAAGGGCAGAGATCTTTTTCTCCAACAAATTAAAAACCCAAATGGGCCCCGTAAAAAGTATAACGGATATCGAGTGAATAAGTCCAACAGTAAAAAGGTATGCGTTAACCAAAATCGCTCACATGCACTTAAAGACACATGCAAAAAAATCCAGCACTTTCAACAGTTTATCTGCCAACTTTGCTAATGCCCCTCTGTTATGTTAAAAACAGACTCTTTATCGGCTGCAGTTTACGAGCATGCAGCCATGAGAACTGATTCCAACACACAAACCCACCATGAGAACCTTGCGCAAGAAGGCAACTGGAGCAAAGTTTGGGTTTTGGAAAAATGAGGAAAGGACTTCTTGTACACAAATGTTACACCAGCAGCCTTAAGAATTTAGTTTGCAACATCTGTTCACTGACCACCAGATCAGCCCTCATCATCATCATCATTATCATCATCAGTAACTGCACTAATCTGTAGGGGAGAAGTTGGTCAATGATAGGTGACAGAGGATGGAGGGAGCAGGAGAGATCCACAATCAATCCTTTCCCTGGCCCAATGAGACTCATCGAGGACAGAGCAAGTTAATAATGATCCCCAATTAGGCAGTGAGCAGGCAGGCACGCACGCACACACACACACACACACACACACACACACACACACACACACACACACACACACACACACATACATCCAGCACATGGCTAAAGTGCAGAAACTGTCCTTCATATAGACAGAATGCTAATTCTCTTTTAGATAAGTGACATTCAGTGTGATGTTTGGGCTATTTTTGATAGACAGGAGACTTTTTGTAGGACTCATACACCAGCTGGCTATTTGTGTGCAAACACACACGTATAAACGTCCCCACACACACACACACACACAGACACGCGCACACACACAACAGATGACACAGGGGCAGAGATGTAAGAGCCAGTCCCCAGCTGCTGTGGGTCTACCTCCATCTGGAGCATAGGCTACAGTCCCCTCTCAACACCCCTCCATCATCGCCATCCCTGGTCACTTACTCCCTCCCACTGGCTCCCCACACTCTCCCTCAGTGTCACCAAAACCCGTCAGTGAAAGGCTTGTTATGCTAATCTAGTCTTTGGGCCACTGACTCTCTCTCTCTAGCGCTGGTTAGCATTCAACATGACAGACTGCGACAGAACTCCCCCTTCCCACCCAACCCAATTCCTTAACTCAGTGTCAGAGAATCACCACTAACCTTCGCTAAACTGCCCACAGGCTCCAAGACTCTATTAATCAGATTCTCAGACTGGATTAGGTTGTTTAGAGCGGACTGCTCTCTGACCACACACATCAGAGGTAAGTTTGTTGTAAAGAGAAAGGCAAGTAAAATATACCCAGAAACTCTTGCATCTGTGATATCAGTCTGATAATAAATCAGACATCAGTAAAATAACCACATAGGATCTGATATAATCACAAAACCCAAACACACCTGGTTGGTTTGTTTCAGAGAGGAGGAGACCTCTGCAGATAATGTGCCTTGAAAACCTCCTGAACAATAGCCAGGGAAGGAATCCTCACTGGGAGAAAATGAAGTGCATGACAACAGCAGTGGTGAAGGCAACAGTGCCCTAGCAGCAGAAAATTGCATAATAATTAATTGCACAATTATTTTGTCAGATGATTCATCAGAAAATATTTTTTATACTAATGGGGGGAAAAAACATCCATAATCTACTGATAATGAGTTTATTATTACATAAATGACAGTAAATCAGAAAACTCACAAACACACAATTTGAAAGCCAGACCTAGGGATTGGCATGTCTGCTAAAAAAAAATGTTTGACATAAATTAGATAATCAACAAAATAGTTGCTTTTTACTGATCATTTCAGCTCCAAACCAAAACTGACAAGTTATGGTAATACACACAATGAGTAAGTGAACAAGGAGCTAATTTCAGACATTACCTAATGACAAAATAATCACCCGTTCCACATATTGTGATTTAAGCTTATGCCTGAAGCAATGTACCTTTTTAGAGACAACAATCTTTTGTTGAGTACTGTGAACAGCTGCAACAAAAGATTAATTTTCCATCAATCCACTGTGCTTTTCATTAAAGTAATAACATTTTATTCCAGGTCTGACAGTGTGAGAAAAATTAAGAACTGATCTTTATAGAAGAAACTCCTGGTCCTATGGGCCTGGAGGGAGAACTTGAGTCTTGAGTGGATTGGCAGTGCCGATTGACAAACCAACTTGTGCCAGCTTTAGCTCGAACAAGCTTCTACAGGCTGGAGGATGACGTTCAAACTGTCAGCAAATGACACACTGCAGCTCTCAGCCTTCACTGATGTGGTATGGATATGATTAGAGTGGCGTTGAGACTCAGCCTAAATAGGTAGTTAGCTGAGGATTATAAGGCCTCACAAACAAACAACATTACTCCGAGTGCCCATGGTTCCACAACAGCGGGGCTCTTACTTTCTTTCATTTGAACCAATAGCTGACTTTCCCAATGCTGGGAAAAACACAATGAAAGGTTTTTAGGGCCTTTTTAAAGCCATCGTCCGTTAGCAAAGTGGCAGCCCACCGTGGGCACACAGACACAGGCATTCTGGGTAATTACTGCTAACGACCCCGTCGCTTGTAAGCCAGACCTCCTATTTTTGCCATCACCGTGCCAACACCCTCAGCCTGTGACATCAGAGCTTGTTTTGTTGTGGGTCAACTTTGCATGTGGACCCTTTTAATGACAACAGACCTTGGCAGAAGAAGTGTGTGTGCAAGCATGTGTCTACACTGATACTACAAGTGTGCATATGCAAAGTGCTAATGTCCTGACAATGGTCAAGAAGGAAAGCCCACACGACGCCAATGAGAAGAAAGTGAAAGTTTGTTTTTTTTGTTTGTTTTTTTTAAAAAAAGGGTTATGACTCTGCAACTAAGATCCCACAGTTGAGTGCAAAACCTCCAGTGACGCACACGACATACAAATGCACATTTCAGTTTAAATTCACCACCTCACACACACACAAAAGTATTTAGTTTGAACTAAAATTAAAATAAAAAAGGAGAAACCACACAAACAACAGGCTGCAAAAGTTTAAGAGCTCAGGACATCACACTAAATGTGGGCAGAATGATTTTAACTGATCCAACTTTTCAGTCACGTTGTTTCAAAGTCATTTTAAGCAAATGTATCTAAACGATATCAACTATATTAGATAGAATAGATATTATATAATAATATAGTACTATACTACTATGTCCCTTCAGTCAATCGGGGATGATATTGGCTGTGGTTTTGAACTAATAGTAAGTAATCAATTATTTTAAATTCCTCTTTATGTAGTATAATGTTTAACTTCTGAAAGTACAGTAATAACACAGGGACTGTCTCTCTATATCTCACAAACATCAACTTCACACACACACATTATGAGTATGACAGTGCCCTGTTTGGGGTAGGGTGCCATCTCCTGGTTAGAACACAGCATGTTTACCTCATATCCAACACAGTGATGTGGGAAGTGTGGGGGGGGGGGGTGGGTGCTGGGGGGTGGGGGGGGGTGGGGGGGGGGGAGGTGGGGGGGTGATGGCTGTTGATACAAGACTCTCTGATTTCCTGTGTAGTTGCCACATACTGCAACATTGTTCTTGACCTGTCTCCACAGGTTTAACCTGGATTATCAGGGTCATCACCATCGCCACAAACTATGTTTCCCTACCTCAATGGAGGCTGCATGTCTCTCTGTGTGCATATAGTGCTGCAACTTAGCCGATTCCTTTTTTTTTTTTAATTGAACCCATTATTTGTTTTTTTCATTAAAATATAAAGCTGTACTAAAGTTGGTTTTGTCTGTCCAACAGTTTACATCACAAAGACTGTATTCTTTATTTCCAACAACATAGAGAGATATCTTTAATTTCAGTGACTGATCCTTGTTTCACATCATAAATTACTTCTACTTCTTACTTAGCATGCTGTTTGCACTTATTAATATGACAAATGGATGACTAGAGGCGACACCAGAAAGGTAGGTACATGCAGCATGTGTCTAATGTGCATGTGCATGTGTGTGTGAATGAGAAGAGTGTCTGCAGAGCTAACTGCAGAGGCCAGAGGGAGTAGGTAAATCATTGGTCATCTTAGGCTAGTAAAAGAGGCTTAGTTTAAGAGACAAGAGAGGAAGAACCTTCACAGAAGACTGCACGCATGAACTGTGCACTGTCTATACTATGTAAACAGTCTGTGTGTGTTAAGGGAGAGTAACAGGCTTAAGGCTCTGATCTCACCGAATGCAGTCGGTCTGTGCTTTTTGATGCCAGCTGGTAAAGGATGTATGTGTGGGCCAAGTCTATGTTTGTATGGGAGAGAGGGGGAGCTACATTGTGCATGGATGAAACGTGCAGTAAAAAGCAAACAGACTGATCAGAGTTGGTAGTCTGATACACAGTAATAACTGCATAGTTAAATCAAAAGAACTGTGTGTGCGTGTAGAAAAAGAGAAAGAGAGCTAGACAGAGAGATGGACAGTTTTACAGCAATGTGTCTTTTTCATGTCTTATCTCCCTCTTCTCCTCTCTGGCACTCAATGTGAGCGTAGTTTCTCTCCTCTTTATGACTCTTTATCTGACATGAAAGGCACTAACATGGGATACCCGCCATTACGGCTCCATCAACATGAAAAGCTCTGACACGGGATTCTCCACTGCTGCTCAGCCCATTAAGGTCGACTGCCGATCCTGTGCTCTGTCAAAGAGCCGTCACAAGCAGACAGCACCGACATAATGAGGACTTAAAACCTTAACCTTGCCTTTAAGTCCCCCCGGTCAAAAGCAGCAATAAAAGTCTGTGGAGGGCATCTACTGGCTGGCCTGCTCGGTAATTACAACCCATGTCCTAGGACTAACCAAAAAGGTCCCATAGTTTAGATATACAAAAGAGTGTCAGACAGCTCAGGAGCAAAGCTGAGGGGTCATAGTACCATGACTGGTATTTTCACATGAACAAAATAGCACACTGATTCTGCTTTTCAATGCTCTTTAAGAGAGAAGTAAGTAAATGCTGCAAAAAATGTAATATCCTCTCTGCAAAAACACAGCTTGGTTCATGAAAATATTAATCACTCAGAATCAATCATGCAAAAATGGCTTCCTAATTCAAAACAAAAAGGTGTTAAATTTTTTTTAGGTGAAACATTACCTCCTGTCACTGGAGCATCCATGAACACTGCACCCATCTTCTCCGCAGCAACTGCCATCTGTCTTGAGACAGCGGGGTCAATGGTGGAGGAGTCAATCAACAGTGTTCCTTTCTTCACATTTCTGAAGAGGGAAAAAAATAGACCGAACACTTCATTTACTGTAAACAGAAAAACATTTGTTGAGCCAAACCTTTCCACGTGTGTAATAAAATGTCACATATATCACAGATAGTGTGTGACAGTAAAGTCTGCTTACTTAAGGATGCCATTTGGACCAGTGTAGACCTTCAAGACGTCTGGACTTGATGGCAGCATTGTGATGATGCGGTCTGCTTTCTTTGCAACTTCTGCCGGTGAATCCACTACCTGAACATCGGTGCCACCATTATGCACAATATTGTCAAAACACACACACACACACACACACACACACACAAAAGCTCTAAATTGTAACAACCTGTCGGCTCAGAGGCACAAAGCTTATCGACTAAGAAAGAATGAATTACTTGTAACACATTAGCTTGCAAGTGTCAATATTGAGTTTATCCGTGGCCAATTTAGCATGCTAAGTAAAAGATAAATGTGCAAATGTAATGTATTAGTGTGTTACCAGAGCATTAAGGTCCTGCAGCTCCTTGCAAGACTCAGGAAAGACATCAGTGGCAATAACAGGATAACCGTTTTTTAATAGGTTTTTGGCCATGGGAGTACCCATGTTCCCCAGACCAATAAACCCCACTGGTGTTTTTGAGGCCATCGATCGTACTGACACTGAGGGAAGAAAACAAAAGAAGTGTGAGGAAAAAGTTGAGTATTTCCTTAAGCTCAAGACCAGAAAAAGACAAATGTATATCACTCCCAACATATTAAGTTTCAGAGGAGCTTTAGAAAAATGTAATGACTTGTATATCACCATGTTTTGTAGAAGGTGTGGTTTAATTCAACTTGCCTAATAAAACTTTTTACAGCTGTAATTTAGGTATGATAAATTTGGATGTCTGGAATTGAGTGTCTTTATAAATGGCAGTGAATACCATCAGTAGATTTAATTGAATTATACTGGAAATTGTCTTATTGGAATCGATAACAAGCGAGAAAGTCTTTCTGCTGTAACAAACCACCAGCTCTGGGCAGTCTGGCCAAGCTATTAAACACTGCTGCCTCAGCCAAGGTCCAGCCAGGTTAACAGGTACTAAACAGAGTAGAAAGTCTGGTAGACGGCCAACCAGATTACAAACAACAGAATCAGGCCAGGATCGTGAAGGGCAAATAAAGACTCTTATGTTTTCACATATGATAAAGAAACCATAGTCTTGTTATAATGATGACATTTGACATTGCCTTTAGTTGGGAACAGGCATTTATATTGATATTATATACATTGTGCGGTGTTGTAAAGTACAAATATTTCACATATCTGTACTTTTCTTTCTTATTTATATTTCTAGCAACTTTTACTCTACTACTAAATAAATTGTGTACTTCAGAATTAAAAAATTCACACGCTGCTCAAATATAATTGCAAAAGGTGACTTCTACTTCAAACAAAGTGATTTTCCAGTATGATAAGACCGATATTGTGACATGAGACAAGATATCGTCTTAGATTTTGAATATTGTCCTATCAAGATAAGGTATCTGCGACAGTGCACTTTCCTGGTTTTAAAGGCTGCTGCATTGATAATAATAACATTTATAGTATTGAATTAATACATCACCATTTATCTTGTTTGTAAATCATTTAACTTTGCATTGCTTGATAATGAAGATAGTGCTGGCTATCTTTGAAATCCAGACAAAAGACGCACATGTTTGCTGCGGTTTTGTCAATCAAGAGTTTTAACTGATTTTGTACAAAGCTGCACTCTTTATTATTGCCCTTGTGATTTAATCTTCTACAGACTGGTCGATTAAATGTATTTGTTATTGTGTTTTTTTTCTTTGTCTGTTTGACAGTTTGTTTTTACAGGTTTATCTATGTTCTTACAGCTGTTATGAATGTGAAATGTGCCACATTGAGAACTCTCTTTGCCTGCCTTAGGGATTACGTTTACAGTGGTTAGCGCTTGTGATATATTATAGTCAGTCCTAGTCATCCCTACAGATAAACTGGGGTCAGATGGCTGTGTTTGAAAACATAGATACATGTGCACTTTCTCCCCTATTCTGGTGCTACGTGTGAAATTCAGCAGGTCGTCTTGACCCATGTCTACACGTGTACCTAATAAAGTGGCCGTTGAGTACAGTTATGTATTGCACTGTGGGATGGGAATGGAGGAATTGGTTCATTTGGAGCCCAAGGCTAATGCATATGTGTGTGCGTGGTGAAGATCAAACCACAGAACTGTTGAGCAACACCTCGTCGAGTATTAACAAGTACCACCAAGACATAATGCACAGCCATAAAAAACAGTACAAAGATGTCATGTTGGCCAATTTTAGCCGCACAGTGTCCTAACATACAGCATGACTGAGAAGCTCGGAGCAGGTGGCCAATTCGGGGACACAGTGTCCAGAGAGAGAGAGAGAAATGGGCAGTAACTGCTCACTGTACTTTCCTCAGTGGGCTAACAACCTAGCTTATCAGCTCGAGCAGAAAACGTCCCCCTCGAATTGCTGTCTACACAAAAACGACACGAGGAAGCCGACAACATGAGCGCATACGTTACCGTGGGCAAGGTCGACATGTTTGCTCCACCTCAACCATAACTTTCGTGACCCTCTGAACAACGCAGCCATGCTTCTTTGCCTCTGACCTCAACGGACGGTGACAGCTGTCAAGCAAGAACAGCCTGCTATGATGACAGCCAATCACAGAGCTCACTGGGTTTCGTCAGCCAATGGAAACAAAGCAGAGGCGGGACATCCTGTACTTTTACTTGTTTATGCCTTTTAAACCCTACTAAATCAATATCGCCGTCAGAAAAAGCAACACATCAATGGGAATATATACATAATATGAAATATTCAAATTTAAAATAAAAACCTAACTTCACAATGTGTTTTTGTGTTGTTATGAAATGCATACAACGTGTACAGTAAAACAACTTATGCGTGTGTGATAGAAGTCACAGGGGGAGTAGCCAAAACAAAGGCACATCACTGATTTAATTATTATTGATAGATAATTAATTTAGCTGTTTTCAGGCTTGCATACCTTCTCCCCGTGCGCATCCTCAGCATCCTCGGTGTTGCACAGCATCCCGGAAGTGGAGCAGCATCTATCCCTCCAGGAGGAGACGCATCGTCGTCAGAGCTTTGACAACTGCGAGGACAGTGACTGAAACACCGGCCTGTCCGGCACAAAGTCACTGTTTTTTTGCAAGTGGACTTCACATGAAAAGGGGTACGCGTTCGATTCCAAGCTAAGTTTTAATTCCCGTCTTTCGATTCTCTGTGATAATGTTTCGCTAGCTGGTGGTGACTTGACACGACATGGCCTGTTCGCAGGCTAATGTTAGCTGCCATAGCCGCCGTAAATAAGATTATCCTGTGGATAACTGTGCCACTGTGACACGACACAACTGTTCCGTCGCGCCTCTGAGATCAATTTACCCAGTGATGATGTCTGTAGCTCAGCACACAGACACTGTTGTTGTAGCTGGTTTGACCAAACAGAGCCTCAGTTATGGAATGACTAAGTCACTTACACACCTCACACATCTATCTAGTCAGGAATCCAGGGTTGGGTCAAATGGAAATGGTTTGTTGTTTCAGCCTTGTTGTCAACCACATACATAACATAAAGCAGGTGCATCACAATGTGTGAATCACGTAGTTTACCTCCTTCACCAAGATTCAACTAATGTGTGATCACTATAAAATTCAACTCTCATGACATATGGTGTGTAGTTGCAGTGGACTTATGGTTCATCTGTTGGTTAAAATTCAATATCTATCCTCAAAGAGTTGCCCCAGCTGGTTAGCTTCATGCTATCACCACAAAATGTGCCCATTACAAGTCATCATAATATTTGGAGATGAGTCCTTGTTCTGCAGGTTCCTGGGATCTCAGATGTTATATTTATCATTCTTATTATTTATTACAGGAAAATTGTTGCTGACCCCTCACACCCAGGACAGCACCTGTTTTAACATTCCCTCTGGTAGGAGGTCCAGGTGCATAAAAAGCAGGACAAACAGACTAAAAAAGATTTTTTCCCGTGGGCCATAAGAACTAATTGAATTGTCTACTTGTATATATTGCTTTTAAAATAATCCCTTTATCCCTATTTATTCTTATTTACCGGAGGAGCACAGCAATTTCAATGTGTATACCTGATGTGCAATGCCATTAAAGCTTTCTGTTCTATTCTATTTTTATTCTATTCTGTTCTATCATTATTATTAGTAGTAGTAGTAGTAGTAGTACTAATAACGTGTTTATGATCACAAAGTAATGATAGTGTAATCAATGATGACACAAGCCGCGTTGAAAGCGGACCATTTTGATAATAAACACGTTATTACTACTATTACTACTACTACTAATAATAGAATAGAATAGAAAAGAAAACCTTTATTGTCATTGTCAAATAAAAATGATCTCTCTTGTATCACCACCTCTTTTTCCCTCTCCTCCTCTCCTTTTCTCTCCCTTCTTTTGCTTTTCCTCTCTCCCCCATTTTCATGTTTTTTACTTGTTCATTGTGTGGGTGTTTTTCTTTTACTCTGTAAAATGTTAATGTCGTGGCTTTATTATGTAAAGTTCCTTGAGATAATGAATGTTGTGAATTGATTTGACTTGAAAATAGTGGGTAAAGGTGACAGATGTGTCAGATATGTGTTTTGATTTTAACTCCCTAGTTTGCATCAGGTTAAAAAAAATAAAATAAAAATACTGCATCCTGTCATCCTTTAAAAGCATAATTCCTTAGGCTGTAATTGTTGGGTTTAAATCCACATCCTTTATTTGCCATGTAGTCACCATCTCGGAGGACAAAGTTAGCAGCTGTTTCACAGGCTGAGTAATACCTTCACACCATGGCAAAAGATGGATTTCCCTGTTAAGTAAAAGTACAATACCACTCTTTAAAAACAAATGATCTAGAGTACTGTAAATTCCCATGCCCAGAGGTGTGTACACATCATACTACTTAGTAATACCCAGCTGTTTAGTTACTGACTTCACCCTTTTGTATTTTCTGAGCCAATTTAGTAACCAAAGCTCTTATACTCTGCTGCTGTACTGAAAACGTTTGGCTTTGTGTTCACACAGGGACAGATATACAGAATTCCCCTCACTCTTTTTACATACTCATTGTCTCTTTACTCTGGTCTTCCCTTACAGACAAATGAAGTGACCGACAGGAGACAATGTCATCCTTCCAGGTGGTGGACTCGTCGCCAGGCAGCAGCGTCAGCGTCATGGAAACGTCCAACTTTGCCCACGTCATCTTCCAGAATGTGGGGAAAAGTTTCCTGCCGCAGGCGCCCCTGGAGTGTCGCTACACCCTGACCCCGTTCATCACACCCCACCCCAAAGACTGGGTGGGCATCTTCAAGGTACATCACGCACATGCAAACAAACACACACACACACACACAGCTGCTGTTGCTCAGACCATCCTTCAAAGACAACTCCAAATGTCTTTAATCACTTAAGTACAAGGTTGCTATTAATCTGAAGTCACTTATGTTATAAAGAGGTACTTAGAGATTGGAGCTTTTCTCAGGCCATTACATTGTGTTTGTGTCATAGATTGTGTGTTATGGTTTAATTAATTGGCCGTAGGTTTGAACTTGGCTCGTTAACACGTACATCCGCCTCGACTCTAATGGCTTAGCTCTTCACTGCATGCCTTAAACCTCACTTCAAGCTTTGGTGTAGTTGCTCTGGAAGAAGAGGAAAAGTGAAACACGGTGGGCTGGTTACAGAAGCTCTCGCTGGGGGGCAAACATTTGGTGCTCTTTATGAACCACTCTGATTCTTATTAGGACCTCTTTCCACTCCACTTCACTTGTTCGTTCCCCTCTGTCTTTCCATCAGTCTCTTCCCTGCTTCCTGCTAACCAACCTCCCGCTCTGCTCCGCTCTTTTATCAAGGCCATCCAATCTCACACGTAATTAACAGGAAATGTGAAGTAGGAAGCCTAATGTCTCGTAAAGTCAAAAGACAAACATTTTATTGTTGACTTCAAATCCACCAGCTCAATTAAATAAGAATAAAGATGCTGGGTTTATTTGGAAAAAGTCAATTGGAAAATTTAATTGTTGTAATCCACGCTAATGAAGCCCGTTTCATGGTTAGTACTTCATGTTGGGCAACAAGCAGACTACAAGTCATTTAATCCGTCTGTCTTTTTGTGTGCTCATTAAATTCGAAATCTAATGCTGTCAAAATATTGGCACTGTGAATGTGTATATGATTAGGATTCAATTCATTTTGCTGTGATCATGACTTTTATGAGTGGAACATGTGTAAACAGGTCAGTATTTATGTGTGCATTTAGTAATAATAACTCATCCGAAGAGGAAGTGAGCTGACATCGCTATGCAAATGCGTGTATCAGTGTTATGTTTCACCTTCGGTGTTTGGAAGCGAAAAATTGGAAAAAAATCAACAGGTTGCTGTGTTATTATGAATGATTTATCCCATTCAACTTTCCCACAGAGCCCAAATGATCTGAACTGATAAAAGAAAATAAATGGTCGCCTGTAATGGGAGTCTTTTTGCTTCCCAGAGGCAAAACCTTTGTGCTGAGATGAGTCAGGGAGAGAACATTTTTCCCATTTGCTCTCACATCTATAGGCGTTACCAGTTTCAGAGAGGGAGACAGAGACTGAGCAATATAGCTGACTGCCTGTGAGGATGACTCAGACAGCTCAGGCAGACACTCATCATTTGAGTTGTACACAGACACCACCTAGTGGCTGGTAATGTTTACACAACAATATATGGTAGATTCCCATTGTGTAACATTGGTGTACAACATTCGGATCAAGCATGTCACGTTTTCTATTGTCTTTCAGAATTGTGATAGTTTTTTTTTATATACATCACTCAAATGTATTTTTATTTTTGGAGTTACAGTTAAGTAGAGTTTCACACACACACACACACACACACACACACACACACACACACACACACACACAGGTACACGCATACACAACTGCTGAACAGCCCTGTGGAGGTCGTCTCAGTTGTGGCATGTTTGTTGGGTCGACAGGGAGAAACCCGTTGTGTGAGTCTATAATTAACATGTCATCAGGCCGTTCCCTCACACCTTGGATGAATGATTGATAGCTGCTTTGCCTATGATTATTGTATAATATCACTCCTGCGTTGGAATGCCTCACCATACCAAACTGTACGTCAATCAACTTCACTCTACAATTAGCAAAATTATTTATGTCCTTTTTTTTTTTCTTCTCTAAAGCAAATACACGTGAGCAGGCAGCGCACAAGCAAACTTGGTGGGAGTCTGCGGCCAAGCCTCTCACTGAGACTCCGGTGGAGGTGGAAAGAATGTTCTTGGCCCTGGTTGCCATGCTGGCTTCAAACATTTGTTTGAATAGCATTATTTTGAGTATAATTGGTCGATAAGGAGAACAGTGTAATTAAATTGTGCAACAGAATTTTCAAACCTTTGATTTTGATAAAGTTGTTGCCAACAAAGCTTTCTATATGCTTTGTCACAGCTCGGCATGTTCCTTTGCTTTTCCCTGGTATTTCTTTATTCTTCCAGTTAAATCGTTTGTGAATTAAATCGCATTAATGTACCTGTGTTTAACTGTAGCAATTGTTTATAGGAACCAGTTAACATTTATAGGTACTTTACTAGTCGATGTTTCAATGTCACAGTTAATTTAAAGAAGCAAATGACCCCTCCTAGTGCTTTGTACATCCTATAATTACTTGCATCAGTTACAGTGGTTAGACAACTGCCGGGACTGTAATATTATATGATAACAATGTGGCAGCAAAATTGTTTGGACAACAACAAGGTGCAGTTCTGTAATGTTGCAAACATGTATCGCACATGTGAGCTGAAATGAGGTGTCCGTGTGTGTGTGTGTGTGTGTGTGTGTGTGTGTGAGTGTGAGAGAGCAGCCCAGACAGGGAGAGTGTGTGACAGATTTATGACACAGGACATGAGTTATGATGTTCACAACTCCCTGTCATCATCTGTCACCTACCAACGCACACAAAACTTCATAGAATCACATTTCTATAAATTTGTCTTTCCCTGTTCTTATCCACCCCAAACTCATTTTCTCATTTCCACATGGGACATTCTCTGACAACTCGGGGGTCTGCGCATGTGTGTGTGAACTCGCACACAAAGCTTTGTACATTTTGTACACCCCTGCCTTTCCACCCCATTCTCACACCTTCGCCGCTGCCTCTTTTTTGTGAGCCCAGAAGGGTAAGGAAGTGAGGGGCGGAGTAGGTGTGTGGAAGAATGAGGGCGCATGGTTTTAAATGTTTCCATTCTTGCCTTGAACACTGAATGTAATCCTGCACATTCCTCTATCGCGTGTGGCGTTGGACAAAGTTAGACAAAGATACCAGTTTGTTTATCATATGTGTTACCGCAAATATAATTGACCATGTATATTCCAAACTATTTTATGATGCGTAATCCTGTCAATCATGTTTGGTTTACATTTCCTCCGTAGGTGGGTTGGAGCACAGCCAGGGATTACTACACCTTCCTTTGGTCTCCTTTGCCTGAAAACTCCGAACCAGGAAGTACTGTTCACAGGACTGTGGTGTTTCAAGGTACACACACACACACACACACAGGTTCGTGTAGCTATCCTTTTATGGATACTGCATTGAGTTCCATTCATTTGGACACCCTAAACAAAGAGTTACCACCAAACCTGAACCATAACCTGCTAATACCTAACTGGTATTAACTGGAAATCGCCCCCCAAAATAGACATGGGTCATTAAAAGTGCTTGAAGTTTGTGCAACAAAGAAGTTAAGTGAATGTGTCCTGCATTGGTTGTTGTACGTAGACTAGGCCTATGCAGAACAAACATCAAGTCGTAATTACTAGTGGTGTTGTGGACACTGTCCACTGTCTCTCTCTCTCTCTCGCTCTCTCTCTGCCGTTGATGTGAGATTCCATGTAGAACAATAAACGAGTAACACTAAGCAAGGGAGCGAGCAAATGACGTGATGCCTGGGAAATGCAAATTCCAACATCTTTGGCTCACCAAAGACAATTACAAAGACTGGCTTGCCCAAGATCCCAAGGACAATCACTTGGCCAGATGCAGAGCGTGCTGCAAATCAACAAAAGTGGACGCCGTGGGCGAAGTTGCCCTCCCGCCTTAAGCGGTGTCAGCACATTCTGTCCTGGAATTTGAAGGAATTGGTCCTGGAAAGCCCTTCAAAAGTCCACCAAGGTGTGGGAACCCTTTTAACCAATTCCCCAGGACCAGGTCTTGATCTTTATGAAAACTACTGGTTCTAAATTGTCACTGATTAAGCGGGAACATTTCCTAAAGAGGACACGTGGGCACACACACACACACACACGCTACGTAAACCGCTATACAGACTCGGGGTTTTTCCAAAGTAACTCCTCCATTTTATGGCACATATAAAAACCAGCACTTTTATTTAATAAGGGAACACAGCCGCAAACGACGGCCTGAGACCCGAGCACCTCTCAACTCACACACACGTACACACACAAGCGCACTCGTTGAGAGCCTGCAAACTGGTTTTACTGGGCCTGGAATGGTCCGACGTTACACTTTGCAAATATGAGAGCGTGCTGCGGTGTGTCAGTAGTCAGTAAAACCCGTCGGAGGTTCAGCACCCAGCGCTCCGAGAACCGGTGAGAACTGGGACGCCACTGAGTGTGTATAAATGATGTGTGTTTCCTACCTCAGTCACTCTCTCCTGATAAATGAACGTAAAAGGATGCATGTTCTCACTGCTCTTCATGGAGCAGACACATTTTGATGTCTCCTTTGGCAGAAATGCAATGTAATTATCATAATTATGTTTTAATACATGTATCAACGGAAACAATGAGCGGCTGTGTTTTCATATCTACATAGAGAGAAAGTTCTCTTGGAAGCAGTCCACCATGTCTCTGTAATAACATGACTCACACATGCGTGACTCACATCAGGCACCAACCCATATTCGGAGTTTCACTTCAGCAGCCTCCTCTCGTTAGATGCCATCAAATCCTTAAAATACTCCCCAATTCACTAAATTCCCGCTAAGAAGTGAATATGAAATAAATTGGAGAAAGGAAAAAAAAAAAAGAAAAAAACATGAAGTGAATTTAACATGCCCACTCTTATCTCGTCACTCTCTAGGTTATTATGTACCTAAATCTGATGGAGAGTTCTACCAGTTCTGTTATGTTACACATGTTGGTGACATCAGAGGAGCCAGTACACCCTTCCAGTTCAGGTCAGCCACACCCACCGAAGAGTTGCTGACTGTTACCGAGGACGACAGCAACTCTGACATACTGGTCGTCACCACAAAGACTGGCCTGATGGAGGTAGGACACGCAAGATGAACACGTTTCCTTTTGAGGTTTCCGTTCTCTCTTTAGCGCCTCGAACCCCAGTGAACGATCTCTTCCCGACCTCCCATGACCTCAAATGTCACAGATGTCGGCTGAAGAGAAAAGCACAAATTCCCTTACAACACAACCTCAGTTCCCTATGCAGCGCCGATAGAGACGGCTCAGAAATCACAGAGTTAATTCGACTGCCAAAATCTTTGAGAATGAGGGATTCTCACCCTCTCTGTCTGATCTGTTTCCTGCCTTGTAGCGAGTAGAGGAGGCGCAGCATGAGCGCAGGGAGCTGCTGAAGGCCATGCGGGTCCTACAGGAGGAGAAACAACAGCTGCAGGAGGAGCAGAAACGACTGGCCAGGGAGCGGGAGCAGGAGAGGGAGACCTGCAGCCTACTGCGAACACACAACCAGGTTAGATAGAGGGGCTGAGGGTGACACACATGGAGACAGACTTTATATTTTAGCTTCAATAATCACTTTGTACATGCTCATTTACAAAAAAAATAAAAACACTGCGTTTAAAATATTATATTAAGAACTGAAGGTGAGGAAGTTTTAAAGCAAAGTGTGTGGGACTGTGTACATGTACAGAGCTGAGTGTATACATAGACATTTAGCCTCTGTTTGTACATGTGTGTGTGTGGAGCCGGTTCCTCATCAGTGATCACAGGTCTGAAAACTTCAAAAGGCTGAATCTATGAATAATCTGTGTCCCTGTTTTAGAGACACACAAAGTGCGTGTGTGTGTGTGTGTGTGTGTGCACGCACGCACGCACGTGTGCGTCTTTAACGACCCAACTCAGTGGGCCAGAACGGAATTGGGACGCAGTTTTCTTGGGCATCTGGCGTCAGGGAAGGTGCCATCTCAGCCACAGAGTGAACAAACATGACGTCAAACATACGAACACACACACACACACATTACAAACTACCCCCTTTCACACTCACACTCACATTTGGGTTCCACACCACAAGGCCTTTCTAATGTGCATTCACACATGCACAGGCGAGCACACACACACACACAAACACACTCATTATGCCACCCGCTTGCAAACCCTTTTAGTCTGTGTGTGGAATGAGGAGGGTAGTCCGCAAAACCGCCTGCCTGAAAAAGGAGCCCTGCCCGGCCTCAGGGACAAACACCACTCAGTCACGCGATGTCAGAGGCCACTGCTTCCTCACTGTCTATTTTCTCCCCCCCGTCTGTCTCTTTGTCCCTCGTCGTTTTTTGTTTTTTTTAAAGTGATTTCACGACATTGTTAAGATAATAAAACAAATTTGTTCAGACACAGAGGATAAGAATACATTTATAAAAAGGCTTAATCAAAACTAAGTTAGACAAAAAAAAAACTGACTAAACATGGACTCTATTTACTTTCATCATACTTTACGTCATACTTTCTCCATTCACTCATTCACCAGGATGAGTCATGGTTCACATTTTAGTATCTTATGAGTTGCTGACTTGATAAGAAGTAGTTTGGCACACACACACACACACACACACACACACACACCTTAAACCAGTCAACTCAAGAAAACACAGTCAAAGCAGAGAGGCCATTTGACAGAGGGAGTGAGATGTGAGGCAGTGAAACTTAGTTTGGGTTGAATCTAGTCCCATATCGCCCCCTGGTGCTGCTGTCAGGTCCAGACTGTAAAAGCAGGCTGCTTTGAGTTAGGCCGCAGCTCTTTTTTTTACAAAGGACAAAATCGCCATAAATTACATGGTAATACAGACGCACACTGTTATTACCGTTCTGCTTTTCACTCAACAGGCCCGTCCATCTGCAGATATACGACCTGTGCGAGTAGGTGTGTGTGTGCGCGCGTGTCTTTTTGGTCGGGCTTTTACAGTAGGTGCGTAAGCCCACGCTCTTGCTTATGAACATATCCTTTTTGGCGTGTAGCATGAAAACATAAGTACATATTTTGTGGCTGCTAATTTTACGACTGCACTTTTTATAAGGTCTTTACACACTGCTAAAGTGCTTCCCAAATGCCAGCCGTAAAAATCATACAGTAATGTACGCGGAGCCAAGCCCAGAGGGAGACAGGCCTGAGTACGTGTTTGTATGAGCATGTGCAATCTATCTGTGCCGGACGGATAGCTGCTCTCTGTTCTGTCTGCCTCGTCTCCATATGTCCTTGAGTGTGTAGCTATGTTTGTCCTCCTGAGTGTGTGTGTGTGTGTGTGTGTGTGTGTGTGGGGGGGGGGGGCATGTTACAAATAGAGAGAAGCGTGCGTGCAGAGGTATGTGAGCCGCCCGATGAGTGATTTAATGTTCTTCGCTGCTGATAAGCACCACGTTCAAACAGCGTACTGATAACTTGGTCTGTGCACTGATCTTACAGCAGTTATGGTTTCAGGATTTTCACCGATGTTTGGCAGCTTCCTCCTTCTTCCTGCATTCACGCCGCTCTGCTTCCTCATGTTTGATTAAGTCTTTTCTCAACGTTTCAGGAACTTCAAATACTTAAGCGTGCGCTTTTGCATTCGTCAAAAACCATTGTCAACCAGAGCTATTGAAAATGAAAATAATTAAAAATAGACTGTGCAGCAAAGTTAAAAGGACATTTGATATCTGATTTTACCGTGGTTAATATCTGTAGAAACTATTGCAAATTCCCAATAGAAATTGTGGTGTATAACATAACGTTTCTGACATTTTACTGCTATTCTTGGAACACCTGATATTATTTTCTTATGAGATATATTACAAATGAATCACAACATCATTGTAATCTATTTATACAGTACACTGTGTGTAACATGACCATCTGTCATTAACCATGAGCACTTTTTTTTCCCCCTCCTCTGCCAAGATCAGGCGGCCATGATTGGCTGCAGCACCTGTCGTCATGATGCACATCTGCCTCTTTGTCCTGTAGGAGCTGCTGCGCTCGTCGCAGGGCCTATCAGAGGAGAGGGAAGAGGTGAGGAGGAGGCTGACGGAGGCCACGGACCGGGTCCGCCAGCTGGAGGAGGACCTGTTGGGAGTCACACAGAGAGGCCTGCAAAAGGAGACGGAGTTGGATTGGTGAGTGGAGAGTGCCGCCGACACGTGACCGTCAATCATCCAAGATTGAAGATCTATTTCTGGTGAAATAACCGCGTTTGACGAAGGTTTCTCGCCACCTGTCTTCAACACCTGCTTCCTCAACATTTTCATCATTCCACGCTTCTACATGACTAAAAAAAAAAAGAGAGAAAAAGAGTGAACGCACAAACCAAGGGCCTCAAACATAGTAGCTGTTGGGATCACTCAAACAGTAGTCTCAGCAGTAGTTGCCTATCTTTGAACTCATAAACACATAATGTAATAAAAATGGAAACAAAGACTATTTCTCTTTACCTTCCTGTTATTGTGTTCATGCAGTTATATGCTCACACACTAAGTGTTTCAAAGAGATATGGGATCTCAACCTTTTTGCCAGATTTTACTGTCATCTGGTGGTCATTCAGTGCTATTTCCACTGTTGCAGTTTCCAATTGAGTCAGTGACCACCGAGTGTACGTTCCCTTGTTATTTATTTTCATCATTTTTTTGTTCCAGTCTGCGTGACCGTCTGAAGAAGCTGACAGCAGAGAGGGACAGTCTTGAGAGCCAGCTGAAGAATGAGAAGGATGAAAGGGACCTCTACAAGGTGGCAGAACATGTTCTTTGTAGCTAATAATGAAATCTTTTTATGGATGAACAAAGCCTATGTGGTTAATCATGTCTTACCGGAATATTTCTCTGTTTTCTCTGTGTGCTGCTGCTTGTTCAGAATCACCTGCGCAGCACCGAGCTGGAGAACACTAAGCTGAGTGCAGAGCTCCAGATGTTGAAAGCAGTGGAGCTGAACCGGGAGGTGACCATTGCCCAGTTCCAGGAGGAGCTGGAGAGGCTCAGAGCCTGTGTTGCCCAGCGGGACAGCTTAGAAAAAGAGCTGCTGGCGCATAAGACCGACAAGGTAGTCGCACTTGCTTTAATATTACTGCTGTAAACTATAAATCCAAGTAATTATCCTGTGCATCCATACTGATAAAAAAAAAAAAATATCTGCTACACATGAGTTTGTCTATGTTTCAATTCCTCTCACGTGTCTTCAGGCAGAGTTGGCCCGTGTACGCGAACAGCTCCGTCAGGCCGAGGAGCAGCTGCAGGCATCGCGGCAGCAGGCTTCCCTGCTGGCCTCAGAGCTCCGAGACGCCGCCAGCGCCCGCGACCACACCATGACTGAGCTGTACCGCGCCCGCTTGGAGGCCGACAAGCTCCGCGCCAGCCTGGTCGATGCACAGGCCGAGTGCCAGCGCATGGAGAGCCAGTTAGATCGCATGAGGAGCACCGCACAGAAAGAAGTGGTCAGCGTTCGGAAGCCTCCGTTTGTATAGCACACACCTGTGAATTTGAGCTATTTTTAGCCTTTAAAATAAATTCATTGTTACATGTTCTTACAAACACAGACGCTAGGGATGAGTCGATAAGATACACATTCGTATCAGTCTGATTCTTGATGAAATTGGATTGGAAATGGAAAAAAGTCAAAAGTTCAATCCGATATGATTTGAAAATTCCCAAAAATGCTTCACACGCAACGCGCTTTAAACAGAGATATTTACAATAAAATTGTTTAAATAGGGCCGACTTTATACTGGAATTGGTAGAAATTCAAGGCTGCGATTCATCAATTTCTTCTCTTTATTCTGTTTTAGGGTGTTGGCACCAGCGGGGAGGTGACAGCCAGTATTATGGTGGTGTCAGAGGCAGAGGCCGAGCTGCAGAGGGAGGTGGAGGAGCTGAAGCTGCGTCTTCACATGGCCGCTGAACACTACAAAGAGAAATACCGGGAGTGTCAGCGCCTCCGCAGGCAGGTCGCTAAGCTGAACACAACCGAGGCACAGGGGGTGAGTAACTAAATATTACTCACACGTTGACTTACTGCTTAAACGACTAGGTGCAATTAGAACATGTCCATATACTGTGTCTGTGTGTGTGTGTGTGTTTCTGCAGGAGCCAAAAAGAAATGCATCAACTGAGACGACGCAGGAGCCACTCACTCCAAGTCCAGAATCACCCACAGCAGGTAAACATGCAGCAGCAGCACAACTCACCGTGACATGACTAAACAACACCCTCTCTTTCTTTCTCTTACTATACTATTACTGTGGCTCTTTCTTTCTTTTCTTCTTTTTTTTTAGCTACACAGCAAGTTGAGGCAGATTCAGTGATTTTCAAAAATGATTATTTGAAGAAGCAGGAATTAGATAAAAGCAGAGTTCATTACAAAGCTATGATACATATAACCATCACTTTGTCTTTATCAGTGTTTTAAGTGAATATCAAGAATTTGCCCTTAATAGTAAGTTGATATGATTATCGTTGAGTTTCCGACGATGGGGGAAACATTACCTCGGGTTTGACCACAGTCCAGTTGAGAAGTCGCAAAAAAACACAGTATTTTGCACAAACAAACAGTGCAGCCACATGTCCTTGCATAAAAATTCATATATTATTTTGTGTATGACTCATTTTATTGGCTGCATTTACTTGACGGGGCGTTCCAGTTCAAACGCCCGACGAGGAACGCAGCAATTCCAACTTCCATCTCCACATAAAACACTCCTCGTGTACGTCTTGTGTTTTCACAGGGAACATAGCTACGGCGGTTCTGCAAGAAGCAGCTGAGATAACAATCACCTCCGAGCTCTGCATCCGGGAATCTGCGTGCACTGACACACATACCTGCACAGAAACAGACGACAGGCAGATCGGGGGTCTGCAGAAGGAGAGGGCAGAGGCAGAGGTCGTGGCAGAAGGGAACCACAATGAGGACAATGACGAAGAGAAGAAAGAGGAAGAGGAAAAGAAGGAGAGCCTGCCAGAGGAGAGCCTGAGGATGACGAGCTGGGTGGAGGTGGAGAACGAGAGGCTGAGCGCTGAGGTGGAAAGTGCAGTGAGGGTAGAGGAGGAGGAGGATGAGGAGGAAGAGGAGGAGGAGAGGGATGTTATGAAGGAGCCGATCCTGCTGGAGGTGGAGGGCAGGAGTAAGGCGGAGGCAGAGAAGGAACAGACGCGCTCCGTGGAGGAAGAGCTGGCGCTGATGGAGGAGAAGTGGAGGGAGCAGTGCGCGATCAACGAGACGCTCAAACAGCGGCTGGCCAATGAGGAGGAGCGATTCAGAGTAAGAAGCACAAACAAACAAACAAACAAACAAACAAACACGTCCTCCATGTACCTCGATGCTCCGGGAGATGTGACTGTGATGATGGTGTTGACTGGCAAAGGTGACACAGTCACAGAGACACACGTGTTTATGAGCATTCTACTCACTGTAGAATTATTCATTATTATTGTATTCATATATTATATATATATTATTTAATATTCATTATTAA
This sequence comes from Solea solea, assembly GCF_958295425.1. Classification (NCBI taxonomy): domain Eukaryota; kingdom Metazoa; phylum Chordata; class Actinopteri; order Pleuronectiformes; family Soleidae; genus Solea; species Solea solea. The sequence continues at coordinate 11,722,463 of NC_081153.1, read as the reverse complement.
ATTAGACATGGGCCTGCACATTATTAGGAAAATATGGGATAATGTTGAAAAGTGTGATGACGATATGACTTGGGATAAATAAATAAAGTTGTCTTTCCGCTTAAGATGAGCGGCGGACATAGACCCAGACAGGAGGGAGCATATGTAGACCATGAAAACAAAATTGGTAAAAGGGATTCTTCAACCTAGACTGCATGTTTATAAATGTGAGTAAGAGAACGTTACTACATAACCTTTAAGATTTTTGTCCAGTAGTTTGTTTTTGGCCGGTAGCCGTGACATGTAAATTTATTTACTTAACTTCAAAAATAATTTATGGTCAGTCTCTCCAATATGGCATTTGTGTCTGCGCTGCATTCATCAAGTTTCAGAGAACAAAACATTTGCAAAATGACATAAGTGATGAACCTCCTATTATTTAAATGATAATCAGTTAATGCTGATATAATATATAATATAATAATGTATTTAATGTAGCAAAAAAAGTGCTTATTTTCACCAATAAATGACTTTAAAATGTACTTACAACATTTTAATACCCTTAAACCCTCTACTCCTCTAAACTGTGCCATATGTATCTTTTGTGACATGTACATAATATATTGCACATGTTGATACAGGCATACATTTTCTTTTTCTCTTTAGAAATTGCAACAATCACACTTGAGGTCACATAGTCTAAATCATTCCTAACGGTTTGTTTGAGCACGTGTTGCATGAACACGGAGCAGCTGCGTCCATTCCGTGCACACGCTGGTGTGTGACATGTGTTTAAGTCAAGTATCGAGCTCTTCGCGCCGACGTGGGCCTGCTGCATTGTGCGTGTGAATGTCGGCCAGAATACCTACTGGCATTTAATCTCCATGAGTGAGTGTGTTTATTGGCGCTGTAAATAAGACTCCCCCCTGTCTTCGATAGAGTCTCCTGTCTGAGGTGAGTGCCCCGGGCTCGCAGCCACTCTTAATGGCCCCAAAGACTGACAAGAGAGGCAGCCACAGAACGCCATGCTTTACGGCTGTTTACATCAGCCGCCCAGAGAATAGAGCGAGGGTGAAGGGATAGACTGGGAGAGACAGGGAGAGAGGGAGGGAGGCGCGCAGAAATTCACTGATGCTGACTCCCTTCACCTGAACTTAACCCTCTAATGCAGTGCTGTAAATTTATGAAAGACTGCGAGAGTGAGAGAGGACAAAAGGAGATGAAAGAGAATGGGGGGGGGGGGGGGCGAAAGAAGCGAACTGAATTTAAGGGTGAAAAAAGTCGAACAGACAGACGGACATGAAGCAGAAAGAGAAACAGCAGGAGTGGAGGGAGAGCGAACCTTTGTAATGGGATGAAATAAGAGAAGAGAAGAGCAGGCAACGAGTCATATAAACTATCCCACGGGGTCATTCCTGTTAGAAAGTAAGATATTTACTACAACGCCCAGTCTGGTCTGCACGCCACGTTTCTGTGCGCGATCAGTCCTAGCTCCAAGTCAAATGCACGTGTGTGTGTTTAGTTCACACAAATGAAATAGATGATGTCATGAAAGAAAAGCTGCATCGTTACCATGAACCTCAGTGACTCTGTTGTTCACTCAAAGTCTTGTGGCGCTCATTGAGTCAGTTGATTAATGACAGATTAATCCAGCTTTACTGATTATTGATTCATCTTTTCAATCATTTTCGCCTCGTTTAGCTGTTCAACTGTGAGGATTTGGTGGAAACAGGTGTTAGTTGTGACTCTAGTTATTTTATTATTCAACCTCAACCTCCCTCTTAGCAATGGGGAACTGTTTTTTACCTTAATGTGTGGCTCTCTGCAGTGAGCCAGACAACCTCTCCCATCACAGTGCTCTCTCGAGATCTTTCATCACTGTAACTACTGTTAATTTAACTTGATTGAATGTATTTATTTATTAATTTATTAATTTATTTATTTTGTGTGTAGGTGCAGATGGCCGAGCGAGCCAATGAGGTGACAGAGCTGAAATGCAACCTCGCCCGGGCCCTCAGAGATAAGGAGCATCTACAGGAGGTAAAGCATGACACACGGTGCAAGCACAACATTGTGACTTCTCGGCAGGTAATTGCAGCGTATAAATAAGCCTTTACTGGATCAGTTTTTCATAGTTCAAAGCACTTTTTTTTTCTTTCTTTTTTGGTCCGGATAATAAATCTGAGTTAAGGTCAGTTGAAGTTTTAAGAAGCCATAAACTATCCGAATTCCCATCTGGACACGAGACGGCTGACTGTAGAAATCACATCGTTTTCTGTTCGATGATGTCGTCTTTCAATTGAATCCCCGCAGAAAGATCACCACATTTAAGTGCTGTGTCTGAGCCCTCCTCTGTAGATTGTCCCTTCCCCTCACATCCTCCAACCACCCACTAATTAAAACATCTATACTTGCTTCCTTCGCCTTTGGTACAGTGCCATTAGACAGTGCAAATGCCACGCGACGTGTCTGTTTCACCTCCCCAACCCTGGTTTAAATGTTAAACCTGATAGCAGCGCACTAATGAAGTCATCAAAAAAGGAGGTCAGGTGGAATAGGGAAAGAAAAGGGAGGTGGGGGGGGGGGGGGGAGTGGCTTTATCAGCAAAGGCAGAGCAGAGGGAGCCAGACTCTGACACCCATTACAGTAATGAGTAGGGTACTAATGCTCTTGCTTCTGATATAATTACAAAGGGCAGAAACGGTGTCGAGGTAAACTTAACTCTTTGGCTGTTTGTGGTCCTGACTGTGAAGATGTGCACTTATTTAAAATGCAAAGATAGAATATATATACTATATATACACTAACCCGCCACTTTATTACTACACCTTTTTAACTGCTTGATATGTAATCAGTGAATCACACATTGTAGAGAAGATGACGTGGTGAAGTTCAGCCAAGCGTCAAGATGGAGAAGAAAGGTTATCAGGACTTTGAATGGAGTAATATGGTATTTTAATGGCCCTTAATGCTGATTTTTAGAAATCAGGGCAGAAAACTAGCTGGTTTTCCTCTTAAGTTTGGCCTATTTTCCTTTTTTTTGATAAGATGTCACAGTTAAATCATAACAAATGCTTTGCAAATTTACTTAACTTCACAAATAATTTATGGTCAGTCTCTCCCATATGGCATTTGTGTCTGCGCTGCATTCATCAAGTTTCAGAGAACAAAACAGAGAACATTTGCAAAAATTACATAAGTCATGAACAGCCTATTCATTAAATGATGATCAGTTAATGCTGATATAATATATAATATTAAAAAAAAAAAGCACTCATTACAATCAAGGTATTTAGGATCAGATTTTGGTCACACAGTGTCATTTATCCGGTATTTACAATGTGATATACAGTATCTTGTGATCAAATCAGTGTTTCCTTCTTCTCTCCACTCCAGGAGCTGCAGCGGTTCAGACAAAGGGAGCAGGAGGCAGGCGTTCAGGGTGCTGAGGTCAGGCAGCCAATGGTGCTGCACTACCCTCTCCCCTACCCCCAGGACCCCTCCCCTCCACCACTGGTGCCACAGCGGCCTGCTGAGCTGCAGTTCGGCAATCCCTACTCAACTGACAACTCAAACGGTGGGAGACACTCGAACTGTGTCTGTGTTTCTTTCGTTGCCTTCCCTCCTTTGAAGTTGTTCTTAGAAAAAGTATCGTACAGGAATCGGTATCAAAAAGATATTGTTACTGTACGGAAAGTTTGTGATTACTATCCTTTTGTAACTGCTCTGTTTTTCTTCTATAGACCATGCGGATGTTGCTCAGTCTCCTGAGGACAACTCCCGTCCACCGCCCGAAGCCCCGCCCTGCGCGCCACCATGCGCGCCCCCAGTCACACTTCAAAATCCTGACCCCGCCGCACCGGACTGGGACCGCGAGGTGGTCTGCATCCAGCCGTCTCGCAACACCAGCCCCCCCGAGAAGCTGGAGCATCCACCAGAGGAGCCAAGAAATGTAATCACACCTGAACACACACCGAAGGAAAAACACTGGCTCGCGGCTGACAGACAGAGGGTCTTAAAGCTGTAGTGTGTAACTTCTGTAGATTTCTGTTGTAATCATCCTGCGTCGGTCAGACCTGACTGAGGGAGCATTTGTGTGTATACAGCAGCAGTGCAGGGGCGGGTGGGGGGAAGAAGAATTTTTTAGCGATAGTACCTTTTGCAAACTGCTCGTAGAAAACGAGCAGTTTCGTTCCTGTGCTGTGAAAACCCCGCCCATTTTGAGGAGGTACAGTACAATAGCAATGGAAAACAAGCGGAGCTGAGCCGAGCCGAGTCGTGTTCGGCTCACTATAGTGGAAAATCTCCATTAATCACTTTTGTGTGAACTCATTTGACCACGGTTTGAATGTAACTGACACGTGTTACACACTACAGCTTTAACTGGGAACACATGAACCAAATAACAATGCATACATGCATACATTCAGTCTCTGAGAGGCTCCTCCTCCTCCTCACTGAGAGGAAGGAAATGTAGTTTGCCCTTAAAAGATGAAGCTTTGAACTCATTTGCATAAAGATCTAATTAAAGTCACTTCTTCAGAACTCAAGTGAGATTGAGATTAAAGTTCATTAGAGTTCATTAGAAAGGAGGTTTTTATCACAGGGACAGATTATATTTGGATTATGTTTGTGCAAACTAAAGGAATAGTTTGTGTGACTCAGCTTCGTACGTCTTTACTTGGTCAGATAATATTCTCCACACATCTCTGTTTGCGTACATATCTGGCTCTTGATGTGAAGACGTGAAATGACTCTCCGTCACGTGCCCGTGCTTTGTTTTGCAGGGGGCAGATGGAGCTCAGCCGTCCTGTGATCATCAGTCCGACAGACGCACTGAAGCCAGACGCAGCTTCTGCTTCGACTCCAGGTAGCTCATCTGTTTTCCCCCCGAATGGGGCGATCGTTTACAAAGTTGGCATCATGTTCTGTTCTATTGAAGAAGACCTGAAACTAGTGATTGAGGCCATTAACTCCTCAGGAAAAAACACTTACTGATGTTGTAAATCAAGTGAGAAGACACTTAATGGACTACGTCCGTGTTTGTACACAGTGTCTGGTCGAAGTATCGCCTCACCCTTTTTGTCTCCCCGCAGCAACGACGTACACAAGCGCTGCCCTCTATGCGAGGTGATCTTCCCTCCCCACTTTGAACAGCGCAGCTTTGAGCAGCACGTCGAGAGCCACTGGAAGATCTGCCCCGTCTGCTCCGAGCAGTTCCCCCTCAACTGTCAGCAGCAGCTCTTCGAGCGGCACGTCCTCACGCACTTCGACGGCCACGTGCTCAACTTTTAGCAGATCGAGTGAGGAGGGGGCGGGGGGGGGACAGTGTGGGTATAAATGTGTCCGCTCTTACGTAGTTTTAAATGAGGTTTGGTTCCGTTCTCTTGTTGATATACAATCATTTGCACTTTTTTGGTTCTGGGGGGGGGGGGGGTGAAAAGAATGTAGTTCACTTTTTGAAAGGGAGGACGGCGACTGCGAAGGGAAGGGATCATTAGGAGCAGCAGTGCCACGGCCCCTTTTACTTTTCTATAATTTCATGCTCATTTCGACTAAAGCACCACAGGATGTGCATGCGTTTATTCTGTGCGTGCGCGTGTGTGTGTAACAAATCAACACGACAAAACTGCAGACGTTCGAGCCATGAGAGTGAATTGTCGCAGGAGCTTTGAACCATGGATTTAAAAACCTCTTACGACCATCACGATATCCAGGCCGTCTGGATTTATTTTGGACTTCATGGCTGTAGATAACTTCAACTTTCAGTATCTGGCAGTTATTCAACCGTTTAGGAAGTACGGTACTGAGAGGCGGAAGTCCTGAGGGCTACCGTAATGACAAGTATATGGGTGCAAATGTCTCTACTTCTCTGCTTTCCGGTAGTTTTCGGATTTTCTAGATATCGCAAACGGTCTAGGAGTTACGGTAATGACAAAAACACAGGCCTTGGTAACAGAGGGGTTAAAAGAAAAATGTGTTCTTGTTATTATCGTACCCTCACTACCCGGGATATTTCTTTACAATAAGTAGGATTCTCTTGTATATAAAAGCTAAAAAAAAGTGCTTCATCATTTCTTTCTTTCCTGAAAAGAGGCAAGACATTTTTTTTGTAGTGTAAATGCAGACAGAGATATGAATATGTAATGTCCTAAAGAGTCACCAGAGTGAGTATATTTATCTGATGAAGAGCGTTTCTACTTGGGAAGTGATCTCCGAGTCCTCCCCGAGCTCCTGAACGAACGTATGATCGCGTCAAAGACGTCGACAAAACAACAACAACAAAAAAACAAAAACAGCACTATGTTTCCATGTATCTGCACTAAATAAGGCTTTATTCTGAATGTACTGTACATATATATGAAAGCAAGTGTGCAGCGACTCTCTCGCGAGTGCCTCGCTGTCGTGACGACCCAGCCTCCCCTCACTGTTACCGCCCTTATGCTTAAGTGATGAAACAGTGAAGGACCAATGATGTTTAACTTCCTGGTGTGCACTTTCCAGTCTTTGGTCGGTCCCTATAAAGCTGGGCATATTGAGGGGATATTATTGTAGACTGCAGGACACTTGAGTTACACTTTTTTTTCCTGTTGTTATGTACTTCCACTACCCCCCCAAGTTGCAACTGTGAAAAGTCATCTGTGTGCAGCGCCTCTGTGTCGGCCCTCATGAGTGAATGTCATTTGTGTGTGTGTGTGTGTGCGTCTCTCACGGAGCCTCATCATCTTCAGTGCTTGTCTATTTTTCTGTCATTACAAAGGAAAACTGTCACAGTGTTTGAATCAGGCTTTAAAAATTGCACATGCCCAGTAATCACAAGGCAAAAGAGTGTGTCTGTGTGTGTGTGTGTCTGTGTGTGTGTGTGACGTGTCCGCTGCAGCCCTTTCACGTAAGAATGTCCAGATGGTTTTGAGTGTGTACTTCAGAGATCTTTATCAATAAAGTAAGCTTGTCTAAATGCATTTCACTCCCTCGTGCTTCGTCTGGATTTCAAAAATGAAGACAGGAACTCCACCTTTTTTTTTGAGTTTGAGCCGTGTAGCTTTTGACTTTATTTTTGCACTTTTTTTTTATTGTTTTCTTTTTTCAATTTCAGTCGTTTCCTGTTTACATAAAAGCAGCTTCTCTTTTTTTTGTAATATATATAGAAAGTACAGTTTGACATCATATACAAGTCACTCTGCTCACAACCTCTTGTCCCCCCCGATACAAAAAAGGACACGTTGGTCTCCACATTACATACGAAAATATAATTTAAAAGCACTTGACAAAAGACGCACATTACAATACATTCAATGTACACAATATACTGAAAGCCCTCCCTCGGCCCCTCCTCCTGCACACAGCCTCCACTCCTCCAGTCCCATATGTGTAATACTGCTAATGGCCCCCGTGTTGAGATCAAACTATTGCCATGGCGACAGCCGTGTCCATGAAGCAGGGGGGGTTGGTTTAACAAGTGTTTGACAGAGCTTAAATGTGGAGACTCTCAGTCACCCTCCAGCTTGGCTGCATCTCCCCCCCCTTTACAGTGACTGCCAGGAATGGGTCTCCTGGGTTTAGTGTGGATCTGGTCCAACTTGTTGACTCTTTTGTGCTTGTTTGTTAAAGCTGTCGTGCAAACCCTTAAAATATACACACACAAACGCTCCCCCCTGTCAGGTCTGATAGTATTGCTCGACGGCGCCAAAAGGTACTTGGCGTACGAACAAATGTCACATCATTTCTGTTCACGAACACCAAACCAAAGGCAATAACATCAAGAAATGTTACCACAAAGTCAGAAAATGATATTAAACATAAATTACGGGGGTCAAATTATCCATCAAATGTTTCTTAAAATGTCACTTTCTCAGGGAAATTGCTTGGTCAAAAGGTTACCGAACCAAATGAAGTATTTTCCATGGTCATAGCTGCTCGGAGGACAGGAGGGTGTGTGCACATCAGAGGTCACTGTACCTTTTGAAAATGAAAAACAAAGACTCAAAAACGTTGAGCCTTCGACCTTAAATGTCTTGTCGTGATAGAAGGAAAATCATGTCACGAATGAAGGTGTCTTGGCACGGCGGTGTAGGTGCAGCACCGCTCTTGGTTTTCTAGAGGCAATAAACGAAAAAAAAAGGATCGGATCCCGGTTCAGGACGATAAACACTACATGACACGACAGCGGCCGACCGGCCATCTACTCGACCGCCCTGCTCTACAGGAGTCGAACCAAGCCAAGCCGGGCCTGGCGCTGAGAACACACACACACACACACACACACTGACAACAGTTAACACTTAAGAGGCTGATGATTCATCTGGAAAACAAGACACACAGATGCAGCACTCGCTCATTCACTTCACGTCGCATTCTTACATACAGTGAACTGGAATGCCATTGATTACAACACACACAAAATGACAGGTTGCAGGTGGTAAGAACACACCAATCCACCCTCTCCTTTCATACGGTTTCTCGCAGCACGACACAGAAAGCATGCATGTCGACATTCTGTCAAAAGTACATCCGCCCATCTGCTCGTTGTGGAGGCGTGTGACGGACAAGGAAAAACCACTGCCACGCGCTTTAGCGACCTCCGGCTCCAAACTATTCGAACCCACGCCCCGCCCCGTCCCGCCCCGCCCCAACCCCCCGCCCACCCCCTCTTCAGGCACATGGTATGATCAATGTTTGGCAGTGAAGAGCTGTTGGCAATGATCATGGGAAATGAAAACGACAACAAAGATCTTGGCAAGTGGGAAGTTTTAGTTCGATGCTTAACCTGCTCTTTCACAGCTCTGGCACTCTGCGTGAATGAGGACACAGCGGAGATGCGCGTGTAATACAGACGACGAGGCTTTTTCTGTGCGGATGAAATGGGATTTGTTTGGCCCGGTCCTTGTTCAAATACGTCTCTCTTCCTGATCAACAGCGAGTTTGGCGAGAGAGAGAAAGAGAGAGGGAGAGAACTGGTCCTCTGAAGTGACAAATCTCAGCAAATTCATCAAGTAACGCATGAAAGGAACGCTTTTTTTTTTTTTTTACTCGCACATAGGAAAAGAACACTATCTAAAACACTGACGGAAATATATATAAAATAAAGCTTGAAAATAAAGTGTAACTATGTATACGCTCATGAATACCTTTTATATATTTTATGTACACGTATCTGTCTATTGTTTTTTTTAATATATCAATATATCTGTTTTGTTTAAGTATAACTGCACTCTTGTACTCAAACCCCGCCCCCCGTCACCCCCCGAGAAGTTCCTGTGAAAGCTCCGATCTGAGCTCAGCGAAGTCGTTGACACTCCCCGAGTGTCTCCCGGTGTGTGAAAAAAGGCATGAGCTCAAATCGGCGCCAAAAACAACTTCATCCTCGCGCAAAGACGTGCGAGAAAAACGGGGCCGGGCTTAGCTGCACTTCCTGTTTCTCTTTCCCTCTCTCTTCTTCCATTTGTTTTTTGTCTTTTCTCTCTGTTTTTTTTTTGTTTTTACAGTTAGCACCTTATATGAGTCAAATAATAAGAACAAAAAATAATAAAAATAATAATATTGTGATAGCATATACGAATGTGCAAATATACAACAATAAAAATACTACAAAGATACTTTTTCTTTCCAAAAATACAAGTGATATAACATGGATAGAAGAAAGAAAAAAAACAACGTAACACAACAAATAAAAATATTAAGAACTTAAAGCATGCACTTGATCCTTTAGTGTGTGGAATGGGAATTTTAAAAAAAAAAAGAAAAGAAAAGGAAAGTCAGGATTGAATAGGGCTATGTTTGGGGCAGATGTTTAGCACTACCGCACGCTCTAGCCTTGAATCTTGCGCAGGATTTCGGTGGAGACAGGCGGGTGGAAGTTGATGGTGTGGTGTCTCAGGCCCTGTGACGTCTTGTAGCTCTTGCCACAGCGACACTTGAAGGGCTTCCTCACGCGGATCTGCGTGCGGTGGCCGTTCTTGGCATGGTACTTGATGCCGTTCACATTCTGCAGTGACAGGAGCAAAGAGAAGACAGGGACAGAGAGTGAGGCCAACGATGCCAGCGCGTGGTTATTGTATCATTGCACAAACATGCACTGCGAAGAAATGTCTTTTGACACGACTCCAGGACTTCATCGACTCCAGGGTGAAAGCACGTAAACCCGTTGTACTACACACAAAGATCAGTCGACACTTGAAACATCTCTTTGACTGATCGCCAGCCCAAACCTCTCATGCCATGTATCATTAACGTCGATGTAAACTCAAAGGTGCTCCAAGAAAGTGTTCTGCAACTGTTCCAAAAGACAACATCTCGTAATGTGTCCCTGTCGTGTTAAAAACCTGTGTCACTGTCAGAAAAGTCAGTTTTATGACTGGCACTTAACAAACGTCAGGTCGCAACCAACTCCTGTCCTGCATTCACTGAGGACACACACACACACACACACAAATAAATCAATGCTGTGATTTACTTGTCAACAAACAAAGAAATGGCAGATACATTATTGTGCGAGTCACACTTTTGCTCTTGTTGATTTATAATCAAAAAGTGGGTCCTCAAATAAAACATGTCTGGGAAACACTGGTTTGGCCCACAACCTCCTCCTGTAGCTATAGATTAAAGACAGAATATAATCCTAAATATGATAGTTTGCTATTGTCATGACCAGTGAGCAATATTATATATATATATATATATATATATACATACACAATATTTTTTTTAAACGTGTAATGTTTGTATTACAGTTGTCCATGATTTATTTCATCTTTCATTTCACAAACAAACACATTATGTGAAATATCATCATGGATATCATTATTGTGTTGTCGTCATGTGATTTTAAGCCAATTTCCCAGAGAGTTTTGCTTTTTTTTTTTTTTTATCTCACATGACTGCCCCCCACCCCCCCGCCCCATGACAAGACTGGACACTCAGTGTCCCACCGGTCATTGGAGTTTGAGACGGGGCAATGTCCAAAGATTTGGGTCTGGACATTCTGTGTAGTTTGCCGCTCACATGTGACAAATGCAGCGGGGACACTGACTGACTCGGACTCATTCATAACCGAAGGAGAGTCTCCAGAGGATGCGGCGGAGGTTGTGGCGCCTGGCTTGATCCTGCAGGAAGTAAGAAACTCGCTCATTCACTCGCGTGCGGATCCTCCAGAGTTTCTCCTGCCCCGTTCTCACATTAACCCGCTCGGACATTAACTGGAGATTACAGTGAGAGGCTGGCAGAAGGGTCTCTGGAGAATCTCCAGAGCGACTTCTATGGACATTAGCATTCAGAGAATCTCTGGAGCTTAGCTGTAAACAATGTCGGAGCTTTGTAAAAAAACCCTGGTGGGAAAGCCCGGGGAAGAAGAAAACATATGCGGAGCGATTCAGAGCGACAGCAAATGTGGCTTTCTCCCACGTCACCGTATTTGGTTTAAAAATAGCATGAAATGAGTTATTCCCACACTGTCAATTCGCTAAAGAGCGGGAACGACAAGCTGAAAGAGGTTTATTGTGACCAGTCAGAATCTAATTCAACCGAAGCAAATGCCATGATGCACTTTCTTATTTATCACAGCTTCCGATCACGACATTCGGGATTTGTAAAGTCCAGACATGTGACACTCAGACAGAAGCCCTAGTGTGTCCTGTGGCTGCTCGGCAGCGTCCCACGTCCCACTCCTCTTACCTTGTATCTCTTCTTACAGCCAGGGACAGGGCAGGCAAACGGCTTCTCCTCTCCCCCGTTCATGCACATGGAGCTGAGGATGGACTCGGAGCTGATGGCACTTTCTGTGGTCCACGACTCATCGCTGTCTGACTCCTCGTAGTCTACCTCCTCCTCGTCATACTCGCTGCCTGGAGGCACAGCCGAGACATGCACCACGCAACAAAAAAAAAAAGACTCATTACACATGAAATATGGAGGGGTTTTACCCCGAAAGGAATGTACCAAAACAGACTTATTTTTCTAATTAATACTTTTCTCTGTATTCTTCATTGATGCATCATTAGTAGCCACTGTGAGTGTGGGGCGTGGAAAAAAAAAACAGCTTCATATGTGTGTGTGTGTGTCTGCTTCTGTGTGTGAGTCAAAACACAAGGATTGGCACCAAGAAAGAGATCATTAAGTGGGAGTGATCCCTGGAAAAAGTGCTTTGCTAAGTGCTGAACATTTTCCACTCTTGCAGACACACACACACACACACACACACACACACACACACACACACACACACACACGCACACAGGTTCCTATTGACTTCCATTCATTTGGACAGCCTTAACAAAGCCTTAACCTTAACAATAACCCCTAACATTAACCTAACCCCAATTCAAATCTTAGCCACAAACTTAACCAGCTCCTCAGAAATAAGGTTCAGCCTCATTAGGACCAGGTTTTGGTCTCCATGAGGACTACTGGTCCAGTGTTTGAGTTGGAAAGGGTCATAAAGAGGCAAAAAAATACAACAAGCGTCCACATTACTGAAAGGCACACACACACACACACACGTACACATAAAGTCCCAGTGACCCCCCACCATCTCACAGGAAATGCTGCACCTCAGCATGAGGAAATGGATGGCACCCTGGCACATGTTGAAAGACTCGGTCGGTGTGTGTGTGTGTGTGTGTGTGTGTGTGTGTCTGTGTAGCCGTGCTGCTGTATCAGCCCAGACCTAAGGCTGCGTTTGGAACCATTTGGGCTAGAATTGGACATCTGCTTCTGGGCTGCACAACACACGGCCCCCATGCAAACACACAGCAGGACAGCTGCTATGTAATTAGCAGAGTGTTGACTGGTCTGCTCACTGCAGGAGCCACCGAGCCCAGCACACAAACATCACACACACACACACACACACACACACACACACACTTACAGACAGTTATTGGCGTTTTTTGCCTCTTCCACTCTTTGTCTGATGAAAGACTGGGAAGCTGGTTTTAATTTTTTTTTAAAGAAAAGACTGGCATTAAAGGTCCAAAACATTACCAACGTATCCCAAAAATAGCTTTTTAAGGTTAAAAGTGAATCATTTGTGGTTTGTGTTTTACAGGTTGCATTATTATTTAATACGAGGTGAGCTTGGCAGATGCCTTGGTGCCATTATGTTTTTAATTTTCGTGATGAAATGAGCTTTGTTCCATTCAGGGTAAACGAACCTTTGTTTGCTCCTTTTTTATTTTTTAACACCTTTATTCACCGCACACACACATACGCAATCTATCTGTCTTCCTCTCACACACACACACACACACACACATGTGGTCATACCTGTAGGTGTGCTGCTGCGGAAGGAGGAGGACGGGGTGATGGGGGGCGTGACCGGAGGCGTCAAGTTACCACTTGTGTGGCGGGGAGGCGTGGCCGTGCTGTTTCTGGACACCCCGCCCGTGATGGACAGGGACAGTTTGGGCGTGGCTTTCTTTTTCATGGTCTCCTGTTCCCGGCGCGCCGCGTCTGTCATGAACCTGAGGACAAGAATATGTTGCGACACGTTGAAGAGGTCAAAAAATGTGTAATTTTATGTTAGCTTATTTATTTGTAATGAACTTTATCATGTAATCATGCTCAATAGTCTTGTTGGTGTTACTATAAATGAATTATCACACCATATATCTCCTTAAAAACACATTTGACATGTCAACCTTTGCTTTTATTATAATTTATAACTTGGCTACATTCATTATTTGGGCTTTTGTCTGCCCTTTCTATCAGTTATTGTTGATCAAATTATCAAAAGCAATTTATTTAAAAAGGTAACACAGTGATCCGACAAGACACGTTTTCAGTGATACTGTTTACGCTACCTGTAACTTTCTATTGTGCTGTAATGAAAGGTTTGATATCATCTAATTATGGCTGTTCTGCTGTTTTCAGTCGGAAGTCTGATCTTTAACAAGACACGACTGAGCCGCTGAATGAGCTGCCCTTTTAAGTGTACAGTCATCACAACACCGTACAGTGAAGAGTTGACATTTACAACCTCGCCACTTGAACAATTACCACACAAAACAAACCTCTCGTTCTCCTCTTCGACGTTATCGTGTGATTTAACGGGACATTAGGGCGACGTGACACGTCGGTTCACCACACAGAAACAGACGCACTCATCACACACACGCGCACACATAAACATCATAATCCTGAAACGCCACATTTGGGCTGCACCGGTTGTAGGTCAGGGAGTCAGGAGTGATTGTCTTGTGTGGTTTCCTGTGCTGGTGTGGGGGTGAGTCGCTGCTGTGTCTATGGGAAGACATCGGGCTGTGGAACCACTTCCCACAAGCCACATGAACGAACACACACGTTCAACCGCACGCACGCACGATCTTTCAGTGGTGGAGCAATGCTGCCCTCTATAGATGGAACGCCTTTGGAAAAAGCATGTGTGTGTGTGTGTGTACCTGTTTATGTAGCTTAGGGCCAGATAAGTGGGCTGCTGTTGCTCCTGCTTCTCCAGAACCCGCGGGTCTGTGTCTGAAAGAGAGAGAGAGAGAGAGAGAGATTAATCATGACTCTGTGGAGGGAAAATGTCGAGTGAATACTCTTAGTATGTCGCTGACTCATGCTTCCATTCTTCCTGCCAGACGAGCTGATATATAAGTGTGTACTTCTCACACTGCATTCTCTGTGTTTGCTCATAATATATAGCAGGGCTGCAGATTCATTTCAAATGCTCTCATAAGCGCTGGATTATTACGCCAGCTCCAAAACCTCTTTAATTTAGTGCCGACGTCTTTCCCTAAGTGACCCAAGGCGGCTTAATCATCGCCAGAGTCTGGATGTGGCAAAGAGGAAGTTTGTTGTCGAGTGAAGCGGCGTCGAGGAGCCTGTGATGAATGTACGCAGTGTGTTGCTCAAAACACACACACACGCCTTTTTCCAGTTGCCCTGCTAAGTCAGTAACACTACAGTCGGCAACTTCCACCGCCTGAGGGAAACAGTGTTAAATTTAAAGCGCCCCCCCACCATCCCAGTGCCTGGAAAACAGCACCGACACAAGTGTGCATGAAAACATCTGTGAGGCACCAGTGCCACCAAGTGTTCAACAGGGGAACATTCGGAGGGATCTAACCTCAAAAAAAAAAAAAAAAAAAAGCCTATAGTTAGGTTTATGTGCATGTAATATATCATAATTATCACCACGTATGTAATGACTAGTAGATGAATTTAATCATATTTGCACTCCTGGACGCTCCTTCCAGCTAGTAAGTGTGTGTGTGCGTGCATGTGTGTGTGAGTTGGCCCTCTTAGCCCTTTGGTTTCCAGGCTTTCACACCTCATAATTAAAAAAAGAATGCAGACTTCCCACTGTGCAGAAGAACACCAGGGAGACCAGCCAACACGAAAACACGCAGGAAGAGAAATGCACAACACTACTGTGAATGCTGCTGCTGCTGCTGCTGCTGCTGCTGCTGCTTCCTATACATCTATAAACACATAGCACTGGAATGGCAAGGAAAAGAAATAAAGATGCAGTGGCATGGAACCATGATCTCTCTCACACACACACACACACACACACACACTCACAAACACACACACTACCACTCATCTGAGGTGGTCCACTGAGGTGGTCTTTGACCGTCTTTTATAGCGGAGCCTTAATAATCCTACCTGCTGCTCAGATGTAGAGACCAGAGCTCTCTGCATGCCGCATTAACACACATGCACGCACACACACACACACACACACACTTAGACCTACAGCACTGACAAAAGCTGTCTGACAAACACTTTTTACAGCAGAGACATAATCTGACAAACTATAAATAATTTAGCCCTGATATTGATGTCATGACGTTGTTTTTGTTAGCATGCATCAACTGGCAGATGTCAGAATATTTACAAACCAGAGTTGTGGAAAGTGTGCGTAGCAGAGCTGAAACAATGAGTAAATACTAATACTAATCAACAAAACAGTCATTTCAGTTCCGACACGGTCAAAATATTCAGCTTCCCCTAATTTAACGATAGTAAAAATGAATTATTGTTTAGTTTTGATCTGACAAAGCGACAAATCAATCAAGTACAAACAAATAAAATAATCTAAATGGCAATGCAGAGGTAAAACCAATGACTTCCAGTTTTCAATAGACTCTTAAAAGCATACTAATCATTATACTACACACTCACAGTGATTAAAAAAAAAATCCAGTCATTATAGCTGCACATATACAGCTAAACTGGAACGGCCCCAGTGAAGTGCTCTTAGATAATATAATATAATGTCTGTTGGCACAAAATGCAGCTTTCACAAGACAACATCCTGACAGATTCATCCCCACTGAACCATCACAGAAGAATAATATGGCACAGTGACAAAAGAAGTCATCAGCGCCACAAGACATTTTTTTTCTCCCAGGCCCATGATGTCAAAAAAACATATTTCAAATACCAGTAAAGTTGTGCATGGGATCGTGTCAGTGTCTGATATACACATGTACAACGTGCATGCCGTGGCAAGTGCAAATGTGTTTTTTTTACAATTCAAACTAGAACAGAAGTCAATGTGCCTGAGAGCATTTTCAAACAAAAGAATCGAACTGCAAAGAAAACAAACCTGCAACACTGAGCTCTGTCAGGTTTACATCTGTGACCTGGGAAACCCCACAGCTTTGAACGTGGCTTTCCAAAACTGACCCGACACGACACTACTCAACAAAGACAAGCAGTCCTAGCCACCACATTAGCGAGGTCAGTGGAATAAATATCCCCTGATTAAATAAAGTCAGCAAAGTGTGAAATAAAAAGTGAATAGTGCTGACGGGGAAAAATGTTCTGCAGATTTGAAATGTGGTTAGGTTGAGGTTAAGGTTAGGCCATGACTAGGTATGATTAAGGTAAAGCTTTATTTAGGGTGTCCAAGTAAATAGAAGTCAATGCGACATTAAATGAGTAGCTACACAAATCTGTGTGTGTCTGTGTGCTCAGGGACAGACAGAGAGAGAGAGAAGAAGTTGGGAGGCAGGGTGTTATAGTGAGCCAGGTGCACGGAACAAGTTGCAGTAAATGTTCACCGCTTTTATGACTTCCACTCACCTAGCAGGACAGGAAGCTACAACCTACAGGCACACACACACACACACTTACAGACACCAACTCTGACCATAACCACAACTCGTCTAACTCTTACCACTGACCAGAAAAATGCACTCTTTCGCCCCCAAGTTGGACAAACACTTGCCGATTATGTGACATTAAATGCACATGTTGCCCCCCAAAAGTAGCCTATAACAGACACACGTGGAGGAAAAAAATAATATCTTTCACTGGTTAAATTCCAGTGTGTGTGCCTGTGTGTGTACATTTAGTACATGTGCGCTGCATGCCTGAGACACTGCAGACTCACCAGGGTCCATAAATATCTCACTAATTAGCATTCCTGCCATTAAAGGCAGCGCCCAATCAACAGCCACTCCACACATTTCAACACAGGCATCCATCTACTCCCAGCAGCGCACTGCTGCCCCCTGCTGAAGACATGGAGATTGCATGTGTGTACTGTATGTGAACATGTGGATGGATGTGTGTGTGTGTGTGTGTGTGTGTTTAAACCAGGCCAAGAATGCGCGGCTTGTTCTGCAGTCTGCTAATTAAGCCACAGACAGCATTTTACCATGTTTCTGAAGCAGCAGGCAACCGGATGGATGGAGGAGGAGGAGGAGGATAGGGGCGGGGGAGGGGGGGGACCTCTCTGTAATTACACTTCCCAGGGCTTGGTCGAGCGCTCAGGCTCTGCAAATTCCAAAAGGTGATCTTTGTGACTCACTGTGTGTGTGTGTGTGTGTGTGTGTGTACAGATGTATGTGTTGCGTGAAAAGACAGGGCCTGCAGTTTCCAGTTTGGGATGCCAGTCCACTAATTGCTGCGCTACACCCTGACAGGTCGTTTAGGAAGTACGCCGAACACATTCCCTCACATGCACAAACACACACTCCTGTTACACCTCTGAAAGAAGGATGCGAAACCAGCTGGCACCTCAGGCCGGAATCTAAACTTTAAATCTTCTTATCATAACCGTGTACATGGGTTTTTAATGATCTTGTGTTTTCTTTGCCAGACGAAAAGAGACATTACTGTTCTGCATTTTTCCTGGTATTTTATAGGCCACAGACTAAATCCATTAATCAAAAAATAAATAAACAAATAACTTGCCAAATACCGAGCCAAAGCCATAAAAGGAAAATGGTGGAATTTAAAAACAAAACAATGGATTATTACTCATGAAATCTAAATGATCTAATGAATGACAAGAAATAAAAAAGAAAATAAGAAGTTAAAACTGCATGTATCTACAAACCCACGTGTATTTAATCCATAATGTATCAATTATCAAAATAATTGCCACTTATTTAAATAAACAATCAATTATATCATGCTCTTCTTGCATACTACAAGAAACAAATGCTGTACAAAAACAAATTCTGATCATTCACTTATTCTGTACACAGGCGTATACATCACATATTAACTCCAAAAATAAACGGTCAGCTGCAGGTCACAAGTTTGAATATCAGTTGGAATCTTAACAGCTTCTTCAACATGATGTGTTTGTATGAGTATTTTTCTTTCAGGCAGTGAGAAACAGGGCCTCATGTCCGCCGGGCTGACGGATTACGTCTTTAAAAATGATGTTATCAGCATTTTTTCGGTAGCGCTTACATTGTCATACGATATTACAACATCATGTTGGCCAGGCTCCGAGTCACAGCTCGCCCCTTTGTTTCCAGCTGTAAGATTGACTCAAAGAAGAAGAAAAAAAACAGTTGTGATGTTTGGGATTTCCCTGTTCTCAAACCCCTATTTTTCCTTAATCTTCACTTTGAACTTTCTTAACCACTGCAAACCTCTATCTGCCTCCCGCTCTCCCCCTCCCTCTCCCCCCTGCACATCTTTGTTGATGTAAGAGGCAGGTATGTGCTTGTGCAGGTGAGCACACAACAAAGTGCGGCCGTGCGCACACGCAGGCAAACCTGACATCATTACATTCCTCAGACCTTACCGAGTCACTGCAGAAAGCCCTTCAACAACAGCACTGTGAACACACACAGATCACCCAACACATTTCCTCCTGTATTCAGATGTGATCTAAACAGTGCGGGCAT
This sequence comes from Solea solea, assembly GCF_958295425.1. Classification (NCBI taxonomy): domain Eukaryota; kingdom Metazoa; phylum Chordata; class Actinopteri; order Pleuronectiformes; family Soleidae; genus Solea; species Solea solea. The sequence goes on along the minus strand of NC_081153.1, from coordinate 11,703,387 downwards.
CTTTGGACGCCTGCTCTGTCCTTTCTTGTGCGATGAGGTCAGCTCTCACATCACCCTAGTTTTCTCACGGGAAGAATCACAATGGGATTTTCTGCCGTGTGCCGTATCAGAGAAAAGCGGGAGTCCGAAATAAGTCACACAAATGTGAGAAAACTGAGATCCCACAGGAGGGACCGAAAAAATCTGACTTTTTAGGATGAGTGACACATAGGATGTCCTACCACAAGAGGGCAGCACAATCTATGGTAATGACCAAGTGTTTCTGCGCCCTGACCTCAGACATACTGCCTCACTTCTTTCTAACCACTATTTATGTCCGCTATCAGTGCCTGTTATCGCCCCCAGATTATCTGATTTATGGATAGTGCCATCCTTTTTTTTCATAACCTGTTTGCACAATGCAGGACAGACCACAAATCAAAGCAACCTGTTATCTACAAATCCTCAAGCAGCTTATCCGGCATCTCATGTTGAGGAGCTAAGAGGATCAAATTACCTTGACTTTTGACTGGTTATCGATTACACACCTTTGCACCACATCAAAGGCAAAGAATAGACTGAGCTTAATGCCTCCACCATCCCCCTCCATCCATCCATCCATCCCTCCACCTCACTCCAATCCCCTCCATCTGTCACACTTATCCCTGTTGAAACCGATCCACGTGTAGTATTGATCAGATTAGTAGTGTATGTATAAGTGTGTGTTTGTGTAATTGTATTGGTTAGCTCTTTCTGAATTTTCTGGCAGTGACCAGTAGTCCTCTTTGGAGACCAAAACATGTAATGTAAAAACCTGGTCATTATGAGGCAGCACCTCATTTCTACGTTTAGGGCTGAGAAATTAATTGTGGTTAGGTTAAGGTTAGGTATTAACTGGTTTTGGTTGAGGGTTAGGAATAACTTTTGGTTGGGCTGCCTAAAAGAATGGAAGTCAATATTGTGTCCTCAGAAGAATAGCGGCTTAAACCTGTGTGTGTGTGTGTGTGTGTGTGTGTGCGTGTGCGTGTGCGTGTGCGTGTGTGTGTGTGTGTGTGTGTGTGTGAGATCCTGACACAGCTGGTGACCTGCCACAGTATGAAGCGAGCACAGGGGTTCGTCATTAAGTCAAGTGATTTAACTGGTGAACTGCTCAGTCTGCGCAAACGAAGGTTGGGGTCAAAGGTCATACCAAGAGCCAGATGGGGCAGATATCTGTTAGTGATTTTGTTCTTGAGACAGAGGAAACCTTGAAAACGAGTCGACTGATTCATGGGAAACATTGCGGTCCACAGCCACAGGTAATTTCTGGGTAAAACATATGAATGGACCCACAGACTCAACTCCACTTTCCCCCCCCCACACACACACAATTACACAAAACCCAAAAACAAACACATCAGTCCTGTCTCACATGTGACGTGACACCGCTCAATGTCCTCGTCATCACAGCTGGCTGCTCTGGAGCTCTCTTTGTTGGCGAGACAGCAGGTGTGCAATAACTCAGCCAATATACTGCCCCCTACCCCTTTAGAGACTGCCAGTTGCCATGGAAACAGGCTCAATGAAGCATCACCCCACAGCTTCATCTCCCTTTAAACCGACTACTCAGAATGGATACACGCCACAAATGACGATTAGTCCTGACTCCCTAAATATGACCTATAACAATAATAACATAATATATAATCTGATTTCAGCACAGGATAGATTTTGGTTTGAGACATAACATTTGAGAAAAGCTTCGGCTCAGTAGTCAAAATTGTACAGATTTACCATGTGAAATACCATCAAAAATATGAACAACTCTATATTCTCGTCCAAGAATGAGAACTTAAAAATATAGGAATTGCCTCCAACAAAGTTTTGGACCTTTTACTCACAATAACCTTGAAACCCTGGGTCAGATGTGTTTCTCTGCCATATCATTACTTAATTTAGATGTACACACTATTTTCATCTATTTTAATGACTGTTAAACTGTTGCCTGCAGTTCTTAACACAGTGGCGTTAATCTCGATTGGTTGATAACAAATGTGAGTCATGCAAAAATGAATTTACTGCACAAACTTAATCAAACACTGCATAGTTCTATTTGCAGTAAGTTGCACTGATTTTCAGCCTGTAACTGTATTTGACTACAATTTAATGACAGGTAACAGGGGTTTTACTGTCTGAAGGAAAACTAATCAACAGCATCACGCTGGTGTAATGACATCTTATTAAGTCCCTACATGTCTGCCACAATTTGGTTTAAATTAACACAGTGTCAGACGATGAATGCAGTAACACCAGGTTTAAATGGACAGCAAAAAAAAGGTGACGACTTGAAAACTAAAAGGTGTTAAAAGCCACAGACTGAATACACACACGGAGACAGGCAGCCGCAGCAGCAGTGTGAAAGGAGCGGGAGCTGCGCTGCATCAGGTCTGGGAACGTAAACACACTCTCCCGCAGTGTTAGCTGAGAAACCGCTGCCTGCTCCAAATGCTAGTTACACCTATGAGACCTACGCGGCCCTCGTAGTCGAGTTACCGCTGCAAAAGGTAACAATAACAGTTACGGCACAACAGAAGCAAAAGGTTGACACTTGCTTTATATATAATTAGTGTTTGTCATGATAACTTAAGCCCCATAACGAGGAATAACTCCGGCGCCGATGAGCCTCGACAGGCAGCGGTCAGCAGGAATAGCGGAACGCCGAGCCGAGCCTATCTGCGTTTAGCTAACTAGCTTGCTAACCCCAGCTAGCCTCCTAGCTCCGTCCTCCCGTGTGGGCCGACTCACCGATGTGATTGTCCTCGATGTGGACGATGAGCTCGGCGAGAGTCTCGAACTGGAGACCGCAGCCGCCGAACCTGCAGGAATTGGAGAAAAACGAAGCGGCGGCGATGCCCGTCATGATTTCGGCGCTGGTGCATGCACTGGGTGGAGGGAAGGGAGGGTACGAGGAGCCGGGGTGGTGAACGCGGAGGCAGAGGCTTTGGGTCCGGGGTGGGAGAGGGGCAGAGCAGCGCCGAGCAGCGGGGCAGATACCGGGCAGACAGACGGGACAGCGGCGGACGCAGCTGGGAGGAGGCGGGACGGTGGGGGTGGGGATGGATGGATGGATGGAGGGAGGAAGGAGGAAGGAGGAGGAGGATGATGAGGAGGGCTGGTTGGTGGCACATACGTCATGACCTGTCTATTACCTGTAGAGATCGTTGACATACAGTTTACATTGTGCTTACTCCTGTTGTTATTTACCCAATTCTCTTTCATAAAGATCTATTGTAGCTATATATTTACCTATTTATTTATCTTTATATTAATTCCTTAAATAGATGTGGTCAGTTATGCTATATGTGTATATGTGTGTGTATACATACATACATTTGTAAATTTGTACATTCATATGTTCATTAACCTGTTCATAGGTGCTGCAATTTAGTTGTTGTGTTACCTGGTGAACACATCTTTTGTTAAATGAAATGAAATTTAGGTACAGTGCGTTACATTAAGGATGGTTTATTGGCATAAGTGTATTCTGCTTTGAAATGGTTTGCTTTTCATAGCCTTAAAACAGTGTTTCTCAAACTGTGGTATGTGTACCACCAGTGGTACGCAAGCTTTCTCTAGTGGTACTTGAAGGAAAATCAGAAATACTGTTACTGAATATACCATCACACAGGAATTTTGACCGGAGTGCGTGGAAAATGGAACAAATAACAACAAAAATGTATCATTATTATTAAAGTTACCATATCTGGTACATTCGCTGTATCAGTGTCTGAAGTATGTGAGGAAGAGGATGATGATGAGGGAGCAAATTAACGTCCGTAGCTGACTTTGTTCGTCCTATTTACACCACTGTATTTTAACATTGGCAATAATGATATTACTTCAAATTTTTCTCAGGTGGTACACCACTGCTGAATATAATAAACCTTTTATTATATATTATATTATTTATTAACTTTAGACAAGGGCCTTGCTCACAGTGATATGTCATCTTGCACTGACATGTTTCTACAGCAGCCCAAACAGATAAAATAAAGATTTTGAAGTGGAAGCTTACAACACAAACAGTAAAGAATTGGCAGAGAGAGTGGGAGAGTGTTGCGAAAGACTGTTTACATCCTTTCTGGTATGAGAAAGCCACAGTAGTTCATTTACAAACTTGGTAGAGGGAGGGGTGAGAGGAGGTGACCTCCCTTTGTTGCAATCACCATTAGATGTCACTACACACTTACAGACTGGGCCTTAAAATAAAATAATTGTATTTGATATATTTTGAGTTTAATAAGTTAAGTACATTAGATAACTTGGACATTTTCTTTAGCATCACATTTCCCTTAGATAAACATCAAAAAAAGCACAACATTGTCAACCCATGTTGCGCATCTACTTCCACAAAGGGCCTATATTTTTGTGGCTAATACTTAAGTAATTTAATGTTTGTGTCATTCTAAATAATGATCTGCCATCATTCAGAGTCATAGCCCAAAGGAGGGGTTTGTCATAGTTTAACTGTACATGTATTTATAAGCACAAACTCATTTTGAAAATGGCATAATGAATTGACAGCACAATATATTACATCCATAAGGTTTACTGATTACCCTATTATGGCTCAGTAGTGAGGAGGGAACTTTGTGGTGTGTGTGTGTGTGTATCCCAGAGAGAGGAGAATGTCCTTAAATCACTGGGGTTGGCTGACCAGGGACGGCTGGCCTGTGTTGGACCTGTTAATCAAGCGTAAAAATGGCTCCGTCATAAACCAGTGGACACAGACTTCAGCAAACAACCTTAAGTCCTGGGAACACGCTCACTCTTCTTCTGACTGCCGCCTGTCACACTACAGCACACACAGGCAACATTAAACACACACACATTCACTCAGACAAACAACATGACGTCACCAGCATCGGCAGTCTCTCACACATGTAGGCTACAGTATAGACATTTAGTGACTTCACTGACCTAGCACAGATGTTCTCTCTTACACACAAACACAGAAACACACTCATTACACGCACACACACACACGTGCGGCGTATCAGACCTGGGAGAGTGACGCAGTTCCAACATCGTTGCGTAAATGAGAAGTGCTTGCATGTGTTGTGAAATACAAGAGAGAAAGGGATGGATACAGAGAGAGGTTATGGTGCATGACATCATCTGATCTGAGGTCTGTGGGTGGCGCACAATGTTGCAGTTTGGGGTAGGTTTCAAACTAGCGTGGGTCTCCTGAATATGAGCCTCTATTTTTCTAAAAAACAAACTGCCCAGTCAGTGATGACCAGCACATAAACTCCAGTTTACACATGTCGAAACGGTGCGAACCAAACAAAGTCATAACAAACATGTGAACACGGCACTGGAGGTCTGCTCCAGAGTGGACGTGTATGTGAAAGCAGAGTTGGATGTAAATTTAACTCCAAGTGTTACGTAAGAGTATGACTCTAACTTGTATACTTGGATGCCATTTGAAGTATCTGTTTCCATTTACTTTTTCGAGTCCGACATTAATCCCACATTACTATGCAATTCACGGATAGAAATAGTCAGTAACCACAATGTGTGCAGCTGAGCCAGAGAAGTGACGTAGCTGCAGTGAGTGTAATCCTACATGAGCTTTGAGGTCAGTCAGTTTGTTTGACCTTTAGCCTGAAACACCATATTTTTTTTTTACAAACAAGGTGACATCAAGCTCTGTAAAAGCTCCCACTCTGGCTGTTAAGATGCCAGATGATAATGGCTGGTATTGCCACTGAGTTATAGTGGTAGTTGTAATCTCAGTGGCATTGTCTGCTTCAGGGCACCAGCCAGAGACTTCCTGGCTGCCGTCATACACTTTTTAGTGTGAGTGCACTCTTTGCAGACACACACACACACACACACTGTAAAACCTCCCATATCCTCACTGAAAACAAAACTCAGTGATTCACAACCATGCAGGGGGAGAGCTCAAAACACAGAGTGACATCATCACAACTTCCTGTTTCTCCTTGTTGCCACGGCGACCAGGATTTGCATGCCTCAGGCGATTGGTGGATGATGAGTCAGTTTGGTTCAGTCCCATGTTGTAGCTTAGCCTACCTCGAAGCAGCACAACAAAACCATATCCCCTCTGTTTCGGCTCCAGCCTCGGCCGGAGCACCGGAAAGCCTGACCAAACATGGCAGAGATACAGTATTAGCTCAGTGGAGATGTGAATGACCAGAGACCCTCCTGGTGTTTTGCCTGACCAATGGGGCTTCATGGCATAACATGACCAAACTCCTCACAGTGGGCATGTATTTGTTTTGGGGAACAGTAAAACTTTAATAAAACTTGCACAAGCCTGAATATCTTTAGCTTTATATCTTCAAATCCTTATTAAAACTGAACCTAGATACAGTACAGTACAGTACAGTACAGTAGATAGATAGATAGATAGATAGATGGACGACGGACGGATGGATGGATATATGTATAAATGGATGGATGGATGGAAGGACAGACAAACAGACAAACAGATAGATAGATAGATAGATAGATAGATATGATGGTTGTTCAGAGAGCGAAAATAAGTGGAAAGGCAGTACAGTGCATTATTTATGAAAATATACGTTACACTTTAATATTTTAAGTGGTTTAGGAGTGTTCTATATATGATTGCCCCTGGGTACAAAGTACTTTATCTTTTTAATTAAACTGAATTACATATGTCCTTTTGTCGTCGGCAAAAGTCTTGTATTTTATAACAAGAATGTATATTTTGATCAAATACAGTAGATATAATGACATCATAACCACCAGGAAAGTTGTGAGGAAAAAAAACCTGGCAGCTGTTGATTATTTTGACGCATAAACTCGATACAGACGCCGGGACGTCCCGTTCGGTCGGGGAGGGGGGGGGGGACTCATCCGCCCACCCGGTCTGACTGCCCCGTGTCCCGTCACGTTGTCGCTGCATGGTGCGTGTGTGAGGGAGTTTGAGAGAGAGAGAGAGTTGGCTTCACTTGTCGGTTCGTGTCTGCCGTCCAGTCCCGTCCCCCTACCGACCGGTGTCCTAACCCCGCCCCCCTCAATCCCTCTCTCCGTACGGGACCGCAATGATTTAGAAGTTCAGGAATCCCACGTGACGTCACCGGGAGGGTGATGTAATGCTTCTGTAAATAGAACGTATTGTAATCTCGCTCCAGTCCAACGTGGTTCCTCTGTGGAGCGCCGCTTGTCCCGCTCTGCTGGTAGGTAAACCTTTAAAAAATCTTCTACACTTCATTCACAAAACTTTACACTCAAGCAACAGACACCAAACCACATTTCACACCTAATATCTAATTTTTATTTTTCTAACGGAAGTTAACGGGACAAGTTGTGTGTTTGTTTGTTTTTGTCCGGTATATTTTTGGTTGTCTCGCTGTCCCGGTGAAGTGTCCTCATCAGGCGGACGTCGTGTTGTGTGTTTGGGGGGTGTGACAGCAGCGAGTCCGCTCACAGCTGTGGCTTCCGCGGCTCGTTTGTCAGCGGGACACCGGCTCGTGTTGTGGAGGGTAATGTGGAGAATAATGTGAGCCGAACCAACTTGTTGACCCGAGGACTTTTTGACACATAGTAAGTGACGTTGTCTGATTTATTTATTTACAATTTAAATTAAATGCTTTTGATATTAAACGTGATTCAAAGGGAGATTTTAAGTGTGTGTCATTCTTTAGGTCGTTGCTGTGGTGGTTATATGAGTGCATATAGGGAGAAAGAGGCGGGAAACACACAGAGAAAAGTTTTCATTGTGAGTTAATCCGTCTTAATTTGGCATATTGTCCGGTCTGATGTTGGATTTATGCATTGTAGATGACGTCATTGTGCTTTGAGGTGACAGGAGGGTTTTGCTGGAAATGTGCTGAGTCTGCTCTTCTTCTTCAAAAGCTGCCAAAATGACAACTTACTATGAGGATGCTGTCAACTTCCTCCAATTGTCTTTGTTTATTTGTGAAATATTGGTATTGTTGCATATTAACAAGTACTTAAATTGTTAATTACTTGTTTTTTACATAGTGTTTTGTTTTTTCTTAGCTGTTTTTGTATAACTCCATAACTGCTGAGCCATTGAATTCCCCCAATTGGCAAATGAAGTTTTTCAATTCAATTGTATTATTGCAGGAAACTATAAACACTCTGTATTGTAGTTTTATTTAAAAGAAAAACATACGCAAAAGCATTTAAATGTATTTTTATTTGTTTGTTTGTGTGTTTGTTGAACTGATATTGTGACTTACCTAAACATCCACCTTTATCTATAAATGTGGTGTTGTGAACACATTCTGCTGTGTAACACACACACACACACAAAATCATGATCACACACACGCACACACATACTCACGCACTTATGAAGTCACCTTGCCTGGGGTTGGAAAATGGGGGCTGAGGCAGGTTCAAACCTGTCAGGAGTAGGCCTTGAGCGCTGCCCTCCCTCTGACACCTCCCACCCTCATTCCTTCTCTCTCTCCCATTCATTGTGTCATCCTCCCTTCTTTCTCCTTCCCTGTCTCCCTCCATCTCCTCCCTCTCTCTCTCTCTCTCTCTCTCTCTCTCTCTCTCTCTCTCTCTCTCTCTCTCACACACACACACAGGTTTGCGCAGCTATTCTTCCATTGATTTGGACAGCCAGAGCAAAACCTTATCCTTAACTTTAACTGTAACCACTTAATTCATATCCCTAACCTTAACCCAATCTTAGCTTTAAAACAGTTTCTCAGAAATTTGGTTCTGCCACATTAGGGACCATGGTTTGATCTCCATGACAAGGTCAGTGTTTATGCCAGAGAATGTCCTAAGTAGGTTACAAATACACACACAAACATACACTTTCCATTTCTTATGGAAACATGTGATTTTGGCCCGTCTTTCCACACTTTTTTCTTTAGCTCTCACTCTTTCCCATAACATCAGGACCCACTCTCCACTCACCCAAACCAAAAAGTTTCAAAGCATGTGTTTTGTACCTGTCACTGTGTCTCCAGCACATATCTCAAAACCATCATCTCCAACCAAAAAGACAAAAACACACTTCCTCCTCCTCCTCCTCCTCCTTGTCCTCCTTGCTGGAGCAGAGAGGATGAAAAGTTGCAGAGTGTTAACCCAATGACCTCGGGAGTCATTTCTAGAAGAGTGTGGATCTTGTCTCCAGGTTAGAGTAATGCCTGAGGTCCTTTACTTTCCGTGGAAAATAAAGGGTCAGCAGCAAAAACAAATCAGTCATAATTACCCCCATCGCTGATTTACTGCCTATGCTGGGGCGCTGTTTGGGTCAAACCTGAGTTAGTGAGCTTGTATTGTTTTCTACCTTTTTGTGTTGATATGTTTATCCTGTTGTGACTGGATTTTTATGTTATGCGTGACAAATATTAACTCATTATATGGTCATGATGGAAGCCTAATGGTCGACTTAAACAATTTTATACACTTTGCCAGGTAAAGTGTATATATGTCTGCACACAGGAAGTGATTTGTTTTATGTCAAGACAGAAGAAGCCGACAGCAACATTGTGCTAGTAAAGCGAGACAGTTTGGCCATGGAAAGTTAAGGTTAATGCTGTAAGACCTCGATGCTCTGTGATGCTCACATGTTGAATAATAAAGAGATAAAGAAAGCAAGCACATGGACTTAGTGTATACTATTGTATTTGTCGTAATAAAAGTGAGTTTACTGCTACTGTTACACTCCCACTACTCCCAAAGGATGAAACATTCATCATCTGTAACATCCTTTAGTGAATCCACTACAGGATAATAGGAGGATAAATAATAAACTAGAGTTGAGAACTACAGGCCTACACTCACCTCCATCTGAGTCAGGGTGACACTCTTGCTGCTGCACTTTAACTGGTTATTGGTCTTTTGTTTTGTAGGTTTGTGGATGACATGAATGACAAACAGGACAGGCCTTATGTGTGCGGCGCTCCGGGCTGCTCTCAGGTAAGTTCTATTCAATATAAGTTAGATGTGTACCATAAGTGTGTGTAAGTGTGTTACTGTAAAGGCCCCAAAATCTTCTCTCTCTCTCTCTCTCTCTCTCTCTCCCTCTCTCTCTCTCTCTCTCTCTCTCTAAGCCTTACCCAAAGTTCTGATACTACTAGAACCATATACGACATAATGATAAGAGCAAAAGACAAAGATCTTTATACTGTACGTGCATAGTTACATTTAGGAACTGGAGACATGCAGATTCTCAGAAATGAAGAATGGGGTTCATTTTGTGTTGTATTTGATTATTTATGAGGACATAAGGAATGTGCTTTGCAGTAAAAAAGAAAAAAAAAAGCTCTTCATTTGTGCAGACTTCTTTTGGGTGGATGATGATTACATTTTTATTACCTGGCATGGAAAATAAGTCAAATATTTTTACCAACCAAACTAAAATCACCAACCCATTCAAAATCACAGGATTTTCTTTGAGTGGTGCATTTTGTTAAAACCTCAGCTGCAAATTAAATTTTTGCAAACCCAATGCCTGATTATCATCAACAGAATAATGAAAACATGCATTTCAATGTTGTGAAGATTGTTTGAAATGCTTATTTTCAGATGTTTCTATTTGTCTATAAAAACAAAAGGGAACAAATGCCTTTCCAGTCTCATAATAATGCACATTTTTATTAATGTATAAATTTTGTACAACCTTTACCTTTTGTCAAATAAATTTTGACAAATTTTTTTGTGCATAAATTGCGTATATACGTATGTGATTAAGATAATAGAGTAGAAATAAAAACAAGATGGATTAATACAATGGATTAAAAAAAAAAAGATGAGTCAGCAAAGAGCTGATTTAACTGATCATCCACTCCCATGTGTCATGTTGTACAGCTGCACGCATCTCTTCATGTCCTTCTCTCTCTGTCGGTGTGCTGCAGCGCTTCCAGTTAGAGGAGCATCTGCTCATCCACAGACACAAGCATGAGATGACACTCAAGTTCTCCTCCATCAAAGCAGACACGGCTTTTACAGGTGAGACAAACGTGCAACGCCAAACTTTTGTTTGTGCCCGTGTCCCCAACCCACTGGGGACAATGTGGCTCTTAATTAGCAGCTTGTCCCCCCCCCCTCTCCCCATAACCACAAATAATCCTCGTCTTTTGTTTTCCCTCTGCTCGGACGTGCAATGTGTCACTTAGTTGGGCCTTTGTCTGGATGTGTGTGTGAGTGTGGTGACCTATTTTCAGGATCAGTGCCTGCTGGGAAAAATTATGGGGTTATATTATACAGTATGAAATCAGATAAACTCAATTCAAGCTTCCTTCCCTCAGAGAGTCCGCGCTGTGAAACAGAGCTGCCCATGTTGCAACATGTACAGTACTCAGTCAGATTAGACCATACGTTATGATAGCGGTATCAGTGGAGACCCACTTTGATTCTAAAACAACGGGGGGGCACACTCAAGAACTAACCAATTTAAATAAATCATTATTGACATCACGCAAAAGTGGGGGAAGCAGGAGAAAATCCCCGGGGAGGATTACGGGAATGATAGCATCTATTTTGTTTGATGATTATAATAACATTTGACTAATTACTGTCAGATTCATCCATTTTAGATGGACAATCAGTGCCCCAGTACTGATTGTATAAAGTATGCTAAAAGTCTACAGCAGAATGTATTATTTCTATACTATATTATTATCAACATTACTGATCAGTACTGCCCTGGTATTTAACATCTATTAACCAAAAGTCAAAGTAGTATGAAATCAATGTATTTTACATTTTACTGTCATTAATAAAAGAAGAAAAGCAGAAAATGTTTGACATGCTTGCTCAAAAAATTACTGAAACAATTTTTGATGATTAATAAACTCACGTTTTTCTTTCTTTCTTTATTGTCACATTCAAACTGTACATTTAAATACTGTAGATTGCTCACCTTTCTTGCTTGATTTGTCAAGTAAATAAAATCCTTTTTTTTTTTAAATAAAAGGAAAAAGGAGAGTAGTACAATATAAATTGTCTCATTATCATCTAAAAGCAATTGGTGTATTTTCTGATTGAGACACATAAAGTAAGGATTTGTTGTGATTCAAATCATGAAGAATAAGTCACTTGAGACATTTTAAGATACGATGTCTGTCAGTTTTAAGGTTGTAAAGGCATCTACAATAATAATAAATGATGCACGGTAAGTGGTTGATATGTATCTTTACTACTTTTCTATTTGTCCTGCGCTTCTGCACCACTATGATGCATTTTACAGAACACTGTCCATAACCATAGAAACAGCTGTCTGTCTGTCTGTCTGTCTGGACATAAACATTAGCATGACATCTAACCCTTGCAGACTCGTCCTCTGCGTCTTCCTCGGTCCTGCAGCCGGTCACACCTCTTGCAGGAAATTTCATGTCAAAACAAAGAGCCCAGCTGATCTTTGACCCCCTGCATGTTGAGACTGCTCACAGAAACAGACTGATGTTATCACAGGCAGGGAGACAGCGAGGAGACTTGTTTCTTCTGTTGCAAAATGCAACCCGGGTGACATTTTAGGAAGCAAATGAAGCAAATGAAGGAGAAAATTACAGCAGTGACATGTGCATGTCTTCTGACTGTTACTTAAACCCCCATCTCTCCTTTTTGTCTGTGTGTGTGTGTGTGTTTGTTTCCAGACCAGACGCCGACACCGACGCGATTTCTGCAGAACTGTGAAGAGGTCGGTCTGTTCAAGGAGATAGAGGAGGAGTTTCTACAAGCTCAAGAAGAGGAGAAGAGCAAACAGGTAAATATTTTGCCAGTCTTGTACTGTGTTTTATATTAAACGGACTGAAAAGTAAGAATTAAGATGGACATCTCCCTCACCACCACTAGGTGTTTGCTTCTGAGATACCAATAAGGTTTGAGCTCCCATTTTAAAGCTTCAAGATTTGGTTCGGTTTGAAACCACAAATATATTGGACTATACCAGCTGTCAGTCACACTGGTGTCAACACCTATGTGCAATGCTTTAGTCTGTTTTCACTTGTCAGGCTTCTATCAAGCTTGGGAGCAGGTTTGGTCCCAAATGCAGTAGAATTTGTAGATTTATTAAATGAAAATGAGAACTCAAAGACTCAAAAGTCAAAAATTGAACACAGAACAAACTGAAGACTGAACTTAAATACAAGCAATGAGGGATAGGTGAGGAGAATGAGTGATTAAAAAGAGGGGAAACAACTCAAAGCTGATTGGCTGAGGAGAGGACATAAGAGCAGGAAGGAGACTAATGTGGGTCAGATGAGAAGGAAGAAGGGCGTGAAGAGACTGAGGCAGACCACACACAGACATCAGGATATCAGGATACTATAAAAATGAAAGGAAAGAAAACTACCCTAAAATAACATATTCTTACTTTCTGGTTGGCCTCATCCAGCAAATCAGAGGATCACTTTTTTTGTTTCTCAATCCTCAATGCCCTGCATGTTTTAGATGTTTCTCTGCTCCAACACACCTGATTGAAATGGTCAGCTCATCAACAAGCTCTGCAAAAGCCTGCTAACAATCCATTCATTTGAATCAGGTGTGTTGGAGAAGGGAAACGTCTAAAACATGCAGGGCAGTGGGTCCCGGGGACCAGGACTGAGAAATACTGCTTTAACCTAAATGGACTGGAGAGCTAAAATCAAGGTGGACCTGTCCTTCACTACAACTCGTTTGCTTCTGAGGCCTGTCAAGTTTAAACGCTTGAATGTGAGGGAAATGAAAGTAGTCAGATCTTTTTGGGCAAAGGCAGATACTCTACCTGACCCCCTGCAAAGAAATACATGCCAAGCCATCACATTCGGCTCTGTAAATGCAACACACACTCACAAGATGACACACACACCTAAGAAATTGTAAGCATGCACGTGTGTGCGCACACACACAGGCTGAATGTAGACATTACCCTCTGAGTTCCAAAATGGTTCCAGCTGTGTGTCGCTCCGGCTTCTCCCCACAGACGCTTACCCATAATGGGCCGTCCTGTATGAACCAGCACCAGCTCAAACCCCAGCTTCACCACCAGCACCCACATCCCCAGCCACCGCTGCACCATCCCCAAACCCATGTCCTGCAGCGCCCCCAGTGTCACGGCCCCACGCTGGGCCCCAGCTGCAGCCTGGCTGGCCAGCAAACGCTGCCCTGCTCCTCCCAGTCTGGAACAGTCATCACCCAGGCTCCTTCCACGCTTACACACTCAGGGTGAGTAACAAACATGGGTGTTTGCATGCATACCTTTGCAGACATCCAGACACACAAATCTCTGATCGTCTTCTCATTCATACATCACATATTTCCTTTAAATGTTTCCTTCTCTCTCTCCTGTCGTCCTCTCCTTCACCCCGTCTGGCCCGTCCCGTTGTGGACGTATTATAACTCATTCTGTCTGGCACAGACTGGCATTTACCCCCTCCGCATAATTTATCATTGCCCTAATGAACTGAGGGAAAGAGCAGGACAAAAAAGAACCAAGAAGCATCAATTTATTGAGAGAACAAAGTAATAGCACAAGAGATGGTGGACTGCTGATGGTGAAACACCTACTTAAACCCACTGATACAAACAGCCACCACTATTATGTATATTTGAGACTCAGTCTCTGAGTGTCTGGCCAGTTTCCATGGCTCCCTGGTTATCACCCAGTTCAAGAGACAGATTAGAGGAGTTCCTGTCTTTCATCTGACAAGCTCCCAGCAGCTGCTTCCACTCTCCCTGACAGCTAAGGTTTGTTAGAGGGAGTAGACACTCAGCCATTTTGATACAGGATTATAAACACTGTGGGTTTAGTGTTAATAGTCAAACCAGCACTTTTTATCAACAGTTAATAACGTAATGCAGTCATAAATGATTGCAATACCATTTGTATACAATTGAATATGTCTTCAAGCTATAAAAATAACTACTATAAGGACATAGTTATAGGAAAATAGGAACGTTGTAATTGAAAATACAATTTTTTTTAAACCACAGACTCATATCATATAGACTCAATTTGCAATTATTTATTATAGATTCTTTTTTTCTAGATTTGTGAAGATTTGCAGAAAGACTGTCAATTTCTGTGACGGGATTTGACATTATTTTAGATTATGTTTCCTCAAAGCCCAAGACTTCAATTATTAATTGATTTAATATGAAATATCAGTGTGTCTGTTCTCACTGCCATTTTAACTTAAATTTGAATTGTCACATTTAAATGCCTCAGTGTGCATTTTGTAGTGTCTGTGTTGTGCGTTGGGTGAACAAGTGAATAAATAAATGCAATTCTGTCAGGAAAAGGAGGGAACTACATGTAACAAAGGTCTGCAGGCAGATGATTACATTGTCAGAAATTTAAATAACACCAGAAAGCCTGATATTTAAATGATTATTCCTGTTATTTGTTGATAAAGAAGGAATTTTGCACTATTCTAAGACTCTAACTCACCAATACTGCATAAAACACAAGCCTCTGTCACACCTCTGCTGTTGATTAAATGAGTCAAGTTACCAGAAGTAAGTTAGTGACATAATAAGGTCCAAACATCTGTCCAGGAACAGCTATAAAAGAGAGGGCTTCACTAAATCAGTACCATCTGAATCCAGACAGAATGTCAATCAGTGAAACCAGCAAAATCTTTACTAAGTGAACTATGGACCGAGTGTCTGACAGTTTCCCCCCTAGTGTTTATCGGTGGTTTCCATGGCAACTTACTCTCTGAGAATCTGGCTGTTGTCCCGGTAGAGCTGTTGTGGTTACATTAGGAAATGTTGTTTTGGTTTGTCTGTATTTTGTTGTACGTTAAGACGGGCCGCACACCCCAGATTCGGTGATGACATCAGCGCCGATGACCTCAGCGTGGCCACGGAGGCCCACGCTGTCTCACTGGCTGAGAGCCAAAGCAGTTAGATCAGCACATGGCACCCGGGGTCTCAACATTCCCCGTTGTGATCCTTTAGATTCTTTCCTCCCTCCCAAGCTGCCACTTCTTTTTTTCCTTCTTTTTTCAATCTTTTCATCTTGTCATATTTTCCATTGTCACAGTTTCACCTCAGACCTCGGTTTTGCGCCTTTTTTACTCGTGCTCAAGAGTTTCCTCTCTATTTTTAGCCCGATTGACCAGATGTGGGTCATCCAGATTATTGCACCTTTTTTCTTCCTGTGGTTTTTGTTACGTAGTTTCCGCTTTAATTGTGTCCACATTTTTGAACATTTGCCTGTGATAATGTACATAAAGTTTTAAATTTACCCGGGTATGATTATGTTTTTACAATAAAACACAACATGAAAACCTTTAACTTGCTAATTCACCAAATTTTGTAAAATTGAAATGTGAAGCACCATAATCAAAATGACTAAGTGTAAATCAGCCTATATGGAAGTTAATTCTGTATTTGCAGTGATGATTCAATCACCCTTTTGACTGCCTCCGATTTATTTTCAACATGTCTGTTAAATATAATATCTCTACAGTTTTTTAGAAGAGGTTTGACTCACTGAACCCTTAAAATAAGAGATTGGCTCCAGTAGATATTGGAACCTAATCCCTAACCCTAATTCACTGGCTCTCATCCATTCCTCATTACTATATTACATATTAGTCTATCTCATTCTCATCTGCTGTCAAGATCTGTCTGTAAATGTTTTAATTTGCACCTGTTTCTAAACCTGTGAAACGTCTGGTCCCTCTGTCTGTCCCTCTGCCTGTGTGTGTGTGTGTGACTGACCACAGTCCAGTTCCTGGGCCTCTGTCCTCCCTCCTCCACATGCGGAACAGACACAGACAGCCGCTGCCAGCCTCCTTACCCGGCACCCTGCCAGATCCCGCCATGCAAGGAGCATCTGCTCAGCACATGACTGTAAGTACTAAGAGGACAACTACAGGTCCCTCACACAAACACATGCAGTCACACGGAGTCTCACGCATGCATGATGATTTATAGACGCAGGTTTAGCAGCCAAAGTGAAGAAAAGAAAAATTCATGGCTGACAGAATAAGTCACTTTGCTCTTGAGGATGAATTAATCAAAGGTGTCAGAGGATGTGGCCTTGAGAAGGAACTGTATCCTTGTGGTTCTGTTGGTACTGATTCTCTTTCTTGTCACGGTTGAAAGGTTATTTTTGTCCTAATATCCTTCTTTTTTTTTTGTTCAGATAGAGAAGCAGATGTCTTGTCTGATGGGTTTACCAGGTCCTGGACACAACCCCTCCTGTTCCTCACCTCAGGTAACTGACCACCACTGATATTTTCTCCCTCTTTCTTTCCCCCTGGTTAGTTTATTACAGTGGTTCTCAAACGTTTATACCAAGTACCATCTGAGACAATATTGAGCTCTCAAAGTAACTCCATTACCACCAATGTTAAAATGCAGTGGTGTCAATAGGTTGAGCAAAGTCGATAAGCTACAGACTTTTCAAATATATTTTTTTGTTATTTGTGTTATTTTCTCCAGTCAAAATGTGTTACACGTAGCACAGTTTGAGAACCACGGGTAGTTGATGAGTTTTGATAGTAGCTGGTTGAGGCACTATTAAAGGAACATTATTTTTTATGTGGCACAACATATGTGGCCGTCATAGATGGATAAATATGTAAACAGGAAACAATGTAGCTCTGTCACTCTGTAACAAAACATACATACATGCCACCTCTAAATGTCACTGTTTTGTATTAATTATTTCTGTTACATTTCCGTTTATATCTGGAGAATTTGCCATTGTAGATGGGACCAAGGCAAAGGCTGGTACATAAGCCTTCTTAAAATGGCTAGTTACTGTTATTAACAGTTTGGTTTTTGTACAGATAAACACAGATTCCAGTCAAACACAACCAGTGAACAGATCCATACTAGCTGGAGCTACTCGGCTTGCAAACCATTCCATAAAATATAGATTTGTTCCATATTTGAAAGATAAAAGATGTGTTCCGTATTGAAGAGAAACAGAACACACTTTTTTCCTTTATTTGAACCCCTCCTGTTCCTTATTTTCGCTTCAGGAAGTTGGCAACTGTATTTTCATCTATCTCTCTGCCTGAAAGCAAATGAACATATTCTCTCAAATGTGCAAACATTATGAAGAAAACAAACACACAGAGAAATAGCTGCTGATTTGTAGCTCTAAATGTAAGCGTTTCTACATTATGTGGATACACTGAAATATATTTGTAGGACAGATGAACGTTTTAGAGAGAAGTGGATTAGATAAGATCGGAGCCTTTTAGTTTAGGTGCAGATACGTGGTGTTGTGCTAATTTAACTTAATACACAGTCCACCTTGTTCTTAACTGCCTCTGCCTTTTTTATATGAAATCCCTTGGGAAATGACTGCACAGTGGGGGAAAAAAAAACCTGTCACTCTAAAAAAGCAGCGTACAACCCGAGAGAGAAAAAAAATAGTGCGCAGCTTTTACGAGCTCTTCTGAAACTTGTGTTGAGAAAGTGTAGTTGGGGAGTAGAAGTAGAAGTTAAGAAAATCAGTGGTTGCTATAGGACTTATGAACTGCTGGAACAAAATCTGAATGATATATGACATGTTACTGTATAAAAGTATTGTATAATACTGACAGACTTGCTCTAGTTCTTGTATAACATTAAACACACTCACATTGTGCCTTCAACTTGGTCCTTTCTTATCAGGAAAGACAGAAAACACAGTTCTATATTCCACACACACACTCACACAGAATTGTCTCCTGGACATCAGAGGACATTAAGGTGACTAACATTCCTTGTCTATAAAGAATTACTCCATCCATTCCCTATGTCTCCACCTGAGAGTGTAATGATTTACATGATTTGCACTACAGCTTTTTTGTCTCCATAGTGTGATTGTGTAAACAGATTAGGTCCTCACAAAATAAGTAACACCTTTGTGCACACATAGGTTATGACTTCATGTGCAGGGCTTGTGTATATCGAGTGGTAAATGAAAAGTGGTTTCGGGTTTCACAGCCTCTCAGGTTGCAGGTTCAAATCTTAACCTCTCTTCATCTCACACACACACACTCACACACACATTTTTTTCCTGTTGAAGAAAAAGAAAAATACAGTAACGACAGTAACCGCGAACACACGCTGCCTGCCACAAAGTCACAAAGTAAACACTTTACAAGTGGATGAGCGCATCACGTACACTTTCATGTCTTCATTCACTCGTCCCTCCAGACAGAAATATCAGCGTGATGTGTCATCCAGGCCAAGGCGATCCATGATGTAATCACAGCCACAGTGTTAGGGTGTTTCTATGTAGTAAACAGAGAAGAAATACTGGTGCCCCGTCCTGTTCAGCGTGTGTGTGTGTGTGTGTGAGGCTGGCTGGCTGCTGGTAAAGCTGGCACAGACAGCTCAATGACCTCATCCTTGGCAGTTGCTAAATGTGCCCTTTTTTTCTTTTTTCCTTTTTTTTTTAAAATCACTGAATGGTTTAATCACTGAATGGCTGTGAGAGAGAGAGAAAGTCAGCTCCTTCTCTTAAAGAAATATTGCGTAACAGGGGGCAGATAGCAGTTTTGCCAGAGACGAACGGGCGGACGTTGGGGGGGGGGTTGGGTGATGTCATGCTCCAAACATGACCTCTCCCTCTCCTCTGCTGAGCGTAGGAGAAAGGTGAGATGAGGTTTAATTTAGATCTTACAGTCTGTTTAGTCAGATGATACGAGGGAATGATAAAGTGTGAAGGTATCAGGCTGCAGATGACTGCATTTATTGGAACATACGCTTGTCCTCCGCAGACTGCGTCGTAGATAAGAGGACGATGATGATGATGATGATGATGAGGATGGAATAAATGTCAGCTGATATTAAAGTTATTCAGTGAGGATCTACAGTTAAGGATCGTGTTGTGAAGTGTGTAGATTGGGATCTTTTAATCTGCTGCTGCTAATTTGGCTGGTTTCAGGTGCCAAACACAGCCCACTCCACACCAGAGAAAGGGAAAGTGTTTCTGTAGAATCACAAGCTATTCATATATTGTGCTTAGTTTACAGCGTTTCTCATGATTTTTTCTTTAATGGTATGTACAATTTATTTGGCAAATAACAAACTGAATTCACCCTTTTTGTACCATATTTGAACCAGAAGTCAGAAATGAATCAAACATTCAACCACTAAAACTATGTTTTCTGTTCAGGAATACAAGTAAATAACTATAATTTGACATTTTAATCAAGAAATAATCATATGCCTTTCTGGGTTTTTTTTGTAAAAGATTCCATGGATAACAATAATAAGCATATTTTAAGAGCTTCTAAATCCTGGTGTATTAACCATTACAGAAACACAAAAACATTATTTTAATATAATTACCATTAATTTAGGGCAGCTGTGGGTGGTGGTCTAATAAATGTGTTAAGCACTGTACACACAGTGACAGAAACAGACAGTATTAACATTGCATATTTAATGATGTGAGTTATTTGATTATGTATTGATTGATTAAGATTGTCTAATGTTTTTAAAATAAAGATAATTTATTCTGTGGCAATCACCAAATCTACTTAAAACCATTTTCTTATCTAACAAATATTATATTATATTAGTATATATTTAACAAGCCCCAAATGATTTGCCTCTCGTCTCAATCAGCAAGAAAAAAAATGCTCATCCACACCTAAACTATATCACCTTCCCCAAATAAGAACATATCCTCCATCCAAGCTGTGGGGGATTTCAGAATCAGAATAAAAATATTAGTTAACTACAGTGGAAGCAGTGTGTGTGTGTGTGTGGGACATATTTCCTATTAAGGGGAAATCATTTAATTTTAGCATTCCAGGAGGCCACAGTAATTTCAAAAGAGTTTGTGAGTAAAATGAAAATATGAGTCATGAAAATGTCAGTCAGTAGTTTCATTATAAACAACTCACTCTGTCTCTCTGTCATGTATGACCTAAATAAAAGGATAGTGGTTTATCCTGGTGGCTGCAGGTGTTCAGTGTATGCATTCTGTATAAACGTAGAAGTAAACGTATAATCTCCCCTCAGAGATCCAAGCAGACGCTGGGCCATCATTTCCCACAGCACCACCCCGGAATGGTTGCCGGCATCAACCCTGGTACATCCATGGGTCACATGATGGACATGATGTCACAGTGCCACCAGGCGCCTCCACTACAACACCATCATCATCATCCTCATCATCCACAGCTTCCAGCACCGCCCCTTCCCTACCAACAGCGATGCCACGCGCCGCCGCCTCCTCCTCCTCCTCCTCCTCCTCCACAGCACATGGGAAGCTCGCACAGCCACCGGCTTCACCAGTCAGGGAATGTACCGCACGCTCAGGCTCACCAATCACCGCCTTCACACCTGCACCAGGCATCACCTCCTGCACGCCCACTTTCTGTTCCAGCACAGGTATAGTGCTTTACATTTTGTCATACACTCACCGGCCACTGCTTTAGGATGAAAAGGATATTTATTGTCATTTATTTATTATTACTTTATTGTTTCTTCGGGTTCTCCAGTTTCCTCCCACAGTCCAAAAACATGCAGATTTGGGATTAGGCAAATTTGAGTGTGAGAGTGCATGGTTGTTTTTCTCCATGTAGCCCTGTGATGGACTGGCGACTTGTCCGGGGTGTACTCCACCTTAGAACCTATGTCAGCTGGGGTTGTCCTCTGCGACCCTCACGTGGAGGATAAAGTGGTAGAAGATGGATGGAATATTACTGTTGCCACTGTCTGTCTTGGATCACTTTGTGTGTGCAGCACGGGAATGTCACCAGGTTGTGTGAACTAATTTGACAATGGTTTTAATGTAGCAGGCATTTGTTTGTATTAAAAAGTGAAATACTACAGTTAAAAATCACCTTTCTCACCCATTCTGAGGCTTAGTTTGAACTTCAGCAGGTCATCTTGACCATGTCTCCATGCTTAAATGAACTCCAATGCTTCCATGTGATGGGCTGATTACATATTTACATAAATGCTTAGTTAAACAAGTGTAGCTAAAGATATGACTGTAAGTGAACGTAACACCTGACCCCATATTTCTGCATTTAAGCACAATGAGAGTTAAAATGTTTTCGTTTTGTTTGTTTACAGTTATCACCAGTCGCACAGCAGATGCAGCCCTCACAGCCTTCCCATTCCCAGCATGCAATGCAAGGTGGTAGCTGCAGTGGTGGTGGGCCACGGGAAGGAGGATGCAGCGGCCGTCGCAGGAGGACAGCGGAGCAGGACCCCGACGAGCGCAGGCAGAAGTTTTTGGAGCGCAATCGGGCCGCGGCCACTCGCTGTCGACAGAAGAGAAAAGTGTGGGTGTCGTCGCTGGAGAAGAAAGCCGAGGAGCTGACCCACACAAACTTGCAGCTACAGGTGGGACATGCTCCGTGCACAGACGAGTGTACACATGCAAACACACTTGAATGTTGCTTAATATCACTCTGTGTTCCCAGAATGAGGTGACGTCACTGAGGTCGGAGGTGGGTCAGCTGAAGCAGATTCTGCTCACCCACAAGGACTGTCCCGTCACCGCCCGCCAGAGAGAGGCACAGGGGTACCCCAGTGAGTAAAACTCCACACCCTGTAGCCCCTCGCTAGAAATATCACCTGACGTCTGAAACCAATCATCTCCATGCAAACCTGATGGTATAATTCACATACAACATACCGTATTTGTGCACAAAAGCGAATCCCCCCATGGTGACTTGTTGCCTTCATATAACAAACAAACCAACCTTCTACAAACAGAGACACAGACAACAGATACCAAACAGCACTTAAGAGCCAAAACTCAGCTTTTATCACCATCAGTGCATTAATCCATGCCCTTTAATTCCTGCTGAAAACTAGGAGAACCAGGAAGAAGCCAAACTCAAAACCATTGTTCAAATGCACTCACCTTTCATTCTCATGCTGATTTAGTGTCATTACATTACATTACATGTCATTTAGCAGACGCTTTTATCCAAAGCGACTTACAAGGGAATTGAGTACAACCTGCCAGGATAGTGTTTGAAAAACTCTGTTCTTGCACTGGCAGCTTCACCTTGTATTAAGTCAGTATGGAAAATGCAGACCGGGCCCATCTTGCACTCCAGTCAGGTAAAGACGACGCTCGACGTTAACTGAGCCTGCGACTGACGTAAAAAAAGAATAGATTTTGAAAAGAAAATTTGCACTTTGTAGCTTAAGCGGAAAGCAGCCTTAAATTCGAGCTCTGACGAACAAAGATTATTGCAATATTGGCATGTGTTATATTCATATATTTTTATTTGTGTCTTTTTTTATGTGAATGTTCAGTATTCCCTTGTAAAATAAAAGAGCTATTTTCCTTAAATTGCAACTGTTTTCATTCATTTGTTGCTCACGCGAAAAAGCAAATACAAACTCAGAGCGCACAGAGCGGACAGTCCACACAGGATCAGTGACTTTGATTTGACAGCTGTCTCTGTGTCCAGCTGCAGGAGGAAGTCCCACTCCTGTCGGCCCCGGCTCTCATCTGCAGGCCATCCAACACAACAGCATCTCCACCTCCTCGACAGCCACAGGTGACACAAGCCATGACCCCCAGCCCGCCGGACATTAGCCCTCATCATGTAGAGGGTGGGGTGGGATTGGCTGGCTGAATCCAACCAGACTGAAATAATCTCACCGAAACACCGAACCACGTCTCTTTACATTTTACATCGAACTGGATGAGGTGAATTTATGAATCCACGTGAACACTGAGGTATTATTCTCGTCTTTTTTTTCTGGTTGGAGAAGATACCAGAGCCACACATGGGAGGTACTCCCACTTTCATTTCCGTAACTGGTACAAAAATGTGCTTTGACTTAAAGCTTTGTGAAAAACTGTGATGGTTCATGGCAGTTTCGTCCTGTGTCTTTTCAGAAAGTGTCGTTTTCTGTCGTACGTTTCTGTTCACAGCAAACTCACCTTAGCCTGCCACCCACTGACTATGCACACTATCAAACTAAGCAGTGTTTCAGTTTTCTTTTTCTTTTACTACGTTGTCTTGCACTAATTAAAAAAAAGCCTATATATTAAGTAATATGAATTATCTATATGAATTAATATCTTTCAGTGAGCAGCTCAAAGCGCACATCTTATGCCTTCTCTCTAAAGCCAGAGTTAGTTTGTCAAAACTGTATTTTTCTACGTGTTACTAACACACAAAGACAATTGATTTTTAAAATAACACCTTTGTTTTCTTGGGAAGCCTTTTTTTTTATTTTTATTTAACAACATGCCCTTAAAATGCAAAATAACTCCAAGCTGCACTTGTCATGTCTCAAGCCCTGACCGTTTAATTTAATTTACACTTATTTCAGACTTTTTGTATGTTTAAAGATGTCGACAATCGCTGTAAATGTAATGCTAAAATAAAAAAAGCACTTATTCTGGTATTTTCTTGTGAATCTTTTGTTTCGTTATATGCAATCCACCAGGAAGTGATGCTTTGTCTGCGTGAAATAATCAGTGTAATTCTATTGTGGTCTACTCTGCCATCTAGTGACTGGTTTTATGAGCTGGTGGGTGACCAGGATAACTGTAGTGGCCAACAAAGTAGATCCTTTCCTGACTGGCCTATATTATTATGCGTCAGCCTTTAACACACGTAGAAGCATCTGAAAGTGGATATTTTGCCATTTATACAGTATATGTATCACGAGTAAATGAAAGTGTCTCAAAACTGTATTTTTTCCATACAAGTCATAAATAAGCGAGGATATTATGAGACGTTTGGCTTCCACCCGCCCCTGATTATGTGAACATTGTCTGTGTGCACACGTTTGTATAAGCATGCATGTGTGATTGTGTGTAGTGTGATTTGAGAGTGGGAGGCACTCCACCCTGTCTTTCTCAAACAAAAGGGACTGCATAATTATTGCCAGATCTCATCTTGACACGTATACAAAAGCAGGGATGCACACACACACACACACACTGACTAACATGCTACAGCTATTATTTTCAGTGTATCCCTCACACATGTTTTTAGGTTTTCTCCCCCAAGCTATTTGATACCATATGCAGGATTTCTCATAAAATGTTCCATCTTTTTAAATAAAAGACAGGAAGAATGGTTCACCAGCCTGGCTGAACTGCAAATGAACAAGACTATGAAGAAAGGATTACTTGAAAGCCACAGTAACTCATCCACAAACACTCAAATGACAGATCGATCACATTGTTGGGGATTTTACTTCTTCATGTAATGCAAAAATAATACAAAGTTCCATATAATAGTATAAAACACGATAGATAGGACACACAAAAAAAAGGTGATTTTTTTTTTCCCCTGCCAACCAGCAGCCATCATTACATACTGTACAATTTCAAGACAATATAATGTCTGTTAACTCAGTATTAGCACCATAGTTGAAATCAGTGGTCCATGACTCATGCACACACACTTGCGCTCAAAACCAATCACACGTACAGAGGCGCTCACAGGTGCAAGGAAATGAAGGAAGCAAAAGCAGGAAGAGGAAGTAAGAGGGATTGGACTTCCTCTGATGTCTGAAGAGGCCCTGATGACCTGAGCTGCTCACCATGTGGTCACCATGGACAAGTTTAGTTTGCATAAAAAACCAACCACAAGTGCCAAGGTAAGATTGTTGAATTGGTTTGTTCAACAATCAACAGTATAAAGCGTAAGCACAGAGCAGGTCACTGTTTAGTTTTACACTTTTTCAGTTTTTAGTCAGCGAATCTTTGCATGTCACTGTCTCTGCGAGCAGTGCTGTTGTCCATAAAGCGGTCACAGGGGAACTCGATGAGATCCCCCTCCTCCAGTGGTGCGAGTCGTGCTGGGCGACTGCTCTGGTAGCAGGTGAAGTCAGTGGACACGGACGCAGTGGCCATGGTGGGCCGGAATGGCCGCCTGGTGGAGTACATGTGGCGCACATGCACGGCCGACTTCCTCCTCTGCAGCTTCTTCTTCACGAGCCGCGCCAGCCAGACTCCGCCGATGACGAGCAGCAGCACGGCGTTCCCGGCCAGTGTTGCTACTGTGACGAGCTGGAGGTCAGAGGTCAGCGTGCCTCCGCGAGTGACCGCCTCGGGCAGAGTGACCAGTCCTGCACAGTGGTCACGCGGGGCCACTTGGCAGACGGACCCCGCGACGACTCCTTCCACGCAGACGATGTAGGTCAAACCTGAGCTGAGTTCTCGGAGGATCACAGAGCGAGCCGTACCGTGAGCATAGACATAACGGGGGAAACGATCCGGAGCACCAAACCGGTCAAAGAGAATCCGATAGTGGACTTCAACCAGACCCAGGCCAGGTCCTGATGTGTAGGGGTGATGATCCCTTGTGGTCCAGTAGACGGTGACAGTACTGGACGTCACGTGATCCACTGAGACATTAGTGATAAAATGGCGGTTAAACACACACGGGTCCGTGATTAGAGGCAGAGTCTCCTTCTGGTCTGACCTGAGAAGATCAAACTTCTCTCCTGACTCCTGAGAGGTTGTGGTGACCACTGTGCTTACATCGGTGGTGTTTCTGTCACCTGGTGTGGAAATGGCTGGTGCGTCCGTTCTGGAAGTGACGTTTGACCTCCGTCTCCCTTTGCCACGCTTCCCAGCAGCCTCTGCAGCAGGTCGTGCCCTTGGACTGAGTGACTCCTTTGCTTTCGTTCTTTCCAGTGAGGAAGATGGTTCTGTCACCTCTGGACCCCCCTGATCTCCCTGGATTCCCACATCTTCCTGTCCCTCTCTTTTCCACGTCTCTGCCTCTTTCTTCACCATCACCCCATCCTTGTTTTCCTCTCTTAAACCAACACCTTGTTCCTCTTCTACCTGGCCCTCTCCACCTCTTTCCTCCTGCTCCGCTGCGTCTGTCATTCCCTGCACCTTTTCCAGGACACCCCCTCCACGACTCTCCTCAGGCCCGGTTTGGCTCCTGCACAAGTGGGTCCAGTTTCCGAGCGGCTGCAGCTGGGAGCTGTTCACATAGTCCAGATACTTCCCTCTGAGAGTAGCAGGGTGATGACATTGCACAAAAACAGTCATCAATTTGCCTTGAGAATGTGCTGCAGTCATCCATCTCTTCAACTCCTCCAGGCGACAGTCGCATGTCCAGTTGTTGCCATGGAGATCCAGGTCATAAAGCATGTTATTGAGGGCAAAAATGTCACCAGACAGACTGGTGAGGAAGTTATTCTTAAGCTTCAACACTCTCAGACGTTTGAGTCGAGAAAAGGCCATCGAGTCCAGAGTGGAAATCTGGTTGCGGCTGAAGTCAAGCTCCTCGATGCTCTCCAGAGGGTCAAGAAGACCGCCGGGGATTTCCTGCAGCGTGTTGCCATCAATCAGAAGCTCTTTTAGACTCGACAGCCCCTTCAGAGCTCCGCTGTCCAGGCGAGAGATCCTGTTGTTGCTCAGCGACAGTTTGGACAGCTTCTTCAGGTTCTGGAAGACTTGGTTTCCAATGTATTGAATTTCATTTTCAGACAGAAGTAATGTTGTCAGAGCTTTGAGTTGGGAAAAAGTGAGGACACTGCGTATGGCTGACTGCTTGTTGTGGGCCAGGTTGAGAAAACGCAGGTTGGAGAGTTTGGAGAAAGCATTTCTGTGAATATGATGGAGTTGGTTGGATTCCAGATGGAGATAATGCAGACTGGTCAAACTTGTAAAAACAGAGTCCTGCAAAACTTCTATTGAGTTGCCATCAAGGCGCAATTTAACAAGATTATCCAAGTTGACGAAAAGCTCTGGAGTGATTTTCCTAATGTCATTATTATTTCCATAGAGGATAGTCAACTTCTTCAGTGGCTGTAGAGTCCCATCGGGTACACTTGATAAAAGATTGTGTCCCAAATACAACTCCTCTAGTTTGGAGAGTTTCTCAAAAACCTTGGGGTGAACAGTTTGTATTTGATTGTACTGTAAATTTAACCTCACGAGGTCACTGTACCGTGTGAAGTCGAGGGCGGTGAGGTTGGTGATGAAGTTTCCCGCGAGGCTGAAGATCAGCACCTCCTCGGGCGCTCGCGCGGCGGGTTCGGGCACCGCGCGCAGCCCGCGGTTGGCGCACATGAGGTGCTGCGGCTGCTGACAGTCGCATGGGTCCGGACAAACGCTCGCCGGCGCGGGGGAACAGAGGAATCCATCGAGCGAGAGCAGGAGAAAGCAAACGCCTGCCAGTGAAGTATCCATCCCCACAGCGCGGCTGTGTTCCAAAGTGTTGCCGCTCTGGGTTGTTCAGGTGCAGTCGCCCCTGTCCTCTCTCACGCTCCTGCAGACCATAATCCACTTGTTGGTCTGAAGAGTGAAGAGAGAAGTGGTGATTAGGTCAGGGCTCCATCACTGGACAGCACGATGAAGACAAATTAAAGTCGCGGTGCTCTGGTGCTGCGTCAGGAGGGAGGCTCACCTCCCAGAGTCCCCAGGAAAGAGTACATCCCCCCAAAGTGGTCATCTGCTGCGAATTACAGCTCCGCAGAAAAGAGTTCAGGCTCAGAGCATGCTCTCTCTCCCTCCCTCTCCCTCTCCCTCCCTCTCACTCTCTCTCCCTCTCTCGCTCAAAGAGAGAGCAGATGTGCCCAAGTCTTGACGCACAAGATTTTGCAGTTTTGCACGAGCGCGCAGGCAATCAAATCACACACTTTAGTTTACATTGGCTTCCATTCACTTGTTCAGCCCAAACAGAGCCTTTTCCCAACATTAACCATCGCCAGGTAATGTCTAAATCCCAACCTTTAATCTAACCACATCTAATTCTTAATCTTAACTCAAACCTTAACCGGTTCCTTTAGAAAATGAGTCTGGTCCTCATTAAGACCTGGCTTTTGTTTCCCATGAAGAGTACTGGTCCTGACAAGGTCAGTAGAAAAAAAGACATAACAAAAACAAACAATCACACACACACACACTCGTCTGCAGTGAGAGAGGGAGGAAGAGAGAGATTGAGAAACCCTTTGACCGAGTTTTCTGCGCGCCCCCGCAGCCACCAGGGTCTGAGATCTGGATCCGATCCCTGGTATGGACAAAGCAGACAGGAAGATTGCCTTCCCACGGAATCCCAAGAGAACCCCAGTGTGTTGGTTTCCCTCACAGGAGGGTGCGCACGTGAGCCAACCAGTCACAACCAGTAAAAACAAGCTTTCACAAGCACTTAAATTCATATTGACACTGGTTTTGTTTTGATTTGATGTTCCATGAAAACTGAGTGAATCTAAAATGAATGGACACATCAATTTCCAAGCATGCACTGTGCAGTGGGGATGCCATCATTATGCAGCTTAACTGTAATTACCCATTCTTTCATTACTGTAACCCGCCCTGTGTTGCATGGAGCCATACGGAGCACAGATGGTTCACAATAGCAGATGAGGAATTCATCATGTTTGTTAAGACTGGTGAGGAGAGAGAGAGGTGCCACATTTGAGAGAAAGATCCCTAACATGAACGTAAATGAACTAGTGAGGGTAAAGCATGTATGGAGTTTGGGCAGAATTGAAATGTGTTTGTCAGTGCTCCTGTTGTCACTTTAATTCTAACTTTTAACTCTTCATACCAGGACAGCAGTGATTAGCAGTCTTGTATAAAGTACCTCAAAGGAATATTTAAGGAGTAAAAGTGCAAGTATCTTATCAGAAAATTACTTTGGTAGAAGTTGAAGTCACCTTTTTTTATAATATTACTTAAACATCTTAAAGTACGTATATAACATTTACTGTACCTAAGTATCAAAAGTCATTTTCTGGTATAAAATGTACTTAAGTTTTAGAGGTAAAAGTGAGGAGTTATAGGATTGAGCCATGGTAACTCAGTGGTAGGGCAAGTTGTCTTTCAACTGCAAGGCTGTGGGTTCAATTCCTGGCTCTGCTAGTCTATATGTGTCCTTGAGCAAAACACTTGTCAACCGCATGTGAATGTGTGAATGACAAAACTATAGTGTGAAGCAGCTCAAGGCTAGAAAAACTCTATATAAATACAGACCATTACCAACTCTTCTTCTTAGAGGAAATGTAGTGGAGTAAAAGTAAAAGTTGCTAAAGAAAATATAAATAACAAAGTAAAATACAGATATGTGTATTTTGCATTTAAGTAAAGTATTTGTACTTTGTTACATTACGACACCGAGAATTAGTGGCATCTAATGTGAGACTGCAGATTGCAACAAACTGAGGACGACTCCACTCATCCCACCCTGTTTGCAAGCAGCATGTCAGGGAACTGCTGCCAGGATGTTGATCTTCTTTGTTTGTGTCAGAAGTGAAGCTCTAGCTCTGGCTGGTTTGTCCATGCGGGCTCCTGTAGAAACATGGCAGCTATAAATAAAGGTGATATATTTCATTTCTGCCAATACACACTCCCAAGTGTTGATTGTGACACACTCAATATTCAATATGTGATGTCAGTGCTCATTGTTACAGTGTGCCACACACACACACACACTTGATCTGATGATTACCAGATCTGTGCTAATGCATGACTGCTGCTGTAGCTCAGACCAAAAACGCTCCATGATTTGGTCTCATTCCCATGCATATCTGCTGCTCGACCTCATTGTCAGGCATTATAGCTGTGTGTGTGTGTGTGTGTGTGTGTGTGTGAGTGAGTGTCTGCATATGAGAAAAAGCAAAGTCAAAGGGAAACACAATCCTTGGGGAAGCCCCCTCTCTCTGGGAGGTCATTTCCCGTCTGGCCATGTTTCTATAGCATTTCTGAAACTCTGTAACCCCCACTTCTCAACACCACTATCCTCTTCCACCCAGTGTTGTACTGTAATGTAATAAAGTACAACTACTTTGTTACTGTACTTAAGTACAAAATGCACATATCTGTTCTTTACTTTGTGTTATTTCTATTTCTAGCAACTTTTACTTTAATGCCATTACATTTCCTCTAACTATCTTTGTTACAAATCAGAAGAAGAAGAGTTGGTAATGAAAATGTAAATAGAGTAGCAGAGCCAGGAATTGAACCCACAGCCTTCCAGTTGAAAGACAACTCGCCCTACCACTGAGTTGACGTTACTCAACTCCTCACTTTTTTAATATTTTTACTTCTAAAACTTAGGTACATTGTATATCAGTATTTCATGATACTTAAGTACAGTAAATGTCATATAATTTAAGACTTTTACTTAAGTGATATAAAAAAAAAAGTGACTTCAACTTCTACTAAAGTAATTTTCTTGGTAAGGTACTTTTACTCAAATATCCCTTTAAGGTAGTTTATACAAGACTGTTTCCACCCCACTCTCTCTGGTCTCTCCTTGCCTCTCCCCGAGGAACAAACACAGTGACAGTTTGGCCTCAGACCTCCAGTTCATTTAATGACACTCGCCTGGTTTGTATCAGAGCTGAAAGGACGACACAGAACATTTCATCAGCACAGACTTGTTTTCAAAGAACTAAGAGATTAGAGGTAAATGTAGTAACATTCTGGAGCATGATGAGGCCGAAGGAGTCGTTCCCAAAGTCCAGTGATAGGATGAAACATGGAGTCAGACCAGAGGAGCCAGGTGCAGGTTTACACTGACGCAGAAGGAGACTCTAGTGAGAGGAAACGGTGATTTGACCCAGAGTTAAACAAAGCTGCTGACACAATGGCAGCACAGAGGACCCCGCAAAGAGCTGCCTGCCACTGTGCCCACACACAAAGAGAGCTGCAGACAGGTTTCACCGCTCCATCTTTTCACAATTGCTCTGTGCTCTCCCTGGGCCTCTCACTGTCTAATCAACTGGCCATATGACATTTCAGTCTCTCAGCAGAGAGCGAGGGTGTGTGGGAAACCTGATGCCATCAGTGGAGAGAGAGAGAGAGGAGGGCTTGTATATCTGCTTGCACCCAAGTGTGTCTGTTTCTGGAGATTGACATTTGCGTGTGTGTGTGTATATCCAGATCAGTACAGCTGAGTTTGAGTGTGTGTGAGACGATGCAACATTTATAGGTCGTCTTGGTGTGTTATTTCTTTTCTTTTCTTTGTCTCCTACATAGTACATCCAATAATTACTAATACATATACATTCTCAATATAGTTAAATGGGAAATAAATAGATTTTTACACTTGAGTTTATCACAGAGGAGATTTTCACATGTTTACAATGTGGTGCACAGAGACATTTTTAGGGCATTATAGTCAGTGTTGTAATGTAACAGAGTACAAATACTTTGTTACTGTACTTAAGTACAAACATTCACGTATCTGTACTTTACTTCATTATCTGTACTATACACTTGGTCCGAAGCTTGAAACTGCAACTCTAGTTCCACTCGTAGGGGGGCGGGACCTCATTCCCAGAATGTAAACAGTGTCCGCCATCTTTGCTAACAGTTATGCTAACAGCACCAAGTGTCACTGGTGGGCACGTAACAAAGAAAAGAAGGAAGATATTTCTCAACTTAGTTCTAATAATACAACGCTAAATGCAAATCGGTGAAGTATTCCTTTAAGTACAGTAAATGTCATATACTTTAAGATTTTTACTTAAGTAATATTATAAAAAAGTGACTTCAACCTCTACCAAAGCAATTTTCTGGTGCTTTTACTCACGTATCTCTTTTAAGTACTTTATACAAGACTGATTATAGTAGATGCATTCACACAGAAAGAATTGGATGCTGTTGGGAGACGTTTGCCTTTGGGGCTTTCTGCTCGAAGGCCTAACAGCTTTAAAGGCTCTCTGACTTCGGGGTTTTGTTACAACTAAGCAACAAAAGGAAAATATTGTGGATCAAGATCATCAAAACAGATCCTTTCAAAAGCAAAACTAAGTGTTTTTATAGGCAAAACCCCATTAAAGCACATTTTCCATGTGCAATTCAGACAGTCAAATAAAAACATAACGTGATATGACATTTTAATGTGTGACCTTTAAAGATACACATGAACTGTGCAGCCTTTTTCTTGCAGGATTTAAAGTAGGATAAGCTGACTGATTACTCATGCTTGCAGCACGAGAATGATAATAATCTAAACTGCTTAAAGTGAATTTTACAAAAAATGTCAGTACATTTCCACAGCTGCTCTTACAGTAAATACTGTATAAAATTCGTTTTTTAAGTGTACTACAAGGGTAAAATGCTGCGACTTATCATTCATTGACAGATAAAGCGCACGCACTAGCGCACAATCACACATAGGACCACAAAAACTCATGATGAAAAGCTTCAAGTGATCATGAATCATGTACAGCACACAGATACAAACACAACAGGCTTGATGCTATACGGATTAATGACGCTCACACAAAGTCACAAAACCAGCAGGAAGTTGTGCTTGTGGAAACATGTGCATGCCATTGAACCTCAGAACGCAGGGGGAATCTCTGCAGATCACAATTCCCTGCAGGCACCGCACAGACAAGCCGTATGGTGACACATCCTGGTAATGTTACACCACATGAAACTGGCGTGAATCTGGGGCTTATCATAGCAATCGGTGCAAAGGATGGGCTCTAATGAATGGAGATTAACTGCAGATTTGTTCGGATAATGCTCTTATCAACGGTGTATGGTTCCAACACAGAGCAGGGTTAAAAATGATGTCCATTTGAAGAGAAAAAGATTTGACCAGTCAGTCGTTTTGTTTGTTTTCCATGTGTGCAAGTACAATAAGAACTAGTGATGTGATTCTGCTGCTATTCATTAGGTCCTTTGGTCTTTGAACGAATCAGTATGTATCGGGGATAAAGGCAGGAGGGCAAAGCAAAAGGGAATGAGGAAGTGGGATTGTGTGAGTACGGGTGTGTGGGGAGGGGTGGGGGTGGGGGGGAGTTTACATGAACAACAGCTGCTGGGATCATTAAGTGCTTTAGCTGGAGCTGAGAGTCATACATCTAGTCCGCGCTCACAGACTACAGCCGTGTGTGCATGTCTGTGTGTTTGCGAGTGGATGACTGACTGTGTTTATACACTCAGCAGGAGACGCTGAAAGAGCCTCTGTGCCCTCTGTGCAACACGTGTGTGTGTGTGTGTGTGCGGGGCAGCATGTGAGCAAGCAGAGGCTGATGACGACCCCCTCTGTCACTGTTGCACTAAAGATGCAGTCGCATATACAGTTAGGTGTAAACCATGAATGAGACAATAGTGAGTGTAGCAGAGAACACCTGGGCCCCCGTGCCTGCAACAGTCCACGTTCCAGTTGCTCCCCTGCTTCACTCATCCAGCTGGTTCCCATCTAAGGCAGAGGGAAAGGAGGGCAAGATGGAGGGGAAAGAGAGGAGAGTCCAGTTGCAGCAACTGCAAAGCCGTTCTCTTGACTCTTCTCAGTACTAAGAATTACATCAAAATCTGGGATGGCCATGAACAGCCCACTGAAAGCACACCGTGGATCAAATGGCTGATTAGAACAACACAAGTCCATCATGCAATGTGGAAAATGCATTTGCAAAACATTCCATTCTGCTATGGGAATGCTATTCCCCCTCTTGCCTGACCTCTGAGGGTCACGCTTGGTCTCTGAGACCAATATGTCGAACAAGTCGATGGGGGGAGGACAAATTGGAGGAGAAGAGAGAGAGAGAGAGAGAGCGGGTAAAGACGAAAGAAAGGAGAGGGGGGTAGGAGAACATTTAGGGTTTCACTCGACCCTGTGAGAGTAAAGAATGGAGGGAACAGAGCAAGGAGAGGAGGATAGGAAGGGAGGTACTTGACATCTGGAAAAAATCAGAGTGCTATTGCCCCGTTGAAAGGGTGGAGAGACTGAAGGGGGAGATAGAGGAATAAGGACAGTAATGTAAAAGCTTGTGTGTATGTGTGTGTGTGTATACTGAGAGGGCAACGCTTTGATCCATGCACTCTGATATTAACTGTCTGCATGCACATAATCAGCCCCAATCACATAATGACACATAGGGAATGTGACGTCTTTAGATCTCGAGGTCACTGGGTTGAACAGAAGATAGCACTTTAGACTGCAGGAACAGAAACACCCTGAAATCTGCGATCACAAACACGATGCACATGTGCACATGATCTGTGGCTGAGCATGGTCCATTCAGTCTAACACCAACAAGGCTGAAAAAATGTGGGCTTTATGAGTCATTAGAACAAAGTCGTCAGTCAGTAAAAGTGGAGAGCGGAGACATCTGATCTGCAGCTGTCAACTGCAGTCCCTGCCCAGTTTTGCCTCTGTGCAATGTCGCCCTCTGCAGACTAGGACAGTTACAGGAGTGTGGTGATGTTGGAATTGAGTGCTTGGGCCTTGCAAGCTTAATTTTTTGGTTGCTCTTCTTCACAGTTGGTCTAAACAACGTCCTGACCCACAGGAACCTTGTGTAGCAGATAGTTTGTGGTAATTTAATCTATGTCAATGGCTCCATGTACGTGGATGGTTGTTTGTGTCTTTGTATGTGGCAAACTATCCAGGGTTTACCCCGCCTATCGCCCTATGTCAGCTGAGATTGGCACAGCACCCACCACAACCCTCATGATGAGGTTAGAAGGGGGAAGATTAAATACCTGAAGAATTATTGCCAATAATGTCAACACTTTTGTTTATGCCATTAATCAATAGTTACTATGTTTACAAACATCATACAGTCCTCTGATGACAGCGTAGCTATACTGTATGTGAAATGACACAGAATAAATGGTTTATGAGACTTAAAGAAACATCTTGAAAGAAACTGAAAATAACGGATTAACTGATTACTGATTCCTACTGATTTCACTACATGGTGTTCAAAAGATGATTTTTCGTTACTAAATGAAAAACTGCACAGAAAAGTGATCACATGGAAATGTAAGAACAATAATTATTGACAGAACACAGAGACGTGGTAGTAATGGAGGGTGAAGAGAGGCCATCTGGTAACTTTTATCTCGGGTTAATCTAGTGGATCAGAGGTCAGGTTCAGCTGCAGAACAACCTCTGTCCTGCTCAAGGGCAAGATGTCCACTATTAGAGGCGTGTTGTCCTCCTTGAATCTTCTTCTTTTGGCCTTTAGCCGCTCATCTGCCTCCATCTTGTCCTCTCCCTTGTGTCCTCTTCTGTTACACCAACTGTCCTAATGTCCTCCTTCACAACATCCATGAACCTTTTCTGTGGTCTTCCTCTTGTCCGCCTGCCCAGCAGATCCATCTTCATTATCCTTGGTCCAGTATAATCACTATCCCTCCTCTGCATGTGACCAAACCATCTCAGTCTTGACTCTCTTACTTTATTTCCAAACTGTTCAACCTGAGCTGTCCTTTCGAATATGTATACTTCTAATCCTGTCCATCGTGGTCACTCCCAATGAAAATCTCAGCATCTTCAGCTCTGACACCTGAGTCTCACTATCACTGTTCTGGCCAACTCTATACTGTATATTCGTCCTTGAATAATCCCACTTCAAAGTCTCATAGATGGAGTAAATTACTGCCTTTAATTTGAACAAAAACTCCTCATTGTGCAGTAACTATATCTAACCTGTAGATGACACTGTCATATCCTTTTGTGTATTCTGTTCTGTGAGGTGAGTGCAGATTCTTACAGTATGTACTGTATGTATCGTCTTTTATTGCATTGTCTTTTTCATGACAAATTGTTTCCATTATTCCTTTTATAAAAGAAGACTTCAATGGTGCTATTAATAGAACATACTTGTGGTACGGTATCATCAGCTGGTTCATTTATCAGTATAACCACCTCATTGAAAATGTGTGCGCGCAGACTGGGATAGACAGGCGTGTTTCAGAGTGTTTATGCTGTCAGGTATGCAAGGGTGTGTTCCCTCAGAAACAATGATGCACATGCATGCGTAGGTACCAAGTAATTTGAAAGGATATCTGCCCGAGTATGACAAGAAAAGATCTATGACACAAATGCCGATAATAATCTCCACTTCCTGTCTGCTCTGCTACCAAAATAAAAACATAACATGTCAACAATGAACATTTAGTTTCTCTAAGTCATGCTTCCTTCAAAGTCCAAACACTGTCATTAGTTTTGTTGGGTCTAGGTTTCTGGACACACCCGGCTCTAACTCTCCCTTTTCACTGACATTCTTTTCTCCCCTCTCTCTCTCTCTTTTTATGTTTTCTTGTCCCTCTGTTGCCATAGAAATAAGCCCAGGCAGGAAGTGACAGCCTCATGCCCATGCAAAGGAGGAAATTTGTTTTGTTGGGTAAACAAATCCGAAGGTGGTTGGGAACGCTACAAGGACAAAAGAGGAGGAAAGACTGAGTACAGCTCTCTCCTAGGAATGCACGAGGTGCATCACTTCATCACAGAGGACAGAGAGACAGATATTAAGTACAAACACATGCTCGTTCAGTCTGCACACACACACACACACACACACACACACACTCACCATGTCACAAAGAAACTTCAGCACTTGTGGGAAAAACTGTCTTTTGCAACCAGGAATTCTGAGAAGCACCAAACAATCTGTCATCACACGGTGCGTGAAGCAACAACAGATGAGACAGATTATTAGCACATACTGTATTTCCACACTACTGATGTATTAATATTGTACTTTTTTACAGTACAACACTATATTTATTGGTTATTTATATGTATTTATTGACAGCAGCCAATTTGGGGCTTAAACATAAAGTGCTATACTTTAGTTGGCTGCTCTCCTTATAATAATCACTTTTTGGCCCTTTTTTTGCATTATTTTACAATAAATGGATACAATAAGTGGCAGATATACATGGCATATGGAATAAATTAAATTAAATTAATGAATGAATCATGTTCATAAGAAATAACCAAATTAGAAAAAGGGTCGTCGTGTGGCCGTAATTCCATCACATAAATCTAGTAGCCTAATGATAACACCACCTTGTCTTCTGTCCTCTTTGATATTTTTGTTTACGTCATTTTATGGTCTGTTTAAAAAGGGGGTCAGCCCTAATGTACCGCCTTACCTGCTATCCCCGCCTAACTTTGCTATGTCCTCAATTGTGATTGGCTGCAAGGAGCGTTCGTCACTCCTGCCCACTGAGCAGGCCACGCCCCCCTGAAACACACACTCGCTCATTGAAGCGAGGAGCGGAAAAATATCCAGGAACTGTACGTCTCTACTGTCATGACAGGACGCCGCAGCTCTCTCCACGGAACCGTAAGCATTAATTTTCACGAACTCGTGTGTCTCCCGTGACTCTTTGTCTGTGTGCTTTCGCTGTGACCGCTTCGCTTCTGTTTGAATTCAGCGGCAGAGTTGACGGTGCCCCCGCCGTGGTGTCTCGCGCCGACCGTTGCCACGCTGAAAGTGGCCTTCGATAGAATTATTCATTGACTTCTCTCCTGCCTGGCATGTACTGTGTAGTTCTGCTCATGTGTGTGTGGATATCCGTGGACAGTGTCACGGTGGTGCGTGGGCTCATGTCGCGGCTGTGTGAGCAGAGTTTATCAGACCACACGATTTTTTTAAATGGACATTTGTCTGCGCTGCTGATACGTAGAAACAGGAACTGAGCGAGGCTGTTACCTGTGCTACGTGGACTGTGGAGTTAGCCCACCTTAGTGAATGTTTAATGAAGTTTGTAACACTTTTTATTTATTTATTTATTTATTTATTATGTCTCTTGTATTGTTTACATGCCGATATCCGATATGACGATAAATCGGCAGTGCTTGGGCAGATAATAATTTAACCTGTAGAGGACATTTTTCACAGTCTTTTCTGTGTTGAAATTCACCTAATATTTTGCCTACTCATGTAGCAACAAATGCAGATATACATTTACTTCATTGAGCAAAATAAATAAACAAGTTAAATAATATGTTCGTTTGCCGATATCCAATTTTACATTTTAAAACCAATATCTGCCGATACCATGTAGATAATATCGTGTATTCCTATTTTATCCATGCATTCATCCTTTTTCTACCACTTTATCCCCCACACACGGACCACAGGGTAAACTAGAGCCAATATTTTGAGTTTTAATGTTATTTTTGAACGTTTATTTTATATATTTACTAGCAATTATTGTGATTATTGCTGATAAATTAAACTATGGTTGTTACAGTGAGTTCCAATTGCATACCGAGATCATATCAAGGATGTAATCTTGTTTTTCCTGTTTAAACTGACGTCTTTCTCTTTCACTTTAGTGGCTTTAGCACTATTTTATACCGCACAGGATCAGTTTATGCTGGAGTGGTGATGGAAACACTGTCACCGTGCCACGCACAGCCGCATGACACTCTCATCTCAAACCAGGCCAGTGTAAATGAAACTGGAAGCTAGTTTATAAAGTTGTAATGAAGGTCAATGAAGTGTTTAGTTTTTTAGTAGTGGTATGATTGGAGTATGTAAGACATTTAAATTATTCTACA
Source organism: Solea solea (assembly GCF_958295425.1). Lineage (NCBI taxonomy): Eukaryota > Metazoa > Chordata > Actinopteri > Pleuronectiformes > Soleidae > Solea > Solea solea. The sequence continues at coordinate 11,664,271 of NC_081153.1, read as the reverse complement.
AAACAGGTTTTGTATAATCTTGCGATAGTGTCATAATTAGTGCAGAGACAGGACAGGAGATTGATCTGCAACTGTTCTTATATGCAAATGAATAACTTGTTTAAGAACAATTGTTTGATTGTTTTGTTTGTTGTTGATCGTTGCTTCTCCAGTGTATTTCTCCTCTGATATTATATCATTTTAAAATGAGTAACTTTGGGTTACTGGTGACTGTTATTTGGACAAAATAGGACTTATTTATGATCTTACCCTAGACTCTTCAGTTCTAGCACCTTCTGACACTTTTTGACTGCCAGTTATTTAAACTAGTATTCTGTATATTCTTCTGGATGTGGTTTTCATATGAGTTTCTAGGTTTTTACTGCACCCTCACTCAAATTTTGATTGTAGAAGTAGGTAAGGCACTACTAATAACAGACTACCCAACAGCCTGTACTGAGTTCAAACCTGTGTTCTGGCATTAATCTGCCTGTTTGAAATATCTTCAATTCAATTCGATACTTGTCATAATAACAACAAGATATCAAACAAACTCTTATTACTTATATCTTTAAGCAAAACATTGAGATCCGGTTAATATATCTAGGGGGATTTGTTCAAAATCTGCCCCCTGTGCACCATCGTAAGCCAAATCTTAGGAGGATTTGGCCTCAAGCATCAGTTCAAATCCCTCATCCACCAGCTGACCGCTGTCCAGCCACAATGTTTATTCCTGTTGCAGAATTTCTGAGCATAAACATCCTGTGTAGCGTGAGTCACTAAGTTATCTTTAAGTCACTCTCTTCTTTACGCAGCAACACCCACTTAAAAGCCGGTAAATACAGAGCACTCCTGCCTCGACTTATATTTCAAGTGGCCACACTGAGTACAGCATGTCTGTGATCTCTCTGATGGTTTCATAAGGTTATAGGATGCCCTACTTCCAGTCAAGCTGGCTGGTCGTCACTGAGACTCGAGTGAAATCACAATTCTGCTGGTAACAGTACCACCTCTATAAATAGCCCCTTTTTAGCCAGTTTTTTCAAAAAAGAAAATAAACTGTATGTATTCTTGCCTTTGTTTTTTTTGTATCCATAGCAACTCGTGATTGAGCCGTAGCATAAAGTGCCCCTTGTTTCAGCAGGGAAGAGACAGAAATACATATTTGATGAAGATTTCTGAGAAACAAAATGCAAAGACACACTGAGGCAGCTTTTTTATCTCTTTGATCACTTGCTGATACCCATATTTGATTTTCTCTGCCCGCATGCAGCAAATACAGGCAAGGTGAAAGAAAAAAAGTTGTTATTTATATCTTCAAACAAGCCAGCAGCACTATCAGCCAGTACACTCAGTCAGATATGGGGTCAGATGTCAGATAAGCTAAGTGCTACCGCCACCAACCAATCTAAAAACATAAGTGCTACTACAACACAGGCGTCATGCTTTTTTGTTGCAAATTTTAAATTTGCATTTTGATATATGAAGTGGCTCGATGCGTGATTAATTTCAGTCAGATAATCAGTGGATCATGCCCAGCTTTAACTCCATAAATCTGTGAAGAAGCTTTTCCGGTAGTCTGTTGCTTCACTGAAGGTAGAGTCACAGATGGGGGCAGATTTGTGAAGACCCTTTTTGCAGTCCCAGTCTGGCAGTACTGAGGAGGATATATAACTATGTGGACTTTCACTTTGATAGCAGTCCTGCTGTTGAGAGAGTGTGTATCAGGCTGAAAGCAGATGGACTGGCTGCTAAGTCCACACTTGTGGTTTTGTCATGCCAGGACTGGAAACTCCAGCCTGATAATTCCTCGGGCTCTAGTCTTGTTGTTTGTCATGGAAACTGCTGAACAACAAACTTTGCTTTTATGAACAGCACATGACTTTGTGTAAATATGAACAAAGCGTGTTGCCTGTAGTCGTGCAGAATTCCGTAGTTCGACCTAATAATATGGTGACTAAGCATTGTTCAAGTTTTAATTAAGTGTTGCCTTTTGAAGTAGCCCTCCTCTGCACTTCAGTTTGTCTGTGTGCAAAGTGTTGGGCTGGGCGATATGACAAAGAAAGTGATCACAGTAAGAATTTTTATGAATGTATAAAGTAAAGTAGGTAATTTATGTATTACTTTTATGAGCAAAATGTTGAGGAAGCCAATTAACTGTGGTTTAAAAAAATTTAAGGACAGAAAACACTTTTTTGGACCAAAATATTGTATTCTTGAAAACAATCAACAGAGTAATCAATAACTGATTTGAGTGTTGTTTTTTTTTTCAAATTCTCAGATTTTTCAGCTTCTTAAATATGAATATTTTCTGGTGTCTTTGCTCCATATGAAAAATAATTATTGAAACTGAATAATTTTGGTTTGTGGACAAAACAAGATATTTGAGAATCATAATTTACAGGTTTGGTAAACACAGATCAGCATTTTTCAACATTTTCTAATATTATACAGACCAAACAAGTACTTTATTAATTGATTAATTATGAAAAGAGTCATTAGTTGCAGCCTTATATGTTTATGCTTTGTGCAAACACAACGGTATAGACATTTACCTTATGTAACCTTCATTTAGCATCAGAACTCAAATTATGTTTAATTTGTCCATTGTAGGCTATTATAAAAACATGGTGGTTCAAAATGGTGGCCAGAACTTATTGTGATTAAAATGTTACCCAGCCCTAAGAAGGATATTTTTGCCACAAAGCTTTAAGTGTAGTGGGCTTTTCCATGAGGCGTGGCACTCTGTTGGTTGCTATGAGTGGAACGGGTCAGAGAAAAAAAAAGGCCCTTTCTTCATCTCTTTGGTGCAGTGAGAGAGAAAACATGCTGGCCTGGTGCTGTACTATTAATGATTGACTCCCATTACGTAACACTGAAGGTGAAACCCCAGCACTTCTAGTCTTACAGTTCCAGGAGTCTCAGAACTGGTGAACAATACTACAGTGATCACTCAGTCGAGGTAAGTGGGGCACTCCGTGGGACATTTTGAGACTCCAATGTCCCAGCTTTATCTACAGAAGTTACAGCACAGGAAAGTGTTGTCGATAAATGCGTAGGAATCTCACGAGCTATGAGGAAGTGTCATGAGGCACTGATGCTTCAGACAAGAATGTATGCATCAATACTCAGATCATTTTTTGAGGCTGTGCTGTAAGGAAGTGTGTGGTGTTGCAAACTTAACCAAATGTATAAAGCTATTGTTTGCTGCTGCCCTCAGTCGGTGTTTTTTCAAAGACAGAGCTGGACATTTTCCCATGGAGGCCCTGGATGGCCTGCTTTTTTTTTTTTTAAGTCTACACACGGATGTATTCACACAGATGAAACTCTCTTGGAGTTATGTGCAATAAATTCCTTATTACTTTTATACCCATGAAGCTTCAGATAAAGACATGTCAGAGCAAGAAACACAGCCGCACCATGAGCTAGTTCCAGCTCCTGTTTTAAAAGCTGTTTCAAAACCCTGTCTGTTCGTCCAGTCTGTGCTTCAGAGCTGTGGAGTAAGTGAGCCACCCATGTGTTTCAGTCTGCTTTGAGCAGAGTGTTGGCTGTAGCTAGCTGTGTGTTATGGTGTGTCGGGGTATCGAAGCATGGAGCACATTCTTTCCTGTTGATGACTCATGCCCTGGGTTTGGTTCTGATTGTAAGCAGGGCCTCAGGGAGGTGAAGAACACACAGACACGCACTCAAACTAGCCAAAGGCCAAACTGCTGGCACCAGATTTTACCGATCAGCAACATGTTTAAAAACTACATGTTTACACGAATGTGCACTTTGTAATATGAGCACATTAGGACCACGGGCAATCCTCTCATTGTGTTACTGCACCTGACTGGGATGTGCTCTGCTCAAATGACCATGCAGCCACATGTTTTTACTCTTTAACATGATCAGCATTTACAGTGTATGGCCATAAATTGCACGTAGAGGTATGAAATAATGTATGCACATGCATACAAATAAGTAGGGCAGGTCTTTGGTGTAGCATTACACTGAGGATGTGGTTTTCCCTGCACAACCCATATAACAGTACAATATCTCTGCAAACATAAGACAAAGCTCCAACACCCACTTACCTGAATTATTGAAAGGCTTCACCATCACCTTTTCATATAAAGTGCTGTTAATTTAATTTTTAAATAATCATTTTGCATTAATGTTGTGGCATCTGGCATTTGCAAATGGAAGCCACCAATGGAGTCTTAACTTTTTATTAATTTTTTATCTGAACGCCTGATATCCTGCATGTTAGAGCATTAACTTCTGCTGTAGTACTCCCAATTCTCTCATGTTTGTTTACTAGTCGACTGTTGATCATAAAACCCGGTACCACATTGCTCATAAACGCTGCCTGAAACCTTTTTTTGAGTTCATATATATGTATGTGTTCTTAATTCAAAGTTATCTCAAGGTCTTTGTGAGCTCCTGGCCAAGGTTGTTTGGGATATTTGTGTTGAACTTCGTTTAAGCAAAGCTTCTTTGGGTTTAGGGGGATTTCATATCCACAGTTAGGCTGTTGACATAATAATGTCATAGACACAGTGAGTAAGTGATTCCTTTCTGCTTTTATCTGTCTGGTCCTGCTGCTCTTCTTTAAATGTACTGCTTTTACATCAGTTTCTGATTAACCTTTCTCCACAGTGCGGACTGTTGTGGCGTGGCCTTCAAAGGTCAGAGTGAGGATCCTAGCTGCTCTGCTCTGATTTGTGTTACTGCGGTTTCTACGGAAACGAGACAACGGTTGGCAAAAAGCGGTGGAGCTGCATAAAGATGTCGTCGCCCACTCACAGTGACAGCAGTGGCTCCTCGAAACATGACAGCCACCAGGTTTGTTATGAGTCTACATGTGTCTGTGTGTCTGGGTGTGTGTGCGCCGGCATTTCCTATGTGAGTGAAAAAACGTGCTTGTAGCTACTCCTAATATTTCAGTGTTTGTTTTTTTCTCTATCATTACCTCACATTAAAGTTGCAGAATTTGAAAGCACTGTGGTGGTGTCCCTAATAATGAGAGTTTCTTGCAAAGATCAAATATCGAATATGTATTTAATTATTGAAGGGCTATATCAGGTTTTTTTTGAAGTGAGGTTGTAGGAGGTACGGACATAATATTATCAACAGTTTCTCTGGACATGCCTGGCAGCCTGGCCCCCAAAATACACTGGTTGCAGAACAGTTTTCTCGTCGTACTTCTCGCATGAAAATACACTGTATATGTTGTAAACACAAAAAACGGAGCAGTAATTCTACCAACCGAAGAAATAGGAGCATGCTGGGCTTGTAAGGATTCGTTCTATGATGTAGTTAAGTGAAATACGATGTGGTGTCAACATTTATTATTTTCCTACTTCCTCTCCCGCTCGTGCTGAATTCTGCTGAATTTATGCAGCTCTGTTGTGGCATCCGCCAGAAATAGATGTGCTGCGTATTCACTACGACCTTCCGCAACTGAGCGGACCTGACACACAGCCGTATCGGTGGGACGCCGGATCGGAAATGCAACGCAACCGTTACGCAACCAGTGTATTTTTTGCATGACACTCACTTGAACTGAATGAATGAATGAATGGCCATTATTGACAGAAGATAAAACAGTTTCTAGCCACAAAGAGTCACCTTAATAAGATATATCCTGCTGAAGCCTACAATATTTTCAGAATTGGCATAGATTTTGTTTGGTGAGCCTCTGGTTAAGAGCTGTTTATCCTCTTTTCCCCGATGGCAACCACCTTCCCCTTAAGTGTGTGACTTCATAGTTAAGTGTTCTTTGAAAGGCAAACCACACCCTTTAATACTGCAAAAGTGGTTTAAGTAAATAAATGTTTTTACAATATCTGGTATGCACTTACTTGGTGATGATGATGGCAATGATGATATGTGTCTTCACAGGTTAAATGTGTGTTATAACTTGTTATTGTGTGCTTCTGTTTGTCTCTTCAGGACAGCTGGGAGATTGTGGAGGGGCTCAGGGGGGTTTCTGTCAGCATTCCGGAGCCTGACAGGCAGCATGGTTTCCTACTCAAGAGGAGGAAATGGCCCATGAAGGGATGGCATAAGGTTGGTACCTGACCTGCCCACTTAAACCAAGCAGACAGCAACAGCAGCAAGGCACCAATTTGTAGTTACATAACAAAGCGTCTACCCTTCTGTGGTCCCGTCATGAACTTAAGACTTATTGTCACCGTCAGCTTCTGTGCTTTGGATAAAAGGTTTATGGTGTACTTTATTTCCTGTTGGTATCCAGACTGAACCAGTTATACTCATTCTCCCGAAGTGTCCAACTAGAAATCTGACCTGCTGTATTTTAATACCTCAAGCTATTTCTACATTTCCCCCTCTTCACTATTATTACCCTCAGTGTTTCCTTCTTTCCATTCTTTTATGCTCCCTTTCTGTTAATGCTGTATCCCTGACTCATTTTCCTCCCCCTCTCCTCTCTCTGAGTGTACTCATACTCAGCTGGAAACTTCTGCTATACAACATGACAGAGGAAAAAAACTTTAACCCACAATGAAGCATCAACTAATGTCAGTGAAGTGCTTTTTTTTTTTTTGTTCATTGCAAAACTAAAGTGAGCAATCTGTGCTTGTAAGCTGTGGTCAAGTCTATAAATGGTCATTATCCACAATTCTTATCAATGCTTGTTTCATTGCTGCTGTTATTGACTTTGAATGTCAAGGTCAGTGGGAAGTAGTTGTTATTGGTGTAAAGGTGCACAATGTTTACATTTTACTGGGGTTTTTAACTATTGGTTAACCAAAGAGTGCTATAAATCCAAACATTCAAGGATGGCAGCAACTGGAAAAAAGAGTAAGCCCCAATGATTCATGATACATTTCTTCTCACATAGAGGTACTTCCTGTTGGAGAAAGGCATCTTGAAATATGCAAAGCGTGAAAATGATGTAAGTATCACCTCAACAGCATTATCTGTCATTTCTACGTAATGGCACATACTAACAAAGTGGTTTTGCACAGCTGAAGAAGGGAAAGCTTCACGGCTGCATAGATGTTGGCCTGTCGGTCATGTCAATAAAGAAGAAAGCCATGTGCATTGACCTGGACACGGAGGATAATATCTATCACCTGAAGGTAACGTATATGAGCCTAGTTTATTTGAATTTAGCTTCAGAATTCCATATTGCTCTTGCACACACATGCAAATGCTGCAACACCTACAACTTTTTTTCCCATTGATTTCCATGGTCTGTTTTATATGAGCACTTTTTTTCCAAGTTGATGCTCCTAACATGACTATGTCTTAGGTGAAGTCTCCAGAGCTGTTTGATGAGTGGGTGTCAAAGCTGCGTCATCACCGTGTGTTTCGGCAGAATGAGATCGCCACATATCCCCATGAGAAGAATCTTTTCTACCCCCATGCCTCGTCCTCCCCCTCCCTCAATGACTCTCTGAGAAAAGTATGTTTTTTTGTCCAATGCAGCAGTGCTCTGTAGGAAATATTTGGCAAAGACATTTTTGGTGAGATGTAGTAGTATATCTCTTCTTTTTCTCTCTCAAACAGCGGTCTACTCTTACCAAACAGGCATCGCTTCACCAGGCTAAGGTCAGTTCTTGGCTACATTGCTCAGAGGACATGGACAAGTGCTGCAAAGGTTAGTTGCTCATTGTTCTTTTTCCTCTGCTAATTAAATCTTACCCTCTGTTGTTTCTTGAAGTGTCAAACTGAATCTTCAATGTTCTATTTCTCATCACTGTGTCTGCATGCACCAAAACTTTCATCTGATATTCATATCTGTTTTTCACTCAGACTTGGAGGAGGCTGAGTCATATCTGCTTGAACTCAACATGCTGCTGAAGAGTATGGAGGTCCTCCACCGGACATACTCGGCTCCTGCCATCACTGCACTACAAGTAAACAAAGGCACACAGATGAACTTAGCAGAGGTGTAAAATTTGGATGAGATCCTTGTCTTCATTCCCTCTGAAAGTGCTTTGGATGTATGAATATTGTAGCTGATGTTGGCCACAGTAGAGTGATATCTTGCTCGTGGAATTAATGTAATGTTTTAGGGTCTGCATTGTCATTTTGTTGTTTACCCTGCTGCAGGCATCTAATTATGACATCCCCAAAAAGGAGAAGAGACCAAAGAGGTGGCGATCCAAAAACAGTGGCAAAGAAACCAAAACCACACTTCAGGTACAGTTACTTACTTAACTTATTTTATGTTTATGCTTGTTCACAATTATCCACCAGTAAAAATTAAAGGAGGTGAATGATTCACAATTCTTTATCTGTGTTTGTCCCTCAGGTCCCAAGCTGTATCTCCTCCAAGTCTCCTCGTCTTCACGCCTCCAACCCCAACCTGTCCACCACAGAACCCAACACACAGGAGGCCTGTCCTGATTCCCCAGATTCTCCTATAGATGTGTCCCGTCTACAGGAGGACTTCTGCAGGCTGTCCAACAACCGTGAGTCCCTGCCCATATCAGCACAAGATCACTCAGAACATTTATTTTCTTCAATAGAAGAAGAAGAAGAAGAAGAAGAAAAATGCTTGTTTTGCTTCTACATGTTAGTTTCCATGACAACCCCATAGGTGTTGCTGTCTCTGTTTTTTGACTCTGGCTTTTGCTTTGCTCTAGTCCACACCACACTGAAATCAGCCTATAGTTCCCTGGTTGCAGAAAGAGAGAGGCTGAAACACACCATTGACATGACGCCTCCTCAGCCAGTGCAGGTCATGGGCTTAAAGTCGGCTTATGCCTCAGTGAGTGACTCTGTGATTCAGAACCTTTAATTCCACACATTTATACCATATTTGTTTTATACCACATACATGGCTTCTTATCGTTTGAACAGGAATGTTCAGGCGGCTCCCAGTCCTTGGTCCACCAGGTTTCCAATGAGAGCAGAGCAGACTCTGTATCAGAGTTCTATGATGCTCAGGAGTATCTGCTGACCTCTTCCTCCTCTGAGAATGAGGTCAGATACTATCTTGTACCTCGTCCTACTTCTTTTTTGTCATGTTTACTAAATGCAGACACAGTTCTACTTTCTATACAGAGTTTGAGAATAGAGTCTATTGAAGGAGAATGAGAAAAGTTTATGAAAAAATGATATAATGATCCTTGTATAATAATTGCATTGTAATGGTAATGGTATTCATAAATGACTCTGACAACATCATTATTTATTGATTTATAATACACGTTTTTATACATTTATTGGTAGTTCAAAGTCAACTCAAGAACTGGAATTTGGGATTAGACCCTAACTAAAACTAGTTCCTGCAAACCTTGCACGTGAAGTACAGTTTGTTATTTTTCTATTCTGGTGATGAAAGAGTCGTCGCTTTGTGTGTGTTCATCTTTTGATGCTATGTTTTGGACGCTTGCTGACCTTTCACCATTGATTTTTTTTGGGGTGTGTCTCCAGGTGTCAGACGATGACTCATACATCAGTGATGTGAGTGACACAATCTCCATGGATACCTACAGCAATGAGGGAGGCAGTGTGAGGCACAACTCTGGTACATGATTGTTCAGCTTGTTCTCCCTGGGTGAAAAGGGTGCTACTTCTGCAATATATCCTCATCTCCATCAAGTTAGTTTTGAACAACAAAAATATCTAATTGTTCCCTCCTCCCCTCTTCTTCCCTCTAGACAGCAGTGTGATAACTCTGACACGACGGCGCTCCATGCTGCCTTCTCCCTGTCCCGCCAGCAGCGTGAGCCTGTGGAACATCCTGAGGAACAATATTGGAAAGGACCTGTCAAAGGTGTCCATGCCAGTGCATCTCAACGAGCCTCTCAACACCCTGCAGAGGCTGTGTGAAGAGCTCGAGTACAGCGAGCTACTGGACACTGCCAACCAGACCCAAGACCCTTTCCAACGCATGGTGAGAGGAAAACATGCATGCTAATACTGCATGTGACGAGACTGAACCTCGTTCACAAGTGCTAGTTCACTCTTCAGTAAAAGTTTGTATTTACACATGTAAATTATGTATCGACTCACATGACCAACCACGGTTGTGTTCACATAAACAGTGCTTCAATACTGACCTGACCAAACAGCTAACATACACTCATTTCTTCCCTCTGCTTTTTCATACAGGTCTATGTTGCTACGTTTGCGATAACTGCCTATGCGTCCACCTACTTTAGAGCAGGAAGCAAACCCTTTAACCCTGTCCTGGGAGAGACATACGAGTGTGACAGAGCTGATAAGGGCTTCAGATTTATAGCTGAACAGGTAAAGGTCACCGTCAACAACACATGCATGGGAATACATAAGTTTACTACAGCTTTTAACACAAAAGCATGCATTTCGAACTGAACTTGTAAAGTGATTGAGATCAGAGTGTTCTGTCTAGTTAAATACACAGTAATGAGTACAGTGGTTGAATATATCTGCACTGTCTCATGTCAGAAGCACCATAGAATTCTTGATGATGGTTCACCTCTCAGCCATGTTCAGAACTAAAGAAGTCTCTTTTCAGTCAATGAATCCTGCCCTGACCTGCAGGTCTTCTTTGTGATGGTCTTGTTTGTTTACAGTAATCACACTGACACTGCAAAAATATGTGTCAATGGTTAAACCATTCCCCAATAATGTGTCTGATATGAGCTTCAGTGTCTAATGTTTTGGCTGAAGTGCCTTTATCTCATCTTGTATTGCTTTCCCATTTTCCCAGGTGAGTCACCACCCGCCTGTGTCAACATGTCACGCTGATTCAAGGAACTTCAGCTTTTGGCAAGGTGAGCAGGAGACGGCATGTTGGGAATAAACATCCCGTTTTGCCCTCTGCTCTGCTTGGCTTAGTTAGAAATGTTCCTTAGTGTTGCCACACCTGTGTTGTGTTTCATGTTTAAGTTCATATTTCAGGTGGAATTTGCTGTTGTGCAAGATTAAGTTGCCTTATTTTCTATGTTGCCTTGGTGATCTCTCTAAAAAAAATTCCATTGAGTGATAACAAGCAACTTGTTATTTAGAAATGATTTTTGAATGCCATGCAGATTATATAAATGTGATCTCAGTTGTTACATTAGAGACTTCAGATATGTTGTTGTTCATAAAGACCTAAACAGCCATTGATAGTCAGAGACACTGCAGCATTGCTTGCTTTTCTCTGCGCACATGAATGAAGCAGTCGACTTATAAAAAGACACTATTGTTTCCCCTAAAAGACGTAAGATCTAAATTAAGATGTTAGGGTCATTTTTCTCTTTGTAACAATCACTCATCTGATATTTTGTCTCCCATTCTCTTTAAGATGTGCGATGGAAAAATAAATTCTGGGGCAAATCCATGGAAATTGTTCCCATGGGAACCACACATGTCACACTCCCTGCGTAAGTGTCTGCTTTACGCCTTTACTCATTGTGTGTGTGTGTGTGTGTGTGTGTGTATGCAGGTTCATACATGTTTACACACACATCCACATCCCTATTTACAGTATTAGTATGAGGAATGAAATATTCGTGACGCATTAAGTTCAGTATATATGTATATATATAAATATATATGTGTGTGTTTCTCCAGCTTCGGGGACCATTATGAATGGAACAAAGTGACGTCCTGCATCCATAACATCCTGAGTGGCCAGCGCTGGATAGAACACTATGGGGAGATGGTCATCAAAAATATCAACAGTGACACCTGCCAGTGTAAAGTCACATTTGTCAAGGTTAGTAAACACAAATATTCAAATCATGCTCTTTTTTTATCCTGCAACAAAAATATGATTATAATCATACAAAACAAAGTACCCTTCTTTTTCCTGTTAGTATGAGGTGATTTGTCAGATTCACTTTGAATGTGAATCTTGTAATCTTGTCCGGTAAGTCAGGCCATGCAGTGAAGACATGCTTACCCACTCTGCAGCACCATCTACTGGACAGAAATAGAAGAAACTGTGACTGTAATCCTCTGCAGCAGTGGCACTGGCCTCAATCCTGTAGTATTGTCTTAAATGGGACATTTGAATCTTACATTTAACTTCTTCTATCTTTTCAGGCAAAGTCATGGAGCTCTACAGTGAACGAGATAGAGGCCGTCGTTACAGATTCAAAGGGAAAAGTCGTACAATCCATGTTTGGAAAATGGCACGAGTCTGTGTTTCAGGGAGACCCACCTGCTGCCACGTGTATTTGGAGAGCAAGTGAGTGATTGGTCCCATAATATGTCAGTCAAACAGCTTTTACTTGAAAACCCCTCAATCAGGAAATAAAAACTAACTGACTGACATTCTTACACATTCGACATTCTTATGTGTTTAGATTCCATGCCAGAGGATCAAGAGCAGTACTATGGCTTCACACTGTTTGCAGTGGAGCTTAATGAGCTGGATTCCACTCTGAGACCTCTACTGCCCCCTACAGACACTCGCTTTAGGCCTGACCAGAGGTTGGCACTATTTATCTGTCTCTAATGGTGGTTTATGTCTGTCTGCACACATCATACCCAACCTGAATTTGAATACTTGAATAATTTTGCTATTTTGCAACATATTTATTCTCATTTTAATGAGCTGTACAAATGACTCGGGAGTTTTAAAGTGATTAAATGCAACCTAAAATAACCAATCAGGCCCTATGAAATGTCTATGTGCTAAGTCCTGCCTTTTTTTTGCATTTGCATTTGCACTGTTATACAGATTTGACAATATTACACATCATTTGGAGGGATTAGTTGAAACCACTGTTGCATTTATCTATTTCTATATCTATTTTGCTGTCTGAACCTGAGATAATACTGACTGTCCTACATTCTGTAGATTCTTTTGTAAATAGTAAAACCCAGAAACACTAGGTCAATCACTCATCAGTTTCTACTTATTATCGCTTATTTTTTTACTCATTATACAGATCATTAATAAATATTTACCTTTTTTTTTTCCAATAAAACAAATTTCAAGAAAACACCAAAATCCATGCACCACGTCTATTTCGTGTTGGCGGGGAAAGGTTGGATGGATGGTGGTGATAATAGGACTACGTTTCTAAGCCTGACTCACTCTCTCTGTCGTGTTCATTCAGGTTGCTGGAGGAGGGGAACCCAGATGGAGCTGAGGAACAGAAGCAGAGGATAGAGCAGCTCCAGCGGGAGAGGAGGAAAGTGCTGCAGGATAACAACATGACACATAAGCCTCGCTTTTTCATGTACGCAACTCTTTACTTCTTTTCGCATATTTGTGTCTACACAGGCGGTGTTTTCATCATATTCTGTCAGTCTTAAATGGTCAGATCAAGACAATAAATATGTGGGTGGTATGTTTCATAGTTCAGGAACCATTGGGGTGGAGCTTGCAGTGCTACATTGTGTGTGTGTGTGTGTGTGTGTGAATTAGTGACTGATTTAAAATGTCTCAATCAGATGTCATTCTTGTTGTCTCGACAGGAAATCTAAGGATGACACGTGGGTGAGCAACAACACATACTGGGAGCAGCGTACAGACCCTGGCTTCAGTAAAATTGATTTCCCCGTGTTGTGGTGACATCTGGATTTAACCAAAACACCTCCATGATAACTTATTACAGAGAGGGAAGTGTAGAACTGAACTGAGACCAGCCTCCAAGTGTCCTGAACAGGTTTGACCTCATGTCATGGTAACCCAAACCAATATGGACTTCCTGCCTCCAGTTTCAGGACAGAAAGCCTGTAGAAGTCCGGTTGTTCTTATTTATGTTTCTCCGCCTCTGACCACAACTGTTAGTAACACATATGTTAATGTAGACTACATATTCATATCATTTTGGTTCTGTTGCTTACCAAAGTGCCTTTCATTGTGGGGCTGCACACAGTCAGTTGCTTTAGCAGTTATGCAATAACACTTAGACAAACTCCTGGTTTCTATTATGTCCGTGTACAGTGTGTGTGTGTGAAGTTCAGTGGATTGGATTTTCTGATGGCAGAACTGTGGATACAATTTTTTACTGAGGGGGACAAAGCAATAATACTTAATGTCAAATGATGACAATAAACTGTACAATGGACAGTCACATTCTGGATCTTTTTTCCCATTTAGATCCGCTCACGCTACACTTTAATTCTCTCATTCACTTTGTTTTTGGCCTAAATACATAAATACAGCATGAAATAACATGACAATATCTGTTTGATGCTGATTAGGTGGTTTACTCTACTGATTTATTTACTCTGCTGGTTTGTAACGCGTTCTAAAACTTTCCTAAACCCAAACAAGAAGCAAATGGTGCTGTTTAAGCCCAAAATTACAGTGAAACATACTGAAAGTAGTACAATATTCATACATTTGGTGTAATTGATTGATTTGTTGTGTAGGTTCTCACCTTGTCTTGCTGAAAGAAGGGAGGATCGGTCAGTTTTAAGTGAGATGACTAGAAGGGAGACGAGTAGTTTTGTGCAGAGGGACACCATCTGCTCCTACAGTAACTCCATTAACTAGGAGAACATCTCTCCTGCTACTGCTACAACAAAAAGAAGAATTACGAAACTACATTTTGTAATTTGGTGCAGTGGCAAGAGGTAACTAGGTCACATTTACGGGGCATCTGTGGCTCAGCGTGTAGACCAGGGTGTCCTCTTAAAGCAGGGTTGGTGGTGTCACACCTGGCTCCACACTATACTTAAATACAGTTCTGACGTTGGTTACTTGTGCTGTACTTACAGTAAAACAGGGTAGGCAAAGCAGTCCATTTCCTGTTGCCCTGAGCTGAGAGGGGCCCTCGAGAACTACTGATTACATTAGACCACAGCAACAACTGTTTTGTGAGAACTTCAAGCTACTTCATGGTCAGCTATGTTCGGACCCTTTGTCAGGGGCCCCTATTAGGTACACACGAGACCCAGTTTAGTCGTCTGCTGCTGTAGCCCTCTGCTTCAAGGTTCGATGTGTTGTGTATTCAGAGAAGATCTTCATTCTATGTATATCCTTTCAAACCAGTCCAGTCATTCTCCTCTGACCTCTGGCACCAACAACATAACTGCCACTCAGGCGATATTATCTCCCTTTTCAGACCATTCACTGTAAAATCACAACAGATCCGCAGTTTCTGAAAAACTCAAAAGCAGCCCATCTGACAGCAACAGCCATGCCACATTCAAAGGTCACTCAAACACTTCTTCCCCATTGTGATGCTTGTTTTGAACGTCAGCAGGTCATCTTGACCATGTCTACATGCCCTAATGCTTGAGTTGCTGCATATTGTCTACTGTATGTGATTTATTTTACCTTTTATTTAAGCAGGTCAGTCACTTGAGAACCAATTTACAATGACCGGAGCTGATTCGATATTTGCATTTACAGCTATTGGACAGATGTACCTAATAAAGTGACTGGATAATCCTGAGCCCAAATGTATTCTTTCTACATTATGTTTTGTTGTTAAAATTACAATAATTTATTCATGTTAACGCAAACAAACAATTCATATACCTGTGACTGGACTTTCTGCTCTTAAAGTATCTCTGACAGTCAGCCTCTGCTATGCAGATGCAGATACAGATGCAGCTGATGTGTTTGAACAGCAATGTCTATATCTGAGTGACAACTCCCTGACAGCCCTAAAAAAACGTCCTTATCACCACTGGCAATGACAGGCTTGACACAAAACACAATGTACCCACCCACTCCAATGTTAACTCCTGGCCGTGCCCCAGTGTCGGTGAATGGACTCACTGATTTAAGTGATATTTGAAGGCATCTAAAGATAAAAACTACATTACTGAACTGCACATGAACGTGGTGTCACAACGCTGAAGTTGGCAGCCTCTGATTCGGTTAGGGGGAAAGTTAAGGGAAACTTAACTTACTCT
Source organism: Solea solea (assembly GCF_958295425.1). Lineage (NCBI taxonomy): Eukaryota > Metazoa > Chordata > Actinopteri > Pleuronectiformes > Soleidae > Solea > Solea solea. Next base: position 11,648,536 of record NC_081153.1, on the reverse strand, counting down.
GCTGAGCGGCTGATCCCATGCTTGTTTGTCACCTCTTACTGCTTTGACTGTGCATTTTAGGACTTTAAAATAAACTTTATTGTGTCTAAACCCCTGCCCCGACCCCCATCACTTTTATTTTATTTGTGATATTGGAAACAAAAAATGGACATTCCACTGCTTTTTGATAGATTTTGCTTTCTAATTAGTGAAACATTGGCCTCTTTGTCACCTACATTAGCTGATGGGTGTGATGTGGAAACAGGTGTCACAAACCACTTCTGTTTGGCCCATTTATTACCAACCACACGTTATGCAGATGAGCAGGAAAACCACCGTGACATCAAATGGTTTGAATTTACTGATTGAAAACAAGAAAATCAGAGAGACAAGTCTGTTCATGTCCTGGAGAAAGCGCGCGCGCACGCACATAAACCAGAGTTCTTGTGATTATAATTAACTCCAGTGAGAGTGGGAGGAGGGACACGTGACGAACGGGCCATCCCGCCTCTATGACCACTTACGATCACTGAATACCTTCAACAGTCCTTCGTGGCTCTGCTTACAACCACAGTCACACTCACAGTTAGACCCACGGCAACGCTTCCGTCCGCGTTGGTAACGACTTGGCGAAGTGGTGGTGACTTTTTACGCATGGAAACCAGAGTGACGTTCCACGGCTGAAGACTGGACACACTGGAGCCCAGAGCGCACTACGCACAGCCACATCTCTACACAGCTGTTTCCTAACTGTTTTCAGGTAAACGAAATCTTGTTTTTATGTTGTAACAGAGCAAAAAGTATCAATTTTTCTAACTTTCTAAGTATTTTATTCGACAGTGCCTGTGAACATACTAGAATATGGTCCGTTTTATGAAAACGTTATTTTTCTTCACTTTATTAGTATTTATTTTCACTTTATTTTGATTTTAAAGTCATAATAAGAGTCATGACCAACTGATGTCACTGTACAAGCACGCGCGCAACGTCCCTACTATTTGGGATAAGTGGGCTGCCGGGAAATGCGCACTTTGGCAACACGTGTGTGTGTGGGTTGGGGTTGCTTCCCCCCCCCCCCTCTAATATTTTCCACTGATCCAAATTTCTGACAAAGTTCAGTTAAAGTTTTATGGTGAACAGACACTAGAGGTATTTAATAGAGCTGCAACTAAAGATTATTTTCTTGATCGATTAATCTGTCAATTTTTTTCTCGATTTCTCGATTAATCATTTGGTTCATAAAATATCAGACAACCTTAAAAAATGTTGATCGGTGTTTGTCAAACCTGGAAATGATGATGTTCTCAAATGTCTAAATAAATATGACAGTGTGGGCTGTCATGTAGGTCATTATTGTTTGATATTTATTGCTGTTAATCATGTATATGCATATATTTTGTTACATACAGAGACAAAAGTTACATTTCCTGGTCTGGCTGCACAATAAGACTCGATTCTATTCTCTTCTATTCTATTCTATTCTAATACAAAACATTTCCTCACACATACCCAATAAATAGTGAAATGTTAATGTAATCTGTTTGTAACTTGATGTATACTTACCTCACCACGGCATATTCAAGCTTTTAGATTTCATGTTTGAGGTGAAGAGCAGTAATGTCCCTGCTGCCGTTACAACAGCTCTTCAATTATTTAGACCCACATGACTCCCACACGCTGACTGAAACCATGTCAAGTCGAGAGGAGTTTGTGTGATGTCGTCCAGGTTGAGGAAGAGATGGCGTCGTTGAGTTCACTCGTTCACCACGTGCCTGGATTTTATTATGTTTGTTTGTGCTTTTTTGGCCTCTTTTGTTTTGCAAATGTTGAATTCCTTTTCTTTTCTTTTTTTCTTTTTTAAATCTAACATCCCTAAACCGTGAAGGGATCGAGTTTCTCCCCCCCCTTTTCACCTTCTCTTCCCTCACGGCACAAATCCTCTTTTACGCCTGATTACTTGAAATATTTATGCAAAGGAAGCTGAGCCACCAGAGTCAGAGTGTGTGTGTGTGTGTGTGTGTGTGTGTAATCACATTAATTGTTGGCACATATAACATGTAGGGGAACTTCCTTAGAGCATCATGACTCATGGCTTGCAGTTGGTTGCAGGACACTGAGGTTTGGGGTTACATGGTGTTTTCTCTCTCTCTCTCTCTCTCTCTCTTTCTCTCACTCACACACACACACACACACACAGTAAAATAGGGGTTCAAATAAATCACTAATCATCCATAGTGTTTTATAGTTCCAGTAAAAGCATGTCTCTACTTTCCAGGGGATAAAAATAAGCTCAAACGGAAGCCTCACAAGTCTCCCCCTCTCTCTCTCTTTCTTTCTCTTTCGTACTTTCCAGCTATCTGTCGTTCTCACTGACTGAAGCCATGTTTTGCAAGGCCACCGCCCACTTTGTCCAACACATCGAACCAGACGGAAGCCTCATCCACGTGTCGGGACCAAATGACTCGCGCAAGCTGATCCTCATGGCGCTCGTCGTGAAGCGCAACCGATTTTGGTTCTGGCAAAGGCCCAAGTACCAGCCGACAGATTTCACCCTCAGCGACTTGTTGCTGGGCGACAAGGAGCTCACTCCTGGTATGTAGGTGCACAAATCTGTGACTGTAATCCCAAATGTCTGATTGAATGAAAGTCCATTGGAAAATGAGTCTGCTTCTCACTTTTTAAGTGTAAGTAAAGTTTTCCAGAGGAGGTACTGGTCTCAAATGTTTTTCTTCAGTAGCACATGATGTCAATTTAGTCAATTATGTGAGAGGATGATATACGGCACATATGTGTGGGCACCACTGTGATTGACAGCTGGTCTCATCCAATATGGGGCCTAGTTGCAGGTGATCTCTGTGACTTTATGGTTTATTTTAATGCCAGTGTCCTTTTTGTATTTAAAATTGTTAAATATCTTTTCTCAAACATCTCCGACGGGCGTCAGAGGTTCGTGAGACAGACTTCTTGACCTACGAGGGAACATTTGGAGGCACTTTCTCTGGGAGTTTCAACACCCACAGGGGCCCTTTCAATGTAGAACTCAGGGGTCGGGGCACCTCCGAGCTCCAGTCGTGTTTCGGCAACCTGAAGAAAGAAGAGCTGGACGTGAGCATGCTCTCGGAGTTATGTGACTCCGGCAACAGGTCAGGTGTTAAACAATTTGTTAAAAAATAAATAAACACTGCAGCTTCTCCTGAAGAAGGTGCTGACAAGGTGTCACAATTAGGATTGTATTGTACTGTATTGACTTTTTTTTCTACCCAGACTGGTGAACATGCAGCACAAGCTGATGCAGCAGTTGGAAAAGAAAACTGCGGTGCTGACACTAGTGAAGGAGCGGATCCTCACCACCAGCTCCTGCTCTGTCACTCAGACGAAAGAGGAGCAGTGCACATTTCAGGGGGTCTTTGGTCTGTTGGCCATGTTGGGGAGCGCCATCAAAGTGAGTGTGGTTTTAAGAGGTCCTGAATTACTGACAGTGATGATGAGATTGCAGCGTGTAACAAATTGATGACCCCTAACCCCCTTTTTTTATACCAAGAATGTCAGGCAAATCCGTTGGCCTTTACATACAAGCAACTCATGACTCTTCACAGCTCTCTTCAGTCTTACACTCTTCTACTCTTCCAAAGCTTTCTTTCTGCAGAAGAAATATAGCCTCTGTAAAGCAAGATCCTTGTCACTCAATGAACCGTAAAAAGATCATAATAAAATATTGTTTGGTGGAATGTCTGTGAGTGCAGCCCTTAAAACTTAAGTCATTTCTTATTGTTTCCCCTATTTGTTTGTTTGTGTAGGACAGAAACAAGATCAAGGCGGAGGTTAATGTTTGTGTGAGGATTCCCTCTGACACGGTCATTGCGTACAGCGTCCTGGAACTGAGGATCAATAATAACGGACATTTTGGTAAGTGTGTGTGTGTGTGTGTGAGACACCCTCTAGATAAACCGTGCATGGAGAAATCTTTACTTAACCTATGTGCTCCAATGATGTATTTTGATTGTGTCATTTCTAATGTGCGTCCACTTTACCACGGCTCTCTGTGTTGATCTGAGGTGTTTTGTGTATTTCCAGATTTATGCCTGCAACCTGGCACAATTGGGGGCTTTGAGGCAGTCCACGAGTCCAGCGCCGATGTGGTGGATGCTAAGTATAATTGGGCGACCGCTTCAGAGGAAGTCTCGGCTGAACAGCTAAATGGTTCTTCTCCTTTCATATACACATGCAAATAGTAATCCAACCCTTTATTATCCATGTTTCCTGAGGAAGTAAAGCGATTGAGGAGAAGTGAAGTGACTTTCCCTTTCTCCCTCACACAGATCGTTTGTTCTACAGTATTACCATTGATTTTATCTGCCTCGGTGTTGATAACTATCCAATGAAAATGAATGTGGAATTATTGCCTAAAGTACAAAAGCTGAACCTAAATAAAAGACTTATGCAAAAGCTACAAAAACTTTATTTTAAAGCGAGTATACACTTATACAAACATACTAATGGGTATGTTAATATATGGGAAAAATGCTCATTTTTATATGTTGAGACTAAATTTGGAGACAGAAGAAGTCTGGTGCCCTACTTTAAAATGCCATTTTAAGTCGTTTTCAGGCCGGATGTCCTCTTATGCATCCACCGTGTCATAGGAGGATGGCAGACACTCATACCAGCTCACACCGTGGTAGCTTCAGTTCAAGATTTGATGCAGTGTCTCTTTGTCTCGTAAAGGATCACAGGACATGGATCTGTCTCTACTGGCAGATCTCCCCCAGTCAACTCAACAAGTCTTGTTCCAGACGCTCAGAGAGATGATGCAGAACAGAGCTGCTCTGTCATATCTGCAGTGTGAGGTGAGTGACAGAGGCAATATCCTGACATTAGTGCACCACTTCTTATCGTCAGTGTTTGGCCTGAATGAGCTCATCCCTACAGGACAATTGTGTTGTAAGTAAACTGGGGTCATTTCCCTAATTCAACCAAGACGTACAGTTTGGTACTTTATGCAATATTTAATTCGATTGTCAGAAGTTGTGAAGGGTACTAAAATAAACAGTTTATATCATGCCACTATTTACCACCGTCCCTTCTGTTGGAGTTCCTAACACCGTGGTCCGGTACCTAAAGGGTGGAGCTACTGTAGATTGTAGTCCACTGGTAGGTCAATGGAGAACGGTCATTTCTGCATGACTATAGGAATGGAATGGGAAAAACACAACATCAGAGACCACGGGGAAAGAACACAAATTGCTGGATGGCATCCACTGTTACCCTGTGTCTGAGTCATGCCACTAAAGTTGTTGTTGATATGGCAGCACACAGAGGGGCGGGGGGGGGGGTTAACAAGAGGATGACTGTGATCGGATAGCAATTGGATCTTGATGTGGACACCGGAGACACATGTTAAAACCACGTGTAAATGCATGTGGTGATCCGATTGCTGGAAAATGCGTTCTAATGCCAGGTGTGAAGGGGTCTAGACTGGTATGATATTACATATACGTATCTATACAACCCACAATGGAAATGCAATCCAGATCAGGGTATACTGTTCCAAACTGAACTGTGGCAACCTGAAGTGCTTAGTTCTATAGTGTCTCAAACCCAAAGACAAATACTCTGTGTTGTTCTGAACTTCCTCCTCTGATTGTACATTGTCAGCTGGAGGAATTGTGTAGTGCTGAAACACCCATGAAAGAGGAGCTGGTGAAAGGTCCGAGGTCAGTGTCAGCTCACCTGAACCAACCCAGCTTGGACTCACTCGGTCTTACTGAGTGCAACCATTCACCCAGTGCTGCTCACCTGAACGCAGTTCACCTGTTGGTCAGCGCTATGGAAGGTGAGAGGAAACATTTTGCTCATAGTATAAAAAGCCGTGCTCTGTAAAATCAGTGTTCAATCACTTCAATCTTGTTTTGTGAGTGTGTTGTTTTTTTTCTTTTCCAGAATTGCCTGATGAAACACTGAACCTCCTCAGCAAGAGTTCAGTTGATTTTCTTGGGGCCTTCAACACACTGGTTTGTTAACTTCTTTATTTATTGTATTGTTCAATTATTACCTCACTTATTTGTCACAGGGAAACAAATCTGTTGTTAAGAAATGTTACAAATTCAATTCAAATTCATGACCAGCTAAACTTACAGATACCACCTTTAAATTCACGACTTTCTGACAAAGTGCCTCATATCTATATGCTCACCGATGTGTTTCTGCAGCTGTGCAAGTTAAAGGAGAGCAGCGGGCCTCTCCCTGTCCAGTGTCTTCCCGTCCTGCTGCAGGACGTCCAAGCTTTCCAGCCGGCGGAGCAGCTACTCGGCTCCATCAACGTGACCCTGAAGAGAAACACGGACAGTCTGTGGATAGAGAAACGAGATGAAGTTCTCCCTCTGCTTCTCAGCCTCAGCACAAAAGGCCTGTTCCTGCTGTGCCATGGGCTGAACTAGAAGCCTTTTCTATCGTTTCTTTAACTATATTCTGTCCATTTCTTTCTTTATTTACTGAATCTAAGCTGAACCAAAGTCTGTTACACATATTATAACTGTTTTTAATATTGCTTTATATTTGTATTCATATTTATACAGAGAATGTTGTCATGTCCCCTACATATATTCATTTATTTTTATAGCTTAAAGCTAGAATTTAAATGCTTAATTAATTATATACATGCTATATATGCTTTATTCATGTTTTATACGTGATAAGGCCTTTGAGAGAAATCTATCCTGCCTGTTATAATTGTATCATGATCAGTTGTTCTCAGTGCAGTGATTAAGCCTAAAGCACTTTTGTTTACCTTGCTCAAGTATTTGAATGTCAGATATTTCACATTTTTAAATGAACAACATGAAATTGTAATGCATGCCAAGAGTACGCACACATCTGTTGACATTTTATGGTACTATGAAGTGCAACTCACCGACTCTTGCCACGAGTTTGACGCTGCCTTTTTTTTTTTCTTTCTTGAAATTCACTGTTACGTAACAGAGATAGATATTTAACATTCCCTTTAATACTGCCACCGAATATTACAAATGCTGCTTTATATGAAGATGAAGAACTCTTTTTTTTAATGCATGTTACAGGACACATGTATGTAAGCTGTAGTGTAATGTTTAAAATGCCACCGGCCCTTGGAACGGTCATTATTTGTTAGGTATCATCATAATGTATTGTTTGAAAACAAAAAGCTTTATTAATCGTGAAATATTTGCATGTTTACAGTCCACATGTTATACGTATATATTTTTATTGCTTTTTTTTTTTACACATCAATTTCTCAATTGAATGTTTGCTCCTCTATTTTGCACACTCTTCTTTCTTGACTGTTCCTGACTGTGATGACTGCTCAATGAGCTAAGGAACTCAACAATGAGTTTAAATAAAGCTTTTGTAATATTATTGAATTGAACAGAATTATTTGTGTTTATACTAATTAAAAAGAGGACTATTTTAAAAACCTATTTATCTTTAAAAAAGATTCTCCTATGTCAATAATACTACAGTGTAAATGTAATATAAATGCTATATTTAATTGAAAATACTGCTAAAGACAGTCCTTTATTAGTCTCACGGTGGGGACATTTACAATTGTCACAGCAACAAAGACAGTAAAGATAAAGGTAATAAATAATCCACATGCAGTTCCACATAATGTGAAAGTACACTATAGAAAAATATACACTATAAAAGGTCAAATAGAATGTACATTGTATACATTAAGTTACCAGAATATATACAGTATGGGCTTAATATTTACAGTATAAATAGAACTGAACATGAGATATTGTATAAATATGATACCTAATAACGTGTGGAGTAAATTAATGAATGAATGAGTTAGACTTTTAAAATGCAAGTATACTTCACTGCCGCTTGGGGTCGCTGTTGTCGCTCACTGATGACGTCACTATTCTGCGACCCGAGTGTGTGAGCCTCGTCGAACGACAACAACAGCACGAGAGCGGATTAGAAACAAAAACTCAGAAACTCTCGCTTCCACAGGGACGACGCTGAGAGAAAAATGACCATATGTAACTTTTTTCTTCAAGGTCGTTGTCGATACGGCGATAAGTGTTGGAATGAGCACCCGACAGGAGGAGGAGGAGGAGGAAACAGAGGTGGTGGTGGTGGAGGAGGATATAACAACCGCTCCACAAATCAACAGCAGTCCAGAGGAGGTGGAGGTAACATTTAGTTTCATATATGTAAAATGACCTTCTAGGACCAGAACTCTTTTCTCTTTCCCCATACACTGAATAACTGTAGGTTTTTATTAGCTAACACACGTGGTACTTAACTTAATAAAAGATAGAAGAACATAATAACCGCAAAATATTAAATTGACAATATGAGAACAGCAAGCATTGTCTGTAAACAATGATACCAAAAGAAGCACTACCAGTGAAAATAGAGCCAAAATAATACATTTTGACATACAACAGTTTGCTGTTATTTTACTCACACATACTGTATAATTTGTTCAGATTTGGCTGTATTGGTCAGAGATGTGTGCACTTTGAAACACAAAAAACAAAACTACAGTTTACCATTACTCTCAGTTTATAGTTTGAAACAAGGACAACGAAAACTGAACAGCTTATGTCTTGGGGCAATTTACAGTTTGTACAACCTTTCTCTCACAGTTCAAAAGAGAACACACGCTAAAACTCTTCATTTTGCTTTTGAAAAGGATGGTCAGGCATGTTGTTTATTGTCCTAAACAAAGAAGTTACAGGAGTGCAATTGGTGTTTTTTGTTTAACATTGGTGAGAACTGGTTTTCATGTGTTTCAGGGTTTGCTAACAGAGTTTGGGTGAATCCTGACCACCAAAAAGCAAGCTACATCAAGGCTTCATCCTTCTCATCTCACGGTGGCGATGACTGGGGCCAAGGAGGACAAGGAGGGGCTGACTGGGGCAGAGGAGGTGGAGGGAATGACTGGGGCAGAGGAGGCGGAGGGAATGACTGGAACCGAGGAGGAGGAGGAGGAGGAGGAGGAGGAGGAAGAGGAAGAGATAATGTAAAAAGCTACGAATTTGGCTATTCCTCTCAGAACAGATTTTCAGCACTTGATACTCCCACCACATTTGACAGAGGAGGAGGAAGAAGAGAAGCAGGAAAACCTGTCAATGAAGAGGATGACAAACAAGTGTGAGTTGCTCTTTGTTTTAATTTAGACATTTAAAATGAATAATCTGCCATTGTGAAAAGTTACTTTATGAAATGTCTGTTTTGTGATCACCCAGGGACATCATTCAGAAGGACATGGAGGCTTGGGAGAGTTCGAGTCAGTGGTGCCTCTCTTGTTACTCGAACTCCTTGGCACCTTTATCTGGTCCGTATCACGTTTTTGCACATTCATGGTTTCTTTTGTTATTTGTAGCGATGTTACTTGCAGTAGTCTTACTGATTAATCGATTACATCAATCACCAAGACCTTTGATTTTTGTTTTGCTCAGGTTTCACTGATGTCTCTCCAGAAGAGCTCAGGCTGGAGTTTTACTCCACAAGAGCCTCAGGAGATGTGCAGGGCTATGTCAGTGAACTTTTACTCTTTTGCTCATGAATGTCTGTCTTCAGTTGGAAAGTCAATATTTTTATTATTTTTGTCACATGATCTTTAAATAATATAGTCTCATCTTTTTAGATTAACGGTGTCAATCAGTTGCTTAACCAGTGGAGAAGCAGAATCCAGGAACTGAAGGTTATGAATCCAGCCACACGCACAGCATTGGTGAGAAACACACGCACACAGATACATCAATAAGGAGAGTGTGGAAGGTGGAGAAAGCACATTTTCATCCTTTGTGTTATGTGAAGGCCACCATAGTTGCTTAATGCACCAGGGAAAGGGAGTGGTGAGAGAAGGAGTTGTTGTTACAAGATGCAGTCTCAGATGACACTAATTCATACACACTGGTCCTTTAAATGATGGGAACCTGTTTTGATATTATGTGTGTTTACTTTCTTTACAGCTTGCAGAGTTAAAAAACCCAGCACCTCAGGCATCTTCAAGTGGCTTTGGTACAATGCCAGCAACTGGTTTTGGATCCACGACATCAGACTTTGGAAGCAAAGGTAACTTGGACTAAGTTGACTAGAACAGATAAATAAAAATCAACATTTTAGGAAATGCTCTTAATTTCCATAGTTGCAAAGTAAAACATATAGATATGGTTTCTGCTTCAAAGGAAGACACATTTTTTTTGCAGATTAAAAAGTCAAAGCCATGATGTACAATGCTGGGCACTTAAATGCATCTCTGTTTGCAAATGTATAAAACTAAATGCACTTTACTAGCCCATTATTGTCCTGTCTGATTTTACTGATCAGATAATCAAACTCACATTGACCCCTCTGTTTTTATATCTCTGATCTAGGCTTTGGTTCTGCAGCACCAGTGCAGGCCAGCAGTTTTAGCTTTGCTGCTGCAAGTGGTGGATTTGGTGCGCCATCATCTTCAGCAGGTTTTGGTAGTGCCACAGCAGCTCCTGCACAACCTCCTTCGGGATTTGGTTCCACCTCCGCGTCGTCAGCTTCAACGTTCTCCTTCTCTGCGGACACCAACAAACCAGCAGCCACCTCAGGATTCGGCTCGGCCTCTGGGTTCAGCTTCTCCTCTTCAGCGAATACTGGTGGAGGATTTGGGAGTGGTTTTGGGTCTGATGCGCCTGCAGCAGCAGCAGCAGCAGGAGGTAGCAGCATTTTTGCACAGAAGAGCGGGGGATTTGGAACACCAGCTGCAGCAGCGAGCAGTGAGGCATTGGACAGTCTGTTTTCACTCGAAAGCAATCTGACTCCAGAGGAGCTGAGTCAGTTCAAGGCTAAAAAGTTCACACTCGGTCAGATTCCTTTAAAACCACCTCCAGCTAACATGCTGATAATATGATACAACTCAACTAAAGAGATGTAGTTTATACAGACGTGATGTGTTATTGAATATAGTTTTTGTTATTCTAATTATTTTTTTTAAATACAGCAGAGAGAGAACAGCTATACTATACACTATATATGTTTTTGTATTTTGTGAAGTATTTCTTTTGTTACAAAATTCTATTCCGGGGTTTTATAATGGCCTGGATACTTTAAACCTAATTCAGCAAAAGTTGTGTATGTTCATGAGTGTTTTAGGATAAAGGTCATGACATAAACCATCATGACAACAATTCATTAAATGCTTTTTTGTATTATGTTGGAAACCTTGACTTGTTCAAAATCCATACTCTAATCTACAAATGTATTTCATAACTGACTATGTTTGACTATCAAGGTTTGCTTGACTAATTAATTGTTTGTTCATCACTTGCTATCTTAACTGTCACACAGGGTTTAAAAGTTGGTTAAAAAGTTATGTCAAGGGTTTTCTAAAACGTGTAACTGCACATCACAGCCACATGAGGGTGCCAAATACAAGCCCCAAAATGATAAGCTGTCTTACACACGTGTGAATGAATGTACTAAAGCTCTCACATGAAACAAAATGCTATGTTTCTCAATGACGTTTATTATTCTGCCTCTAGTGAAATTGCAGGGTTAGGGTTAGCGTCCACACCAGCTTGTTGGTCCTCATGCAGTAAAAGAGACCAAAGTGTGTAGATTATAATGACAAAGTGAGCCATTCAACATGTATTCATTAGGAAAACAGCAGCAGGGAGACACCAATAAGCCATTCTGCTGCTATAGGGGCAACAGCTCTGCTGACTGGAGCATATTTTTCAGCTGACAGTGAGGTTGTGATATCAGCAAGAGGAGTGACAGTGCTGTGTGTGAGACAAATCCTCCAAAATCCATTTTCATGTTCAGGTTAGATGCAGTGTTCACATAATCCATACATTTTTCTTGACATACCTATACACTTAAATTGATTGCAGAGCATTTAATGCCAGTGATGGTGTGAAACATTGCAACATTTCCTCCTAGAGTTTAGAAAGCTCCCACCGCTTCCTTCTGCTCTCAGATAATCTATTAATTATTCAACATATTAATGAAGGATTAAAATAGAAAATGAAAAATCATCACATTCATTTCAGTAAAAATAAAATATCTGGCTTAAATACATGATTAATAGTGATGTTTTTTTTTTTTTTGTCCAGCAGTCTGCCTGTGTGTGTTATGTGTTACAGATCAGAGCAATATTAAATATGAGAGATCAGTCTTTGGATGCCGGCGCATAACACAACCAAAGAGAATGTGTTACTGATAATATTTAATCACACTGCAGCACATTAAGACCTCAGAGAAAGTATGGAATTTTACCAATTTTGTGTTTTGGTGTTGAGCTGAGAAAATTAAAAGTTTTCTCTCCAACCTCCTCAGGATTGCTCAGAATTCTGAGTTATTATTTACTGTGGTTTGCTTGAACCTTAGGGATTGATTTAATGAACGGGAACAACAACTAGTGGATATAGTGGATTTTATTAAGGCAAAAAAGAAGCAGATTTTAGTGGTTGAATTAGGACAGTGTCATGAATGAACATGAATGTCTGTGTAAGGCTGGTTGTATACATAATGTATCTCACAGACTGTACTTAAATGCAAAATGTAATGTGACCAGCAACATCAACAGATGCTTCTTTCACCGCTTCAATCTCCATCTCTGTACAGAATGCCAATGAGCTGATTTGGATTCAGTGCTGGTATTAATGTTTGATGGAAGCTGATTCCACTCGACCCTCCATATACTGTTGCAACAGAGAACCAGGCTTAGTAATTGGAACAATGAATCCTGGGGTAGAATTGATTGTGTTGTGCCACGGTGCTTTGCCCATGGGAAACAGGGCATTGATCCAAGACGTCTGATTTATGCCTATTTGAGTGGTTTGCCCCATGGGTGGCTGAGTGGCACATATTTCACCTGTAATGTTAAGGACCTGGGTTTGTTTGCTGTGCCTTAATAGGTTCACATTAGGATCAAGGCACCACGCCCTCCCAACACTCTGACAGTAATAACACTAACTGTAGTGAGTTTACACTGTCAGGAGAGAGAATATAGCAATATGTCCTTGTACATTCATTACATTCATTTTATTACTGTGTATGCAATAAGTAAATAAGGGAAATCACCAGGCCTTGTTCTCAGTTAACATTTTATACATTTTAGACATTATTTTATCATGTAAGTCTGGACAGTGAGTCATATCCATGGAGCGCCTTCATCATTCAGCTGATTACTTACACCTGTGTGTTTCCAGCCATGATGTAACTTAACTGACATTACTCAAATGTACAGATACGTACATGGAAAAACGCATACAGAAATTTGTAAAGGCTATAAAACAAACATTTTTCTAGCCACCACAGACCCTGACCAAAGTCTTCATTTCGACAGTTAATTAAAGCTAAAATAAACACATTTTGGCTCAAACATTTAATATATTACGATGTTAACTGATGCAGCAGGTGGTTAGCTTAGCTTGCATGAAAATGGCTCCATACAAAGGTAAGTAAAAAAATATATATACCTTCACATAAATGTTACTATAAGCATTTATATTTATATTTAATATATGTTTGTTTTGTTTTGTACACTTGTGGTTTCACTGTGTGCTGTTTGCCTGACCATTTCTCGACTTATAAATGTGAAGCTAACCTAATTAACGGTTAGCCGTTTACAGTAAAGGAGTGGATTTGAGTCCCTAGAAAGATTTTATCTGCCAGCCTTGTCCTTAAGTTGTGTGTTTTTGTGTAAAATAACTTCCATAAAATGATTTGCATTAGGCATTATGGTAATACCATCTTATATCCAATGCTATATCCATAATATTAAGTTAAAATGCACCCCAAACACATTTTCTATTGTCATTACTTGGAGTTGAAATAACTGAAATAAAAATGGTTTAACTATACTATTACCATATTATACACACTGTAGTGTAACGTAATTCATGTGCGTCAAATGCATTTTTGGAGGCATTAAATCGCACTTAATTAATTATTAAAAAAATGATGCTATTGGCCACTTGAAAAAAAAAAAATGAAATTAGAAAAATAAATGAACACAATGAGGAGCCTCTTCTGACCACAGGGGAAAAGACAGATGCATGAGCACTTCTGGCGTTTATGTGTCTAACGTTCATGTTTGACAGTAACACAGGATGTCATGTATGTGCAACTACTGACACTCGCCACACGTTGTCGCTGTTTGCCACACCGCTGCAAACACAGCCCTCTCCTCTCCTCCCTTCCTTCTCCTCTCTCCACAGTAGCAGCAGAAGCAGCAGCAGTAGCAGCAGCACAGTGTTCCTCGGATGCAGTGAGAGCAGAAGCAGCAGCAGCAGCAGAAGTAGCAGCAGCAGAAACACGGAGCAGCGTTCGCACAGCAACACAGCAACAATAAGACCCAAACGATGACATTGTCACAGAGACGACAGCAGCAAACAGTTATTTGACAACTTGACTTGACCAGTCTCACACCTCGCCTCCGCCGCTCCTCGCTGTAAGTGGTGAGTTTCTATGATTCCTCTTTAATTGCAAATCTCTCTCTGTCTTTCTCTACATCCGCACAGTGACAGCGACAGTGCACATTGATATTCAGATTAATGCAATTAATTGCAGGGCAGATTTTCAGTGAGATTCGAGCAGCAGGGCTTTGAAAGTGGGTGCAATCTGCAGAATTGGAGCTGTATTGTTTCAATGCACGGGGTCGATCTGGTGGTGGTGAGCACATCAGATCATGTCTGTCAGCTGGGAGACTTCTTCCAAATCAGAGGTTCTTCATTTTATTTCTCAACCAAGAGAGAAAAATATTCCAGAGACTCCTCTGTGTATTTTCCTTGGAATCAGTTAATAATTTAGTGATAAATTGCTTGCTTAAAACGTGTGTGTATATATATATATATATATATATATGTGTATATATATACATATATTTGTAAAACGCTAAACTTGACTTGAAGGATTTAAAGATTAAAGGTTTATGTGTCCTGTTCTAATCCAATTACATGCTATATAGGGACTGCCGTGGGATGAAGATACACTCTGTGTCTGGACCTTATCATGATTCTTCTCAAATCAGTCAGTGTTGATAATTATCATGATTGACTTTTGTTTCTCTCGAATTTGAAGTTGAAGAAAGTAATGGACAAATTGGAAAACAGCAAACTACTGCTATATACTGTATATATTAAACCTTTTAAGACATTAGTCAGTTATTTAATTATTGCCCAGCCCTTTTTTCCCCGCTCAACATGGTTTAAGTTCTCAGTTTTTGACCAATGTTGTGTAAAAAATAGAGGCCATGTAAGATGTCCGCTGTGCTAGTGATGTGTTAGAGGCTGGTGCAGGGTCAGGGGTGTGAAAAGGGTGCATCAGGATAAAGTGGCAGTGCCTGGCTGCCACCATGCTTCTGCTTTGTTTTTGTTTGTGTGAGTGCAGGTGGGAGACAGTGAAGGGACTGTGGGCGAGAGAAGGAGCATATTTTGAAATATCTGTGCCCTCTGCGAGCACTCAGGTCAGGCCAAGTGCACGCTGAGGTGTGAGAATCTATCATATGGCTGCTCACACTTGTTTGCAAACAGACACAAGCACAACAATGCAGGGGTCTGAAGCTCAAACTGTGACCCTCACATATATGTGTTAGAAACAGAGAACGGTGACCATGCTCCAGAGGCTCTTTGGAAGGAAAAAAAAGAGATTTTACAGTGAATTTTGCATTTGTCAGAATGACAGATGATGTGTGAAAAATAAAAAAAAAACATCCAGCAAAGGGCCATGAGTGATAATCAAGATGACTTGTGTGTAATTTTCCATCTACAGAGTGTAATTTAGAGTGTCTAGCCCACTACAACCAGCACTTAAAGAGTGGGGGTGCACTTTTTTGCCTCTTTTTAGAAAGAAAGAGAACAGTTATCCATGTGCTTAACTTGCCTGTCACACTTGCAAATAATCCATTGAGACATCCTTGAGATGGTTAAAACTGGAAAATGGCTTAAGTGAAAGGCATGTTTCTGGATCTCTATTTGTTCCCATCTCCAATATTTAAATGTGCAAGACATTTTTCTGTCATCTCATTTTAAATCCTCCAACACATGTGTTTATGTGAAGTATTCATGTACTAGTTTAGGTCCTCATTTACGTGGGCATGGCTGATGAACAGCTTTGAGAGGGGGTGGTGGTCAAAGTTCAGAGGTCAGGTGGATTCAGTCATTTCTGAAATTTTCACAAGGACTACGTTTGTGTGCGTGTGCCTGTACTGAATGTGTTTGAGTCTGAGTAGTCGAGAGACATGAGTCAGGTAGTATCAGATAAGCTGGCTACTCAAAGGCCAACCAGACCTTTATGCAGTGTATCATCTTCTATCAAAGAGCATCTACACACACAGACACACATACACACACACTACAAACAACTGCTAACTGAAAAGGGCAACGGCAAAGTCCAGTGAAACACAGACGCACAAACAGGTTCGCACAGGTGTCCTCTGAAGGACTCGCATTGACTTCCATTCATTTGGACGACCTAAACAAAGCATTATCCCCAACCTTAACCTTAACCAGTTAATGTCTAACCCTGAACTTAACCTAACCACAATCTACACTTCAACCCTAAACTGGACCAGTTCCACAGAAATTAGCTTTTGCCTCATTCGGACCAGATTTTGGTCTCTGTGAGGACTACTGGTCCTGACAAAGTCAGTGTTTATGCCAGAAAAGGTCCTAAAGAGTTAACAAATACAAGAACACACACACACACACACACACTCTCTCTCCCAGAGATACATTTAACCACACTTCAGATCTGTAGCTGGTCGTGGTTGTCTTTGAAATGAAAATGAAATGAAAACAACTAAGGGGCAGAGCAGACACTTATCATAGTAATGAGCAGGCTTCAGTGTGTGTGTGTGTGTGTGTGTGTGGCTGCATCTTTTTACATGTGTGCATTTGTATAGTTTACTGGCCAGCTGGATTGTGATTGTGAATGAACATGTGAAAATGAATGTGGTTTTCTATGAATGGCTGACTGGAGTCCCCTTTCCAACTGTTCTTGCTAATGTGAGACACAACGGTCTTTTATTTTTAACGTTTGCATTTTTCACTACACAGTGTTGGGGAATGCCAGCGTACTTTAACTGAGCAATACTGATCTCTGCAATAAATATAATAAATCTATTCTACTCCATACCTGATACATGTTTCCAGGCTGCTGCTGCAGCAGCACAGGTGACCTCTATTATACAGTATACATGAGGGACTCTTACACACTAAAACACCAATAGTCTGCAAAGCGTCCTGCTAAATGAAGCTTCTCAGCACAATATGTTTGTAGTTTTTTTATATATATATTGTTTTGAGTCTCTGAAAATCATGCCTCAATTGACTTACAAGTATGTTATATTTATGAAATGTAATGTGCCAGGAATCTGACGCATCATTGATTCTAATGGTGAGCTCAATGGGGTCAATTTTAATGTTTCAAATTCACTTCACTGGAAATGGTGTCTTGCCAGACAGAGCATTACTTTAAATTGGAAAAAAAAAAATGTTAAATGTTATTTTGCCAATTAACATTTCTTGCTAAACTACCAGAATATCTCACCTGTCTTTTTAACAGTTTTATGCTGCAAAAGTTGACACAAGATTATCTGAATAATTCTCAGTTAAAAACCCTTTAAATTGTCCTGGAGCAGTGTGAATGTAAATGATTTCTTTGACACTTTACTTGGTGGATTTATGTTTTGTTTAATCTGTGTGAACTGTGTCCCCCCCCCCCCCCCCCTGTTTTTATGTGTAAATTGAAATTCTGTGAGAGAGCTTTTCCATTAATATATTTCAAAGCATATGTAGCTATGTTGAGGTAATTGTCTGTCGGTCTGGTTTATGTTTCTCTAAATTAACTGTGTGGCAGTAATTATATCAAGTATTTCCAGATGAAAAATGAATTAGTCATTACTTAAATTCAGACAAGGTAATTGCAGATTACGTTTCACAGTAATATCGTTTGCACATACACACGCTGGCAAATAATTCAGACTGTCTGCTTTATGCAAAGACCACTTAGGAATCTCACAGATCAGCAAAACACTCAAGCACGCAAGCAAACCAAAAAAAAAAAAACGAGGTCACATATAAAAGCCTATGATAGAAGTTAAAAACACAAGCTGGCAGAGAGATAAATACACAGCTCACATCTTTTCCTCCCGCAGGAACTGACAATGTTCCAATGCACACATTCCTTCCAGAGGTTTAGATGTAAATAAGAGAGAAGGGCATGTGTGGTGGAGCTCCGCCTGTGTCCCGACAAGCTTTTCCCCCTGTAGCTGAATACTATGATCAAGAGGTGGGATCCCTTGTGCTAATCAGTCCTGTGCTGGTTACCAGCATCACAGGTGGGATTGGGAAATGGAGGAGCGGTGAGGGAGATGTCACTGACCACATTAGACACCAGGAAAAAGCAGGCCGTGAGACGCGAAAGCTTCAAGTCTCATCTATCATGCCCCTCTTAACCTACTTTCCTCTCAGCCCAGCCACTGTCGTTTTCATTTCTCTGTCTCCTGCTTGCTCTCCACCTCCCTGCTGCTGACAGAGTAACTTTAATGTCCCTCTTTTGATGGTGATGAAAAGGAGAAACGGGTGAAAAGGGAACGGTTCAGTGGCGGACTGAGCGTTGAAAGACGACGGCGGCGGCAAGAGATTTAGGTTCATTCTTTATCGTGCACCAAGGGAAACAGTTGGGGACGGAACTTTCCTTTCCTAAAAAGGTTTATATTTGAAGAAATTAAATCAAATTGAGTCAAAGGGCGTTTGTTTAGCGAAACAGAGGAATAACAGTGACATGAAATGTGTCATTTTCACACCACATTTCCCATGCCGTGGTCCAGAGAATCTCTCTGAGTTGTTACGACTGCCGAGGGGCGATAAGTGACGATGTGAAAGAGGTCTCACTTCTCCAAAAGGCCTGGATCAGGTATTTGATTTACTGCTGAGATGAAAACACTGTGTTGCTAGCTCAGCTGTGGATGGATTAGTGTGGCGCACAGGGGAAGCTGAGAATGAGTGAATGAACATCTGAAATGATACTCAACAGTATAGTTACTGGAAGGCTCTTGGTATGTGTGGCCTGATGCCAGCGTGTATTTCTTTCATAGACTTGTTATGGCTACAAATGCACTAATACAAATTTGGCAACTACTGACCTGCCAAAAGGGTTTGTATTACCTACATGACTGATTCTATAACTAGTATCCCATGATCAAAAAAAGGGAGAAGGTAAAACAGAATTTTTATTCAGGCACTAGTTTCACTAGTTCTGCAACGGCACTGCTCAAATAAACAAGGGAAAATTGGGGCGAAGGTTACAGCGGGATAATGGTGGAGAAAGCTACGTTAAGAGATGCCCCATCCACGTTCAATACAAAGACTTTCCAATTTGTTCTGTATGATTGTCTTGCAATATATTGATTATCACAGAATTGTTGTATCGTGATATTATCGCGTATCGTGGACCATGTATCGCGTATCGTATCGTGTGATTCCCACCCCTACTGTAACCTTTTGAAAGTCCGTCAGGTTGTTGCTGCTTTAGCATCATCACTGAAATGCCTGGTGGTGAGTGTGCAGAGCAGTCTTTGTCATGGCTGCCAACATCATAATAAGATTTCTATGATGTCTATGCTTTGTTAAAGCAATGGTGACAACTTGTGTCCACCGTTGATGGGTGCACTCAATCAGTGACTCACTGTTCCTTAGTCAGACCCCCCCTCTGTTTGGTGCACTGTTGTGATCATAAACACAATGTGAAAAGCAAGAGACACACAATGCAGCACAGTGTGATGCTGTCCCAGTCAGAATGAGCAGGTAAAACAAGAGTTATTAATACTCATGTTTCACTCATGTGTTAATATCTTTAATTTTTTCCCACTGAATGTGGTGTTTTGAGATTTGAGCTTTGACCCAAATATTGCTCTCTTCAGATGATGATTTTGATTGTTAAGATGCAGAAATGAGACGGGAGTAGAGACGGGACTGACTGTTGTACTTATGATGAAGAAAATGTCTGTTTGTTTACTGCTACATCACTGATCACACATGTGTATTGCACAATTCAGATGGGCATTTTATATAATGTGACCCTGTAAACCACCGCTTCACCGCTGAGGCTCATTCCGCGCGAATCTGTAGCAGTTTGTGTTAAAACATGGCGTAACGAATTGGATTTATGTCCGCTGTCACAAGGTGATGTAGAAAGAGCGACTCAGTGACTCAACTCATTAAAGATTTTATTGGATAGATATGTGATTGGGCCAGTGGGAGACACAAAGCGAAAGCTCCTGATGAACTGTTTTCTGTTCATTTCACAGCTGCTAGCATTTGATTCAGATTTGTGTTCGTGTTTGTCAGGCTTAATATTTCCCCCGAAAAGTGTGTGACATTGGAAATGAGTGAGTATTTAACGGCGCTGTGACTGTACCTGGTCATTTTGCCTCTGATGCGCTGAACTCTCTCGTCGGCGTGATACAGACATCTAATCTGTGTCAGAGCTGAGTGTTTTACACAAGATTTGGATGTTGACTCAAGTCCTCCAGCCAAGACACGATGCGTCAACGCCCTCCGTCATTCAATATTTTGGCTCTTCCTCCTGCCACACTGGCACGTCAGTCCAGTGCAGCATGTGTTTGCACTACGGTGGGTTTCTCTCTGTGTGGGATTTTGTGAGTGCGATCCATTTGGCTCTCACTCATCCCACAACCTGGCACTCTCACTGTCCTTGTTGTGTGTGTGTGTGTGCGCACACAGAGCGCACATAACGCAGGAAGTTCCCATGGTAGCCTCAGCAGGAAGTGCCTTACATCTCCTCTCTGTCCTTGCATACTGCCCTTAGAGTGGATTTCATGAACGTCTACAGTGAGCTGAGTTGTGGCATGTGTGTGTGTTGATGGGTTGAAGTAAAGGGGCCAGATCATGTTTTCACCCGTGTGCTCCACTATGTTATACTGACTGTAGACATTTGCGTGGCATATTAAAAACATCACACACATTTACATGCACAGTTACTCAGAATATTTTACAAACTCTTCTTTTTACTAGATGAATCTGTGGATGTGAAACTCGGGACGAAGCAATAACTTTAGCCTCGCAGAACATTTCACATCCATGTCACTTAGTGGAGAGAACAGAAGTCCTTCTCAGCCACATATACACAACGATAAGGGATCTTATCATTACGAGGAGAAGCGGAATGGATGCATTTCCCAGTTGTCACTGTCAGTGTCCTGTTCTTCTCTTGCTTTCACTCCATTATTTTTCTTCACAGATCAGGCAGCAGCTATCTGCAGTATTTTTCTGTCCATTCATTATGAAGCATCCTCTCCTCCCCCGGTTTTCGCCTTGTCCTCCACTGGCTTTTTTGCCTCAATTGTTTTTCCCTCTGTCCCCATGCTTCTGTCAACGCAGACATCTTATTCTGTTTGTCACTCTTCTTTCTCAGCCTTCTCTGCTTCTCCATCCTCATTTTTCTCCCGCTCTTCTCGCTGTGTTCAAAGTCAAGAGGCCCCCAAGAGAGGAGTGCACATGGGCTTGAATAGAAATGAGCAAAAGAGGTGGATTGAAAGAGGGAAAGAACTAGGGCTGCAACCATTATTCCATGAATTGAATATTTATCGATTAATAAATTAATTACTAAAACTATTTTGATTATCACTAAATCGGTTCAAGTGTTTTTTTTTAATAATTAAAACAAGCTTTCTGCTGTTTCAGCTCTTTAAATTAAATGTTGCTCCATATCACAAAAAAATCATTAAAACTGAATCATTTTGTATTGTGGACGAATTCCAGATTCATTTCCAGGTTAGGGAAACATTTTTCAACACTTTCTGACATTTTATGGACAAGTACTTGATTGACCGAGAGAAAAAATCAACAGATTAATCTATTATGAAACTAATCATGAGTTGCAACCCTAGAAGGAACATAAAGACATGCAAAGGTTCACCTGAATTTTAATTTTCAAGCCCTAACATCGCCCTTTTCTACTCCTTTCTTTGCCCTCACTCTCCTCTTTCACTCACAACAAATGTCACTGCAGCAGTTCTTTACAAAGGCTCTACAGCAATTACTAAGGTTTCATTACAAAAAGCCAATGTGACTTCAGCTTATAGTTCCTCAGTAGCTTTCAATCTGCTGATTATAGTAATATTAAATGCATTGCTTTAAAAAGTCCTTGTTGGGAAATGTTTTGATGCAGGAAGCATAAAAAAAGGATGTGGTGGTGTAGTAGTGACCAAGCAGGGCAATGATGGTAATTCACAGAGACATCTTACAGTGCATTTACATCTGAGTCTTTGATTCCGAAGACATATTGAGGGCAAATTTATTATACTTGTATTATTCATGATTTACATCTAAGGGAGGAGAATGTATGAGGCATTTGTGCACCATTACGTGATCTCTGGCGAAATGCAAGATGTCAAACCAATATCTTTTAAACGTCAGCCTATGAACACGGGCCTGGTTTACATTAAAATGTATTGCACATTTTAGGGCCAGTATGTTTTCAAACAAGGGTATTGTTAAGCAAATACTGGGACATCAGCAGTAGGTAGCACAAAGCAGGTCACCACAGGAGAAGAAGAAGAAGGTGGAACTTGAAAGCAAAAAGTGTTTGTTGCTGCATCTGTTATTCACTAAATCTCTCTCTATGCCATTACAGACTTCAGATTCATCTTTTCACCCTAATTATTTTGTGACGCGTCAAGATATTTTTTTGGAATTCTCTGCATTTCCATTTGTGCTATTTTATGCACAAATCGAAAAAATGCACTCTAAACAGGAATGATGGAAACACACTTAAAAACAACAACAGCTGAAACAAATTGTTGTACATCAAAGATAAATAAAACAAATAAAATATAGAAACATCAGACCTAATAGACCTAAGAACAAATGATACAACCATACTTACAATACGAAAGTATAAAAACAACACAAACAAGTCATACAATAAAAATAATAAAAAATGGGTCGAAAGCCAAAGAGTAAAAATGGGTTTAATGATACGTTTAAAAAGTGGACATCATATCACTGTGATGGGTAGCGACAAGGAAAGGAGTTTTATTTACGTTTTACTTAAGTTTTACTGAAGACATTATGATGTGTCACTAGGACAGTAGAAACAGTCACTTTAAATAATAAAATTGGCAAAGGTTTAAGTCAGTTTAACCGCTTTGGTTTTTGCATGCTGGCTTGCAGATACACCGTCATATCTTAAAGGATATCCAAACAGTTAGGATACGATATATACCTTTTTGTCCCACAACGGTGAAATTCCCAGAATTACAGCAGCAAAAGAAAATCACACAAATTATAAATTATATATGTTTGCACAGCAAACAAGGAACAGCAACAACCGGTGCATGGTGAAGCATAGAATTGTGACATTGGATGAGACCCTAACCTTAAAATGTAGTCATTTACATTATGGGGACTTGCTTCTTATCCCCATAAGGAAGATAAGTCCCCATAATGTGAGTGTGTAAGTAGGTCCCCACAACATTAGTAATACCTGGATCACACACACACACACCAGTGATTTGTTCTGTTGGGTTTATTATATCTGTCAATGTTTAAGGCCAGAAACTGAACATGTTTCCAGAAAAACACACAACACGAAGAGCGGCTGACAAGGTCGGCCTTCAGCAGCAAGCCAACACTGACATTTGTGTTTATATGTGTGGAGGTATTTCTTAACTCACTTCAGCATTCACCTGCCATGTGCACTGTCCTCGCCTGCTGACCTTTATGTTCTTTGTTTACTCTGTTTTTGAATCTATTGGGAATAAAGAGACATTTTTTCATGTCATGCTTCTCCCATTATTTGTCTTGTATTACCATTTCTGCTGCATTTGCAAGTGTTAAAATGATATATCTGGGAAGTTACTGCAGCTGTAAGACAAAAGACCATTATTTCATTTTCTTTTGGATCCTCATTTACAACGGTGCTGAGCGTGAACACAGACATCACAGAACAACATCAAGGCAAAACAGATGGAAACACACATGTTTGCAGGCCAATAATGGGCTGTTGTTTTGATAAAAACCCTTAACATTACTAATTGGTATAAGAAATGTATGTTTTAGATCTATTTGTCTAAGATTCCAGATACCGCTGCACTTATACTGAAAGAAGTCCCACACGAAACTTGTTCTTCAACCTCCAGTCTGCACCCCCATCCCTACATTATTGTCTTGACATCTCATCTTCTTTCCTCAGCCCCGGTCCAACTGCCTGGCCCTCCCAGCCCATTGGCCCTCCAGTCCAGCGGGACCATGATGCTCAGCAGCTCCGTGGAGGTGCCCAGCCCGGGCGGGATCAGCGGCCTCAGCGGGCTGAGTGCGGCGGCCCGGAACGTGGTGCGCTCCTCCAGCATCTCAGGGGCCATGTACAACCTGGACAAGAGTCCCGGGAGTGGAGGCCCGGACTCTGCATCTTTGGCTGGCAACAAGAAGCGGCGCTCCAGCCTGGGTGCTAAGATGGTGGCCATTGTGGGGTTGTCACAGTGGAGCAAGAGCACACAGCAACTCAACCAGCAAGGTCAGTTAACAGTTCAATTCTTTTGTTTCACAAAAATTCTGAAATCGATTTAAGAAAAAACAACAACAAAAAAAGCTCTGCCACTGCATATGTATTTTTTAGGATTTGCTGATTTCTTACATCTCAGTTCACAATATCCATTTTCCTTTCTTCATCACTGTTCAGGTCACTCTTCTTATTCTCTGTCTTCTCTGTCCTCAGCCCCACTCTGTTTTTTATTACTTAATAATTCCACAATATTTATTGATCTGAGGGTGTGTTTCCAGCCTCAGATCAGATCAACTTCCAGTGAAGTTCAGAGAGAGTGAGAGCGAGCGCCCGCTCAGTACCATAACATTTTAACAACCTGCAGATGAAACTCAATCATCTATTTTTACTCGCAACTCTCCCTCCTGCTGCCTTATCCTAGTTTCTAAAATCTAAGAATATCAATCACTCATTTCATAGTTTCAACTTGCAAATCACATTCAATATCCAAATAACAGGTAAGGAATTTTATCATCCTCAAACTTCAGGCTTGGTTTTAATGTTACAAAATATTTCATGTGCCTTTTAATACTATTCTATAATTTCCTGCTGTGTTTAAGCTGTTGAACTGTTTTTTAATACCACTCTAATAGAAGAATGATTGCTTTAGTGCTGTAACGGTAGTATATTATGTTTTGTTTCGGCTATAATACTTATTATGTCAACTCACAGAAGCTTTACCTTTTGTGGGGGATTATCCTTTTTTAAAAGGTTGCGGCAACTGTAGTGAGCATCAGAATGTGGTGCAGTGGGATTATACAGCTATACAGTAGCAGCTCGTATACTTGGTGGCTCTATGGCAATGATAGTGGTGCTACGTTCTAATATGTCCCCTGTGGGGTATAATTACAGATACTGTGCAGCTGCAACAAAAATGATTCTCACTTTGCACCACAAGCACAAACCACTTCGTTCATAGTGGTAAAAAGATGCCACACACTGAGGCTTGGTACGAGCTGAGAGGCAGTGAAATCATTTCTGTCTCTCGGTAACAAACATGTCGTTCATCTTTCCACATGCTTGTAGTGCGCTCTGTTTTTCCTTCCAGTACAATGAACTGTACACTTTTCATAACAGTGCAGGTCAGAGCAGAGCGCACGTCCTTCTGTTTGCCTACGCACTTTGTGGTTTGACTGTGTGTGCGCGCGTTTTTCTTAATTGCGCAAAAACTTCTTACAAGATCTATGGCATTCAGATTTGTATAGTGAGCTGGGTACTATTTGAAAGACAGTTTTTATGAAGTTAAATTGTTAAAATGTGAGCCCAGAAATCAAGTTTTCTCATTTTCTCATGAGTCATTCTCATTATAAGGATAGCTCTCTCTATCTATACTAGAACAATTCTTTTGAAAAAATCCTTAAGTTTAGGTAAAGCATGAACATAATTTGAAATTTTACACTTTTTGTATTTTTTGTATTAAACTGGATTTCTTCAGGGTTTGGGCCGCATCAGAGCTTAATTATTTGTTTATTGCAACATTGGATCACTTGTGATGACCAAAAAGTCAGAGAGTGACACAATGAGCTCCAAGACCTATTTCTATCGTTCTCCTTAATGTAAAAATAGAAACGTCTGAGCAACATTGTACAACAAAACATCAAACATCAACATAAAACATAAAATAGATCCCAAATAAAATCACTTGAACATTCAATAAGATAGAAAATATATATAAAAAGACATTTAGACCTAAACCTTTAAGAAATTGTTAACAGAAATTGAACCCATCAGAAATTATTTGACATTCAGCTCTAGTTCTGGGAGTCTCAGGGTGTTTATAAACACTTACTGTGGGTGAGATTTGATGAACAGATGAATGATGAAAGACGAGTAAATAGAAAAATCCATACATGTTCTCATGTGAGCTCTGACATGATCACAATATAACTAATAGCCTGTGGACACATGAACACACACACAGCCCTTCACGTGTATACACCCTTCTATATCCTGAATCATCATTATTCTGTGTCATTACCTGTTTTTGGCATCCATCAGTTTGAGGTAGCTGTTGCTCCTGTGTACACACACACGCACATACTCCAGCACAGCTGACACTTGTCTGACGCAGGCTGAGCTGTCGATATTTTCACCACAGGTGCTCTCATGTCTGTGTTTGTGGTGATGAGCAGAGCACAATGGAGGAGAGAGAGTGTGGATGAGGAGGCTATGAGGTGCTGAGGATGTAGTGAAGGGGAAGGGGAAAAGAGGGATGTGTCTAAATTTAGATGTTCTCAGCTGTCAGTAGCCGCCTAGAACAAAAAACGCAGTATCTTACCCCGCTGCTCCTCCTTCTCCTTCTTCGAGCATTTATATATCTTCAGCTTTTTCCTGCAAGATAGTTTGCAGCAACAGGTTTTGTTACATAAACCTTCCTCTGATGAGCTGAGGTTTAAAATTAAATATAACTGTCAAGGCAATTAGACCTTATCAATCAGATGTTTTATGAGCACCTAAAGGGTAACTTAACCCCCTCTTC
Organism: Solea solea; assembly: GCF_958295425.1. Lineage (NCBI taxonomy): Eukaryota > Metazoa > Chordata > Actinopteri > Pleuronectiformes > Soleidae > Solea > Solea solea. The sequence goes on along the minus strand of NC_081153.1, from coordinate 11,621,535 downwards.
TTATCCTGCCCAATGCCGGATTTTGATAAATGAGGAGGAGGGCGTGGTCTGGTAATTAAATCGGACACAAAGTTGTATCTGTCTAACAAAGTGCTCCGTGAGACAAGCCTCTCAATAGAGCCCCGGTAGCTGATGTCACACAACCAAGGTAATACCACCTGGCAGGATGCGCTGTTCACCTCTATGGACGTGTAAATACTAGACAATACATAAATCAAACAATATGTCACACAACTCGTCTCTTCGCTGGCTGTTTTCATCAAAGTGGAGATTGTACATAGCTATTGTGCTCCGGGGTGCCAAAACAGTCAGAGACAGGCTTAACGGGATAACATTTCACAGGATCCCCACAGATCCAGAGAGACTGCGGAGTTGAGTCACTGCTCCATTGCGGTAGACTCCTGCCAAATTGTGCCCATTTGTCTCCCTCTAGGCTCTTGTAAACCTTCAGTGACTCTCTGGAGTAAAATGAATGGAAGTGAATCAGGAAGTTGAAGATGTTGGGATACTGCAGGTCCAGGTTAATGCCCTCTCCGGCTGTTTCCCAACTCGTATAAAAAAAAATCCACGCCAGGGACATTCTAAGGATCAGATCTGTTCACTCTGTCAAGTTGATCTCCATGGATTTAAAGTGAGCAGTGAACTCTGACGGGTTGAATCCATAACTGGTCAGTTTATTTTTGCCAACATAGCGGTTCATAGGGACTAGGACGTGTAACGTCCGGAGCTTTATACGCAAGTGGTTTAGAGAGAAAGTCAACCAAGTGACCGCTCCAGAAAATGAGACTTGTGCTGATTTAATAAGAAGGTGACAAAAGCTTGTACCTGTGGTGAAAGCATGGACTAAGAAAGCCAATGACATGAATGCAGTAGCTGGTGTTTGACCAGAGAGGCAGTAGGTACATGTATAATTTAATACTTTACACAAAACTGCAAAAATTTGCCTGTGGATCAGCAAATACCATTATTAGATACCCAGATACACTCGTTTTCACCTGGGGAAAAAGTGGTTTATGGCTTTAGATACAATATCAATATTGATAAGAGTATATAAGGGGAAGTTGGATCAGTGCATCAACTACATAGTGTTAGGAAGGTCCAGACAGTCAATATTAAGTGAATCATAATCCAGGTGTTTAGGTTCATTTGTTTTGCCTAAAAATAATGCCAAATTCAATATTTTATGAGGAATTGGCCTTTGCAGTTTTGTCTCAGAACTTGGTTGCTGGAGACAAACAAGGTTGTTTACCCAGTGAGGCCAAAATTGGCTTCTCTAATCTGTTGTTGTACCATATCTCAAAATCAACACAAGCTTGGGGCAGAGAAGGGGGCGCAGATATTCAGAGTGGTGACCCTCACATGCAGAGACAGAAGGTCACACAGAAGCGTGAACATTGTGGCAGAAAAAAATAGTCCGTCTCTGCTTGTTCAAGTTCGATTAGGGTCGTCTCTGTGTTCCTTCCTGCAGGTCATTAAAGACCCAATCTGTCCAGCTATCAGTGCTCCATGTTCCAAGTGACACGTGCATTGATTGGGCGATGGGGTGGGTCAGCTCAGGTGGCTTCACTCTGTTGGCCACCTAATAGTCTCTGGTCCCCAGAGAAGAGGGAGGGGAAGTGATTTGGATGCAGCCGTGGGAAAAAAGGAGTGGACATAATCTTGCAAAACAGCAAATAATCGATCAATGCTGATCCATTATTTGTCTGTGAATGACATTAGAAGCTGTATTTTGCAACGTTTAAGATCTCAAACGTTGCAAAAACCTATAACAGTCTTCCAGTTAGTGAGTAAAACATGTTCCAAAAGATTGATGAAGAAGGACAAAAGTGAAAGATTTGAGGATAGTAGAGAAACTGATAAAGTTGCAAAGATGTACAAAAGACAAAGTGGCCTGAGACAGCGAGTGAATATATCAGCATCTCACCATTAAAGCGCTATTAGGAGGTAATGTGGTTATGGTGTTGTTATTGTGTCAAGAGTTTCTGCAGGGTATGTTCTAGCTGTGCTCCATTTTGTGAATTGGATCTAGTCAATTTGCAACTATCCACAGAATAGAGCTCTTATGCGAGCAAGGATTCTGTTTTTGTTGACTGGTCCGAGTGAGGATTGCTTGTTATTTTCAAAATGACACAATTTCCGAGCTGTAAAAGCCAATTCAATGTTGCATCTTCTGAAAGAGAGGTGCTATAAGTATTTGTAGTTCAGAATGCTGCTGTTTTCTCTCCACATTCACTCTGTAAAAGTCTTTCTCATCTGGGGTTCTCAGTGGGCTCGTAACTTGGAATAACTTGGGCTTGGATTCTTCCCAGTGAATTTGCCTTTTTCAATAATTGTCATCATTAGGGATGTAACAGCACAATCAGCACACAATTTAGTACGATAAACACCACTTGGTTCATCGCTTACTTAATCCTCTTGACTAAGCCATGCTGAGTGAAAGCTGCAGTGAGCTTCCTTCCCTTGTTCGTCATCGTTGGAATTCAGTTGACCCTCTGAAGTGAATTTCATCATCGCCAGGTCAGCCTGGACGAGTACAAGAGTGAGCATCTGTAGGATACATGAGTCTTCCTCCAATTTAAGTACATGGTCCAATGAAATATGTTTTTGTGAATGTACAACTGCTTTAAAATAAAAATAATTTGCTTTTAGAAGCCTTAGAAGATGCCTTTCATATATAGGAAAGGGCCTTGTGTCATGGATACTGCCATCTAGCACAAACCGTGTCTCATCTCTACAGCAATCAGAACAGACAAACCAGCCAGAGTGTGTGTTTCACATTGTGAAGCGTGAGCTCACTAATCTAACAAAGACAAACAACATCCTTTCTGGTATGCGGAGGCCACTGTAGTTCCCTGATGCTCTTGGTAAAGGGAGTCCATTGTTTGCTTCTTTACTTTGCAGTCTCACTATTAGATGTCACACATTTTTCACACATATTTTTAGACAGCAGCTGAGACCTCAGTTTGTTCTAAGTGTTAATGGATGCCAGTTAATGATGTCCTCTGGTCTTAAACAAAATTGTAACTTTAGGAAATTATATTTCTCATCTGCTAAAGATAATGACAAGGTTTTGGTTAATTAAAACTGAATTTTTTTTGTTAAACGCACTCAAGTACCGTTTGTTCCTGTTTTCCATGAATTGAAGTTAAAGATATAAGATTTTTCTCGTGTGCACACAAAAGGCTTATTCCTGTCAACATTGGTTTTCGCTGCTATAAAATGGTTAGATAATTTCATTTGTTCTGTACACTTTCACAAAACTGGTCTTGTTATATAAGGCTTTCTTCGAGGTTTAGAGCCTTCTCCTTGATGAAGGCTGCACTCATGCATTCTTACGCACATAATACATTTTTTCTTTCATAATTCATCTCACTTTTCCCTCATGTTATCCCATTCACTCTCATTGTCACTGTCTCATTATTGTAGGTTTTGTAACAGGCGAGTTTTGAGGGTGGCATTTTGGCTCTGCCTTTGTTGTATTTATAACTGGCTATTATTAGTACTAGAGGCTAAAACACGCACATACACACACACACATGCAAACAGTTTCCCAGGTTTAATGGATGAGTCACTCCTCCGCTGAACAGTCTTATCTCCTGAGCAGGTTTATGCATGAATGTGATAACAGAAAGCAGAGCAGCTCCCAGTACACTGTCAGTCTGCACCGAGGGATGTTTCTTACACAGAAACAAGCAGCATTGATGAGACGCAGCGCACAGGAGAGCTGGATGAAAGCAAACCAGGCGTAGATGTGTCTGTTTTTTGTTAGTGTCCCAGTGAAAGGCTGCAGCACTAAACGACCCCCCCCCCCCCCCCCCCCCCCCATATAAACTGTATACACTCCACACACAATATATCCAGTGTGTGTTTGGCTGCTGCTCCTTCACACTCAATCACCTCACTCTTTTCAGCTCCATTTAGCTCTCTCAACCCACTCAACACCCATCCTCATCTTTTTCTCAGCCTCACTCTTTTAGTTCCTTGAAACATTCTTTATTTAAATGTTCCCTCTGCGTGTTTATTCCTGTGACTGCCGGAGTCACACCAGACACACAAAGGAGACACCGGGAAGAGAGAAGGATAAATTGCATGCCGTTCTTATCAACTTTCTTCTTAAAACATTCCAACTGTGCTCTGTGAGCGACAGTAACCACCTTTTCTGTATTGTGCTGCTGTTGGAGAAATTACCCCGAGTTGGTAGACACTTACTCCTGCCAGCGAGTGAAGATATGTGAAGAGGCTTTCATTATTGTGTTATGTTAGGAAACCAATTTTCCATAGTTGCCATAGTCAGGTTGTTTCTCAATAACATCACACCAGGTGTAACTATGTCATTTGTCAAGTGTGAATATGTGACACACACTACCTTACTGGGCTGTGTCTCTGTGAAGGTAAAATTGATTGTTGTAAGCAAGTCGAGTGAGAGTTGCATGGCATGTACAGTGTTTACAGTGTATAAACTGTAAACACTGTACATGTTCAAAATGGTCATATTTAGATCAAAGGTACCATGTTTACATAGTAACTGCTATATCGGTCGCAGTGAGTCACAACACTCTTGTGATGTGTTACATAAGATGCAACATAGGAGTAGTATGACGCAGTAAGGCTGATTTTCTTATACAATATCTCGAGCCATGTGTCTAAGAAAAAGGTAAACTGACAAAACTACACAAGGATTAATCAAACGTGAAGCTGAAGGAGTCATTTGAAGTCGATATGTGGATTTTACTGTCGTTAGTGTGTCCATGCCTCTGTCTCGTCTGATAAATACCTCTATAGTTTATGTTTTTGCTGCTATGCTAAGGCCTTTGCACATCAACAAGGACATGAATAAACAACACCAAGTTGTTATTTAAACACACCCTCACTATTTACATCGAGCACGGCATGATTGAGTGAATAAATTATATAAGGAGTAGAAGAAAAATTTGCTGAAAGAGGTGATGTCAGCATCTAGTGATGATCAGCTGATGCTCAGAAGAAAGAGACCAAAAAAAAACTGACTATAGCCACTTAACGATATCTGTGGGATAGTTTGAAGATTTGATAACGGCCTAGTTTGTTTGTAAAAAAAAAAAGTCCCAGTTGTCCACATTTGCTTATTTTAAGTATGTTATGATTGTAGTGTTTCTTAGCTTCTGATTAAACAGTTAAGGGCAGTTCTGATGCTGCCTATGTTTTACAGTTGATAAGACAATGTTTAGCTAAAGGTTTACTTTGATCAGTTCCATTAGTTTCCTAAATGTTGTCTCTGCATGACAGGCTGATGGGATGCAGAGTGACGATAGCTATGGATAACATTTTCGGTGGATGTCTGTTTTGTCACTTTTGTCAGTATAAGAACACATTGCCTGGTTATCTGCTGTAGACACAGTCTACCAGCAACTCCAAACATAATTTGTCTTCATAGTGCCACCATTTCATGTTGTGTACAGATTACTCCCTTATTCATTCAACACAAATGTCCTTTTCCATTTTTTTTATTCCTCTGTAGTGCAATATAAGTCCCACTGTAACAGGATCTGTTTGCAGCTCTTACGGTGTGAGGTGGATTTTATGATTTTTCGATGGAAAGCAGAGTCATCAGGGATGTTTGGCAGGATATGAAAACCCAACAATAACACAACAAAAGGCCACAGACGAACTACTACTACTGCTGCTGCTACAGTATGTCCTCTATGTGCAGCAGTCAGCCTCTGCATGTGTTTTTGACCGTGTGTGAAAGTGGACCGGTGAGTAGACCTGGCATTTTAGTAGTGAGGGTGTTTTTTAGGTGACTCACTCATGCCCTACTTCTTGCTCTGTGTCTGAGTCACAGCTCAGGAAACGCACTCAAGGAATTTTGGCGGAGATGTTTTGGAAAGTGTACGGTGATCAGATCCTTCAAAAAGTCAACCCTGAAGAGAAAGACTTGCATATGGAAAACTGAGCAGCAGCAGCAGCAGCAGATATAAACAATTATAACACAGTGAGAGATGTTGAACTGAAAAGAGCCCGATTAATTATAGCTATTTATAACGATGAATATTATAGAAGGCTACTGTATTCATATGACCAATGTGTTTTATGCTGCTGCAGGCGAGACTGCTGTGTGTCTGTCTCCCTCGCCTCACCCCCTGCTCTTTTTTCTTAAGTCGCTAGCTCATCTGACACATACTGTACAAACTGAAACCTTACTCATGTCCCTAAAAGCTCTCTCTTCTCCACCAGTGCTTTTAGAGGCCACCAAACACCAGCTAAGCTGATTGGCGATCACTTTCCTCTCCTCTCTGTTTCTTATCTCACCACTTGTTATACTCCCTCATCGGCCTCTTTTGTGTTTCCCCTCGGCTCACTGACATCTTAATTTTCCCTCTCTATCTCTCCTCCCTTCATCTCCTTCTCTTTCACTTTTTTCACTCAGATCATGTTTTTTCAATCTCACCCACCGACTGCTCTATTCTTAGCCAGACCAATTGGTGAACTGTTCAGCTGTGAATATTTGTTTCTTTGCGCCTGTATACGCCCATTATGTAGGTACGGTATGTGTGAATGTCGCGTCTGTCTCTCAGCCAGATGCGACAGCTAGACATTTATTTGCGTTATCGGTGAAAGATTGATGAAATAAAGCCACTCAGTGACTTCAGCACAAAGAGTGGAGGCAGGTGGAAATGAGAGCACAACACTGTTCAATGTTCAATGTTTTTTTTTTTTTTTTACAACTTTAACCACAACTGATGTAAGTGAATGTCGACAGTGCTGACCTTTGTGGGATCACTAGAATCTAAATTAAAATGACAGATAAAAAAAGTCTGTTTTCACTGTTGCGTCGAGGAGCAATGCGACCACAATACGTGAGCTTATTGTTTAATTAGCAATCAAGCTAATAAGCTTGTGTTACAGTTCAATAAACTCTTATTTTATTATTTAACATGATTACTCAGTGTACGAGTGGTGTAAATCACCTCAACTTAATATCATGCAGAAAGCAAATAAAATCATTCCCCATAGACTGTATATAAAAATGCGCATGTTGCAAAAATCTAACATCATCAAACATTTTCCTGAAAGAGTGAATTGGCTCACTTGGTAGTTTTTAAGTCCTCTTCAATATCACCTCATGTCAAATTTGTTCTCATGTTCCCATTTAGAAGAAAATAGATAAAGTACGGCACATGTGAACACCAGGGTGATTGATAACTAGCACTGTCCAATGGTCCAATTTTTGGTTTCATTATTGGTTGGACATGTTGGATGTTTTGCAGCCCATTTTAACATAGATATGAAATTAATTTATTCTCCATCAGTCCACACTCTATAACGCCAAATATTTCAAGGTCTCAGATTCCATATTCCAGGTCGAAAATGAGCAAGGGCACCCCAGCAAGGCTTAAACAGACAGTAAACTGCAGTGTGTCACTGAGCTCAGTGTGTGAGGTGAGTCACTTTGTTGTGTTTGTGTATAACTGTCTGTCTGTAAAAGGCCCGTAATTAGGGTATCATTTCCCCTCCTTTTTGACACAAAGTGCTGTAAACACACTCATACAGTATGTACACAGGCCTGCTGCCGTCTGCCGCATGGTGCAGCAGCAGCAGAAGAAGAAGAAGAAGAAGGAGTGAACCTGAGAGCAGATATTGGTGCATTACAGTGAACCACACACACAAATACACTTACACCTCATTCTCAGCCAGTGGGGAAAATACAGTCCGAGTTTAAGTCTGATTCATGCACACATAAGACACCGCTTTAGTACAGAATGAGTTTATTTTTTAATACAGTTGAACGTAATGTTCTCGTAGCACAAATGTGCCAAAATAATAGATAACGAGGTAATTTCCTTTCTGCTCAAAATACAAATAAGTCAACAAATTTGTCGAAAGATTTTGTTTTTTTAACACGGTCATAATTGTCTTCACACAAACGATCAATAGCAGTGTTTTGGTGTTGACATTTTGTTCATATCATAACAAGCGTCTTCTTCTCATTGATATGCGAGTTGATAATGAGCTTTACCACGTGAACTGTTCCACTCGGCTGCTTTTTGTCCCGTATAAATGGTTTGGCCATTTTGCATCATTTGACCGACGGCTGCAGAGTTAAGTAATCAGGAGGAAATTTCATTTGAATTAGATTACTCTTTTCCTCATTGTAATGAATTGTCATTATGCAGGAAGCCGTGTGGCACATTAACTCACTGTCAGACATCCTGCCATACGTGAAGCTCGGTGATTTAAAGAAATAATTTCCTATGGGCCACGGTGCTGTGAAAGGCTAATTGCTTCCAATTGACCACTCCCTGCCTTGTGCCTGAGCTGTTAATGTGATTCTCTCACACACTGATAGCACAGTCACAGATACAGACTCACACATACACATTTGTCTTCATGTTTCTGAGGACATTCATTGACATATTGCATTCTCAAGCCTCCTAACCTAACCCTGCATTGAATTCCACTCATTTGGACGACCTGAACAAAGCGTTGTCTCTCACCTTAACCACAACCAGTTAATGCGTAAACCCGACCTCAACCTTAACCACAAATTCTCAGCCCTAAACTTCGCCAGTTCCTCAGAAATGAGGTTCTGCTTCATTAGAACGTTGGTTTTAGTCTTCATGAGGACTACTGGTCCTGACAAGATCACCGGTCCTCACAAACGCACGCGCAGATAGATTTACGACACAGAGATTGTGACAGTGACAGTGGCCCACTTATTTACTACACTTGGCTCTCTGCACATGCACTTGTATTTGCGGGCTTGGTTAGAGTTCGAGCTGGCAGAGTCTCGTAAATTGTTGAATTATAGTGTAAATGGTGTTAGGAATTACACAAAAACACACACCCACTAGAGGCAGGAAGGAAAGACAAAACGCAGGCAAATTATTTCAGACGTGCACAAACACACACATAAATATAACTAAAGAGGAAAAACCCACACAATAAGCCACACTGAAGGTTTTAAGCGACAAACTGCATGGACTGGTGTATGGATGATTCTCCTGGGACTGCTAAAGTGTCTTTGTAGGGCAATGAATGTCATTTTTACACCATGCGTATTCACTGTTTTAGTGAGAGATCTACATTATGCTTTTCCCATTCCCATAACAGGAAATGTAGGGGTTTACTTAGCTGAACATTAAGACAGGACACAGTCTAGCACTGCCTTAAAGGCTTGTATCACACATATATGTTAGTTATGGAGATTAACTTACATATATTAACTTGTTTTCATAGTTAAAAACCTCCTAGTCGCTGCAAACAAGCTGATCAAAATATCTCCTTACTGACGCTCTCGTCAGCCGCGCTGTTTCAGACCAAAATCATACCCCCAGAACGTGGACTGTGTTGTGATTGGCCAGCCAACGAGAGCTTTCCCACTGTCCTGTGATTGGCCAGGTACCTGGAAGTGACGTAATTGGTAGGCCAGCTCTCAGATACACAGCATACACGGTGGATGCTCTGCATCTCAGCAGCTACAACGAGAGCAGTTCTTCTTCTGTGGTTGAATGTACGCAACCGGATGTGCCCGGACTAGTGCCCGCACCAGGAGGCGCTACGGTGGTGAGAGGAGTGGTGAGGTATACTGATGACATCATCAACATACGGTAGTGCCGATCCGCTTCGCAGAGCCCAGGAAAACAATAAAACCCTATTTTTGCAGCAGTGGCTGAACTGTTTGTTCTGAAACTTTAGGGTTTCATAAACGAGGTAATGACGCAGATACACACACAAACGCAGCGTTAATTGGAGCTTCCGGTCTATGTCGCCTTTAAGTCATTAAAATATGCATAATAAGCACCTCTATGGTTTGATCAGGAACACTTCACACACACACCACTGTGGGTTTGCTTTGTAAGAAAAATTAATTATTGACAAAATGTTGAAGTATACCCTTTAACGCTTAAAAGTTTCAACCAACCATATAAGATCCTGATTAGCAGATTTAGCTCAATCCCAGCTGGAGCATGGGGATATATGACATAATTTTCTACTAATTAAGTACTAATAAGTGTTCCTATTCTAACCTTGGACAAAAAAATAGTGAGTTAGTGTAAGACCCATCACACAAAATAAGAAACCAATTAACAAACACTTTTGCACCCTTTGGCTTTTTTATTCTTTAGGCCAAATTGTTGCCATAACTTTGTAATTTAATTGCCTGCCCTTGAAAGCAATAGTCTGTTAAAGTTAAAGGCTTTTGAATTGCACTATTATTACCATTATAGTCTGCCTTTATGTCTATGCATGTACAATTGCACTTACACTATATAGACAATGTTAACCACAGAAGCAATCTTACATCACTGAATGACACACAAAAACATATATAATCTCTTGTCGTAAGCTTCTACCTGAAGTCTTCAGTTTGCCCAAATTTAGCAGGGGCCTGACTGTGAAGATACCACAACAGATCTTTCATCTCCAACACCCATGCCTGGTTACTGTTGCTATGCATGGTGGACCGTTGCCGTCACCGGTGCATCCAATAGGCATGTCAGTGGAGCTGGGGAGTCTAAAAATGGCATTGTGTATTACAGCATATAATGAGAAAGGCTTCATCAGTGTTCTCTCCAAATGTCAGAGCAGCTTTAATGATCTACTGAGCACATACACACACACACACACACACACACGCACAGAACACACAGGCGCTGTAGTTTATGTGTGTGTGAAGTCACAGTGTGTGGCTCTTTTCTGCATTGCTGGCGTTTTCACTAATCCCACCTTTCTTTATTTCCCTCTATGCTATTAATTCTCTCCACTGAAGCTATTAATTCTTTCCATCCGAACCATTTCACCCAAACCCCCCCCCCCCCCCCCATCCTCATCTTCCAACCTGTGACTCAATCTTGCCTTATCATCATGATGATCAAACATGTGGCTTTCATTCTGCGAATACCTTCATTTCTACACACACAGAAAATCTTGAGTGTGCCAGTGTGTCTGTGGGCTGAGTGTGTCTTCAGGGACAGAAGTATTACTCATCATACTGGAGCACAACAGGAGACGCTATAACTTGAACCCCTCTTCTGTAGAACAGGGAAGAATAACAACTTATGTAATGCTGTTATCTTAGCTGCTCAAACTGCATATATGTCAGGCTAACTCTAATTACCTCTTTCGGGATGTGTGTGTGTGTGTGTGTATTTGAGGCTAGCTGTATATTACAAAGTTAGTTCTGCAGAATAAGGAGAGGGGAAAAAAAAAAACGCTGAATAATTTAGTCCGGGATGGACCAGGAGGAGATATTGGAGTTGTGTTATGAAGATGGACAGAAGCCAAGGAACTAGAAAACTGTGAGATGATACAATGAATGTGTGGGTGCAAGGGAGACCAAGCAAACCAAAAGAGGAATCAGTGTACGAGGAGTATATGTACAGAACGGAAGCTGGAAAATAGTGCGCAGATTAAGAGATGGAGATAAAGAACAGCAATAGAAGGAAGACGAGTTGGGCGATTAAGAAGTGCGACTTGGGGAAAGGACAGTGTGACTGAAAAAAGACACGGAGATGGAGAGACAGAGAGGGGGAAAGGCTTCTGAGCTGGGCTCTTGGTGCAATGCAGACAGCATTGCCATGGAAACGAATGAGGGAAAGCGCAGGCGAGGAGGAGGGGATTAAATAGGAAGGAAGAGATCACTGCTTCGCACCGTGGGAGGGGTGGGTGGGGACTGTTTTGATGAGAAAGGAGGGGCAGCAAATGAGCAACAAGTTAAATTAATCGCTAGTTGATAGTTGAAAGATGGTTTTAAACCTGGAGATGTCCCACTTGGGTGTTTCCAAACTCACTCTTAAAGCTGTTTGCACAGATTCAACATCATAATACAATCATTTGACCTGCTGGTGTGCACATCATGCACACTTGTTGCCTTATTGTGGTTAAATTGCATTGAAATATATATTTTAAGCAGCACAGCTTTACAGTTAAGTTGCAAGTAACGACGGAGGTCAGGCTCCTGTTCCTGTGGTGTCATTAGTTCTGTTTTTTACCTTGAAGTGCACAAGTTTTTTTGTGAAATGCTGCCACGGTAAATTAATTTCAAAGAAAGTGATGGAGCATGAGCCTGTCGCCATGGCGCCAGTTGTCTCAGGTGGCATTGTCTGGGTCCAGATCCTGGGGCAGGGGTTGCCATGGCAGCAGAAGTGCTTGGAGTTTGTCTGGGTGTGATGCTGCAGACATAAACACACACACACATACACACTGTCGGAAATATTCTTGACTGCAGGATTATAAATAGAAAGCAGCAGAAGGCAGCATCCCGCTCCTCGTCTTCCGTGCTCATGGGACCCCATCATTCTCCTTCTCCTCCTCCTCCTCTTCACTCATCTCTCCCTACATATAACATCTTCTTTTGTGGCAGCCTTTCAAAGGTCTCTGTCCTCCTGTTAAATCTCCCTTTTTTTCAGCCCCCCCAAGTCTCATCAAGTGGTTTTGTTTGCGATCCGTTTATCTCCATAGAGATAGCCATGATGCAGGGTGTCTGCGGTTGTCATGGCGATGATATGGGAACAGTGTGGACATTAATGAGCTTAGAGTTGCTCAGGCTAATAAAGTGGCATGGCTATACCTCTGTGTGCGCTCAACTAACAACAAGGAGCAACTGCTTGTTAAAAGTCTCCTCCGGTGACTTTGGTGCACAATTCAACTATCCAGACTCCTATCAGGAAGAGATATGAGTTTCTACAGTAAACACAACTGCACCCATAATAAAAGCAAACATAAAGGACAGGAGCTTAATCAGATTGTTCCTCTTGTTATTGCTTTGTTAACTAGTTATTTACTTCCAAATGAACACGTTAATTGAAGGGGGACATTTCTGTAAATATCTGTAAAAGGTTTAAATTGCCAGTTCAAGACGTTTTTTTGAGGTTGTATAATGCACTGATACAAACTGTACTGCAAGAACCAGACAGGCATGATCACTCTCTATGAAAGCACGTCTGCCAAACAAGACACAAGAAGGAACAGATTTTAGCCTCTGAATAAAAGACTCACCTCATATGACATATGCCGGCTTCAGTCGCTTAAGAATCTTAAGAATGGATTTGCCACTTTATCTTGCCCTTAAACAGCCTTTCCTGACTGTATATAAGCTGCTCACTTTCCTGCTACAAAGTCCATTGAGAAAATCTGCGTTTTTAGCTCGCAGGAAACATAAAGTGCTGCCTTATTTGGTAAGTTTGTATCACTTTGGTATACATAATAACACATTTGCAATTAATGATGGAGGCAATAATTGACCAACAACCCCTGTGTACTGTGATATAAAATTGTTGATATTCTTTATGGACTTTTTGCAGTTTAAAACGAGACACAAAATTATGTTTAAAGTCAGAAAAGTTTGTCTTGAGTCTTTTTTTTTGTTTGGCTAAAAATGTTTTTCCTTGCTTCCCTGAACAGTCTTATCCTTGTTTTAGGCACAGCTCAAAAAACCTGAAGTATAACTTAGACATTTTTAAGATTTTCAATCCCTATTTTAGGATTTGAATTTAGGGTTTTATCTGCTTAATTAAAATGCCCCCAGTCAAAAGAAAGACCCATAAATTAGTCTTGGTTTGTCTTTTTAAATCTATCTTTGCTTACACAACAGCACACAGCAGCGTTTTCATCCACGGCGTCTGACTGAACTGTCAACCTGTGTGTGAAGGTACAAACACTTGCACTACCTTGGGTCACTGCGATAGTCATGATGACGAAGATAACGGTGCAATGCAAAGAAATGTCACTTTGTCAGCGTGCATGCTCACACCTGTGAGCATGCACGTGGTGGTGATGATGGTGACCTGCACTGACGTGACGGCTCTTTGCACCCTGGGAACTGTTGCAAAAATGAGAGCAAGGAAAAAGTGAGCGCACAACCTGGCGTGTAACATCACAAAGTCAAATCACCTGTGAACTCTGAATGCCACATGTTAAGACACCGTGCCGTGTGTCACTCCAGCGTGTTGCTGCCCTGAAAGCTTCATGTGGTGTTAGCAGCTTTCCTGCTCGCTCTGTTCCCCCAGTGTCAGCAGAGATGTAAAGCCTTAATACCTCGCCCGCCTCCTCCCGCTCCGGGCTCTACTCAATCATCAAGCTGCAAGTTCGGGATATTTCTATCTCTCAAGTCAGACTCAAAGGTCCCCCCCTAATAGCATGTTGTAAAATGGGTTTTCTGTGTCTAAAATGCAGTGTAGTAATAGCCGCTAAATAAGGAGGCTTTCTAAAAGTGCAGGGACGTCCCTGTGGATATTAGGTGTGATTGCCTTCTTGCCTCAGTGAGCTTGCTTCAAAACAAATAGTGGAAAGAGAGTTGCTTTCAAGGCCACCCTGAATTTCTCCTCATTTATAGTTTAATACATTTATTTTTCCTTGGTATTCTTTTATTTTTTTACAAACCCCATTACCCGTAACGCAATTCTAGGACTCGGAACTGACTCAATTTTCAATGTTGAGAAAAAAATGGGTTAATTTTAAAGGTTCACTGTGTAAGAAATAGTGACATCTAATGATGAGACTGCAAATCATTATAAACACACGACTCCTGCGCTCTCTCCCAATTGCAGCAGGCAACTACGGTGGCCTTTGAATACCAGAAAGGATGGTAGCACGCTTTCAAAACCCTCCCCCTTCTCACACTCTCTTACTCTCCCTCCCCTATTATTATATACTTACTTTTATGAAACATACTTATGGTTAGTGCAAAGTATATTCCATTTACGCCAATAAGCTGTAAATGTTACTCACTGGACCTTTTTAAAGTGAATTAAATATACAGTACGCTTTTTGAAAAATGAAGCAGTTTCCTGCACAGTTCTTGTAAAGCTCATCTTAGGACATAAAAAAATGCTTGTTGGAAATCATCCACCATCTGAGAACCTCAGTACATTTTATCTGTGAAATTATATTTATACATGTCTTGATATGAAGAGGGTAATATCTTTTCTGATTACTAATCTGTGCCTTAATATCCAGACAGCAGGTCTGTATAAATATTACCTGACCTCCTCTGACATGTGTGAGTTTTTTTTTCAGACGGTGGGACGAAGAAGCTTCGCAGCACCATCCGACGGAGCACCGAGACTGGCATCGCCGTGGAGATGAGGAACAGGGTGACACGGCAGGGGAGCAAAGACTCCACCGACGGTAGCACCAACTCAAACAGCTCCGATGGAACGTGAGTATTTCATTTCTACTCACACAGCTATATACAAACACGCGGCGTGTCCACTCATCTGATGGTAGCGGCACTCTGCTCTTACTCTCCCTCTCTCAGGTTCGTCTTCCCGACTACGCGCCTGGGGCCCGAGAGCCAGTTCAGTGACTTTCTGGACGGACTGGGCCCGGCTCAGATTGTAGGCCGGCAGACATTAGCTACACCCCCCATGGGTAAGCCAAGAGTGGTGTAGATCATTTCACTCGGGTCGTCTTGACAAGTGATTTATGTGCTTTCTTTGTTCAGATGCATTTAATTGCGTTTATCGTCGCGCAGGAACAACATCGGGCTGTAAAACATCAATTAAACATTGACAAACAGCGCACCAATCCACACTCATTTCATTACATCAAGCAGCAGTTGCAACTCAATAAATCTCTTGTACCAGAGTATGTGAATATTTTTCCCCCCCTGAATGATTAGAATCAAATTCACATTGATACGGCCACGTTAGAGGGACTGCATGCAAGTGTATCGGCTCAGCATGGATGAAGTTATTCTTGCATGAGACATAAATGTTTGATGCAAAGGTCACTGCATGTGAGAAACAGGAAGAAACAACAGGAGGGAGCAGTGAGATCCACTGCTCCTGTAAGGGAATATTGGATTTACAGCTCTGTGTCGCCCTCTGCTGTCAGATACTCACTACTGCGATCTTAAAGAGGTTAAGCTCGTAGTGCAGTAGGGTACACTGAACAGCAACTGCAAACACAGTCTCAGATTATGATGGGATGGTGTGTTTTTTGTCCTCTATAGGGGACGTCCATGTCGGCATGGTGGACAGAGGAGGGCAACTGGAGGTGGCGGTCAACCAGGCCAGAGGGTTGACCCCTAAACCCGGCTCCAAGAACATACCAGGTACTCTGACCCGGGTTCATCTGTTGGAAAATATCCCACTGACCTTTGAGGCCCATGCAGGAGTGTCACACCACTGTTGTTGTCGTTTGTTTCTGTATCTGCAGCCACTTACGTGAAGGTGTACGTCCTGGAGAATGGAGTGTGCTTGGCTAAGAAGAAAACCAAAGTAGTGAAGAAGAATTTGGACCCCACCTACCAGCAGGCTCTGTTGTTTGATGAGAGTCCTCAGGGCAAAGTCCTACAGGTAAGTGATACCCTGTCTCTTCCTTTTTTATCTATGTGTTTTACAATTTTCTGTCTTTTATTCTTTTGTCCCTCGTGATCAATACAATCAGTTTAATGATATAATAGCAATTGAACATTCATGGTATCTTCAAGAACATAATTTATGACTTCCCCTATGCTCTAATACACTCACAAATGTGTAGGTGGTTAAACTTTGAGAAGAAAGTTAATCTGCCGCTTTAAAAATGCAAATACAATGTTTCAACACAAAAGGTGACGCTTGCTGTTTAAAGCTGCTATATCTACATAAAATATGCATAAAATTCCATATACTTAATCTCGTCAAGTCATTTTAAGTTGAGTTGACGGATTTATTCAGTATCTGTAATATTAATTGTACCTTTCTTAAAGATCACACCGAATAATATAGAGCACATAATGTTAGTCCACTTCACTGAAGCTTTAATGTCTTATTTAACATAACATTTGTGCTTTATCTTGTCTATAGGTAATAGTGTGGGGGGATTACGGGCGTATGGACCACAAGTGCTTCATGGGAATGGCCCAGATCCTTCTGGATGACTTGGACCTGTCTGCCACAGTCAGCGGCTGGTTCAAGCTGTTCCCTACCTCCTCTCTGGCAGACCCCAGCATCGGACCCCTCACCAGACGCCTCTCTCAGTCCTCCCTGGAGAGCGCCACCAGCCCCTCATGCACCTAGGACTCACCTCACTCTCCTCCCCCCTCCCCCCTCCATCCCTCCCGTAGACACACACATGCACAGGCGCAGGTAGAGTCATGCAGACACGGACACACGTACTGTACATACACGACTACTGTATCTGAAGTAGGTAGGCATACACAGACACACACACACAATCACACGCGTACGTACACCTGTGCAGGAAAACAAGTGACATAATCATCAGACATGAACACTCACTTTACTGACGCGCCGCCATATCTCCTAGTGGACGTTATGCTCTTATTTTCTCCCTCACTCGATTTAGTGTTTTCGTTTGACATCATCTGAGCAAATCCCCGACGTATTTTACCAGAACATGTAGCATTTTTCCCACCATCAACTGCCCACCGTGACACGACACTCGCAGCACTGCGTGCCATGCTCTGCATTCCAAGACACCAGATCTCCGTGGCATGACTTACAACCAGGGCCATCGACATGCCAGTTTCTATACTCTCTATGCCAAACTAACACAAAAAAAACTTTATTTTTTAAAAACCAAAGCAATTGTTATTGTTGTTATAATTACTATAAGTAGTAGGTGAACTAGTATACGATATTTAAAAGTATGGATATGTAGCAGAGTCGATGACTTAGATGTATAATGCAAAAAAAAATGGAAAAACATTCTACACACACACACACACACACACACACACACGAGCTGAGAACAGTAGGCCAAACACATAAACTTACTTGGATGTGCACATAATGGCTATTATGTGAGGTAGCAACACGGCTATTCTTTAATTTTCACAGGGCAGAGTTTATATATATATATTCATATACATATATATAAATAGATAGTTATATACTTATTTGTGTTTATGTACGTATCGGCTGCATTCTGCATGTTTGCTTGCGATCCTCGTAGAGACGATTTTAAAAAGCGCTTTGCTCCTTTTTTATTCTTCTTAATTTAGCTCGACCTTGACCAATGCAACGGGAGTTTTAGTGCCAGATTTACTTTGCCGTCCGTCCTGAAAAAGTGCACTGCACTGAGTTAGGGAGAAGGACGGGGGGCTTCAGCGACAGGGAGAGCGCGTCCGTCACCATCCGCAAAAAGAAGAGAACAAATCACACAGCTGCACATTTGCAGAGGAACACGTTTCTGATCTTGCCTTCATGTCGAGGAGGAGGGACTGACTGACACTCGGCACAAAAGCTCTGTTCTAGGGTTTTCTTGTGTTCTACATCCAGGGGGTGCCACAGTGTCCTTCTCTCTCTCTCTCTCTCTTTCTCTGTATACCAGCACCTAGACTTGTTTGAACTTCCTTGTGGTATCCCCTGTTTTATGTTGTGGTTGTTCCTGGACTCTTCCTGGTTGGTGAAAGTAGGCGGGGAGGTTGCGAATGTGCCTCTGGTCTCTTTTTGAAGTCTCGTCACATCACCGCAGGTAAACGTGCACACAGATTTTTACCAGCTTCGACCTTTAAGTCTCCTACTGTCTCTCTGGTCACTCCTCTTCTTCCTCTCTGTCACACTGACTGTAACAAAGATTTTTCTCTTTTTTATTTGTTGCAAAACGTGTCAACGCGTGTTTTTTCTTTTTGATATCCGACTATTTACGCTAGACTAATTTGCTAGCAGGGTGATTGTTCACCTGCCATATTTATATGGTACTTCAACTTGTTTCAGGTGCAGTATGTCAAGTCGAATCAATCTTATTTCCTATTTGCTGTCAGGCAAGCGTGTTTGTGTTCAAGATGGCACTTTATTGATCAATATGTCTGATGTTTTTTTCTAAACCTGTGGTGGTTGACCACAATTTAGTTTATTATTATTATTATTGTTATTATTTTGAATTTGGTCTCACAACAGTGATCATGGAATGGTAACCAGAGTCTATTATGAACTGAAATGTAAGGGCCAAATGAAACCACTGAAACAGGTCAGTCTTGCCTTTTGCATCTGAATTTACGATGTTAAAATCTAATGTTATTTACAAACAAATTCACATGTTTCTATTCCTTTTGGGAAACATTTTGAGACATGCAGATGCTTTGAACTGAATCACGATATTTATGTTTAATGGATTTAAAGAAAGGTAATACTAATCCATCAGCTGTTTTTACTTAAATGAGGGGTTGAGTCTTCACTGACAGCTGCTGGCATTTCCTGTTTTCTTTTAAGTTTAACAAAAGTGTATTCATGTCAAGTGTTCTCTGTCTCTGTCTCGGGGGACAACGCCGAACTTTGTATATAGAGAAAGACAGAAAAGACTGTTGTATTTCCGTGGTGTTGCAAGCGCTGACAGGCCCAAGCTACAGTCTATTATAAGCCTGTCTGTGTTTATGAGCTTGCATTTGGTTTAAACACCACCATATATATGTATGTATACATATACTGTATATATATTTATATATATATATATATCTATATACATATGTGTGTGTGTGTGTATTCCTTTGTCTCCCAAGAACTGTCTTTCCTTTTTCTTCCTTGTTCTACAAAAAGGGAACATCTGAGGCATTTTGACCTCTCAGCACCTCAGGCCAACAAATCACACTATCATTCTTGAATTTTTGGGAAGGGTGCTATGTTGTTGTTTTTTTGAACCCTCCTCCCATCATGAATACAAAGGTTGTATTGTTGCACACCTGCTCAGCTCACTTGAAGAGAGTCACAGTGGCAATGGGTGCAGCAGTATCGGAGTAGTTTTACAAATACGAGTACTTAATACGACCCCTTTCAAATGAATTTTCAAGGTTCTGGTTCCAGTATTCTTATATCCCTGCTGGGCCTGTAGTCGTATGGTCTTGTATACGATGTGATTTTATGTACCTTGTTTGATTTGTATGTTTTATTCGCGGACAGCCGGCATGATGTAAAAAAAACAAAAAACGAAGACTTATACTCCCGGCATTTGCACACGTTCTCTTCAGTGCACACAGAAAAAAAAAGCCTGATTGACGATAGAGAAATGTCATGGATAGAACTTTATAGGGAATTTCTAAACCTGTTAAAACATCCCCGCTCAATGTTCCGTCCTTGGTAAACTATAAAAGTGTCATGTGATTTCCAGTGTTCTGAAGCTTGTATGAGACTTTGTCCCTTTGCTGTATTTAAGTATAAACCCAAAACACTCACAGTATAGGAGGGGAAAAAAAGACAACTCAAAGTGATGTATAATTATTCTGTCAATGGTGTATTTATAGAGAGCTGATAGCGTTTGCCAAAATTTGTCCAAATTCCGTTTTTGCACCGGCAGCCAAAAGGAAAAGCTGTAATGTAATGCCTTCCTTCAGCGTGTAGTGTGGGTGTACGTCTTTTTTAACGACAATGAGGTGCATTTTATTGTACTGTGTGATGCATCATGGGTGATGAGCCAAAAAACATGTGCGCCAGAGAAGTGAGAATTTATGAGGAAAAAGCCACATTAAGAGTGGACCTCAAGATTTCAGATCATCATCAGAATTTATCGTCGTATTTCACATTTCTATTCCTACAGCATTCTTTTGTTTGGACACGCACTATTGTTTTAAATGGCTGAGATAGAAAAATTAGCTTTTCTTTGTTTTTTTTTTAAATATAAAGGTGAATGCACACGTTTGCTGGGTAAATAGCGGATCATAGATGTTTTGGAGGAGTAAAAACGAGAAGATAGTCTCAGTTTGTGTGTCTCTGTGTTCCGACACGAGGCCGAGTGGAGATGTGAATGTAAAGCTCCAACGATGCTTGGAATGTAAACCCCGCACACACTCTTGCTTGTTTTGCTGTAAAAAAAAAACAAAAAAAAAATCCACATTTATTTAGCATTTTCCTTCCTGTCCTTAATGCTAAACTCTTTTCTATCGCTTCCGCCAATCAACCCGAACTGTCTCTTGTGCGCTTCGTTGAAAATGCATTTTATTTTTGTAAGAGAGGAATTATTCAGAGAAGAAAACGAGAGTGAGGGCACTAAGGGCAAAACAAAGTTGCCTTTAGACTTAAGTGAAAATGAGGGCTTGTTCTGTTTACAATGGCCTTATTTTGTGTAGGAGACATGGCTTCACGACGGCCGACAACATATTTTGCTTGAAATATTGTACTGACGTTATATATGTGTATATGTATAGTTTTATGAATGTATTTCTTAATCCTTACTGTCATTTTTGTCATCTTGTCTCTTTTAAAGACTTTCCAGGGACTTCACCTGCACTAGTTGAGCCCCCCCCCGCTGTTCCTCTCCTGTACTGTTCACTTCTCTGTGTATTCTTTAAAAGAACAGCTCTGGGGGTCAAAACGAGCTTGGATTCCGTGGGGCGAGAATTTCATCTTTATTTATTTAGAAATGCCATGATGGGTTTCACTCACGAGGATTGCTGCCCCCCCCCCACCCCCCCACCGCACACGATAACTTACTGATTAAGCTGTCGAGAGGATGGAGTTGTTATGATTTTTTGTACTTTTAAACGAGGAAAAATGTTTTGCCGCATGGTTACGCAGATGAATTCCTTGTATTTAATCCGTCTGATGGTATGATAATAACGATGATGAAGCCAGTTTGACCCAGTTCTTGAGAATTTAAGTGAGTTGCAAAAGAATATACTGTATTTAAAAGTAGCATGGACTTGACCTTTTTTTGAATACTAATTCTTTTGGCAATAAGAATTGTCCGGGCCTTCAACATGGCGTCACTATGACAGTAGCTGAAAGACCACAGTGACACACATGAGTTGAATCACATTTGCAAGCACTAGAAGCAACTAAAAAGCATGTAATGCATTGTGAATAACTGTTATTCCTACGATTATCCCTCCCCCTTTTCTATTGTTTCCAATGAAGCATGTTCTATTTGCCAGTGTAGTGGGTGTCGGCGAGAACTAAACACACGTCACTGTGGACGTAAAAGGACAGAGTTGTCTTCATACACGTGTGTGACAATGTTAGTAATAACAGCACAAGTTTCCTCAGTAGCCATTTTCTTCTTTTTTTTAAGTGTCTGTCAGTCGATATGAAGACCACGCTAGCTTCCCCTCCCCCCACTGACAAGACGACCTGTTTCTTATCAAGGCCAGCAAAACTCAAACCCTTACAAAACTAGTGGCTCCATGTGATGGTTTTGGTATTGAATCGACCACAATTGCAGTGTATTTCCGAGCACACGTGAGTGTTTGATGCCTCGGAATCAAATGTCAAGATGGATTTGCTGGTGTTGGTAGATGACTTGTTGTCTTGTCTTAGCCGTCCCACTGATGAGTGCATTTCACAGGGCAAAGCATAGCAGGACCGTCTGAGCAGAGGATGCAGTTTATGGCAAAAGACGTTAGAAAAGGGAGCTGTAATTTTATACCTGTGCTTTGTAAATGTTTTCTATGTGCAGTATTTGATAATGTAAAACTGGTATTTTTGTGGTTTGTACGCTGCAGAATTGACTACTTAAAGGTGCACGTAGTTTTCTAAGAAAATACAACCAAACTGAGGAAAAAAAAGAAAAAAAAAAAGTTTTCCGATTCAGAAGCCTGTATCTGCATGCCCTTTGACATCTGGACGCAAAGTCAATAAAGTTTATTTGAATCACTGAAGCCTCTCTAATGTCTGTTATAACATTTAATGGGGCTTTATGTAAATGCTGTATGTCAATCTGTGGCCATAAGTGTCCAAAAAGGGTACTGCAGTACAAATAAACAAACGGTTTCCGCCTCCTCCCCAGATTCAAGGTTCTCATGGGTTGCCAGATCGGTGTCCTCGGTGAAGTCAATCAGGAATTGAGAGCATATTGAATAGCTACCAAAAACAACTCCTTGTGAATGTTAATCTTTGGTAAAAATGAGCTTACTTCTCTCTTTATCTGAGGAGTTAATGCTCTCAGTCTCTAGTTCAGGGCCATTTTTTTAAATAGAACATGAGGGAAAATAGATAATAAAGTACAGCACATGCTGTATGAGCAGACAACAATGTGATTGACAGTTGGTTGCCTCTCAACTTCTCGTTTCAAAACATCCAAAACAGTCAAGTTGCCAATTTGCACGCTGTAAAAGCAGAAAGGAAGTTTCTCCAAAGAGCTGCTAAGTCAAGCGATGAATCTCAGGATCAGAGACACCTTAGACAATCCACTTCTATCCACTGTTATTATAGAAAAACACTTTTTTTTCCAGGAAACACAATAAATCAGCACACGTCAGTAATGCAATTAGTTATAATGTAATGTTTAGAGTTGTTTTAGTCAGTTTGGCTCAAAACAGACGTTCACCCTGTCACCCATGACTTCATAATAGTCAAAACATTGGAGTGAACACTTCTTTACCTCTGGTGAGGGAGGGTTAAATCCCTCGAGTAGGTGCATAACAACTTTAAGTCAACACAACATAATCAAAACGATATTTATTCAGCATGTTTTCACCAGGACAAACATGTTACATATCAGCCGTTGTATTTTTATGATTTTACGTGACATAAAATCAAAAGAAAAAAAAAAAAAAGATGTAGATGACTTAATAATGTAGAACATGTTATTAATTAAATCTTCTTTAGGAAACATAATATACAAATAGGGTGTGATAAGGAAGATTGTACACAATATCTTTATTGACAAGAATACATTCCTTTATTTGCGTTAAGTGTCACAAAAAAATGCAACAGACGACAAGTTGTTGAAAAGTTAAAAGAAGCCTTGTTGCCCACGGCGATGGGAGTTTTACTCCCTTTTTCCAGTCATTTCTAAACCACATGTGTGCTGTTACAAAGCAGAGTTATCCTTATTCTCATGATAATATTGAGAGTTTGACGCTGCTGCTGTTGACCCCAAGTTTAAAGGAATACATCCCCGATTTGCATTTAGCGTTGTATTACTAGAATAGGGGTTTTGTATAATTGTGCTTCCCAACCTCAGTTTTCCCTGAGTCAAGAAATATCTTTATTCTTTTTTTGTGTTACGTGCTCACCAGTGACACTTGGTCCGTGCCTTGAAACTGCAACGCTAATTCCACACTTTTTAGACCCACTCGTAGGGGGGCGGGACCTCATTCCCAGAATGTAAACAGTGTCCGCCATCTTTGCTAACAGCTACGCTAACAGGGCCAAGTGTCACCGGTGGGCACGTAACAAAGAAAAGAAGGAAGATATTTCTCTACTCAGGGGAAACTGAGGTTAGGAAGCACAATTATGCTAAAGTACTACCCCTATTATAGTAATACAAAGCTAAATGCAAATTGGTAAAGTACTCCTTTAAAGGACAAACTTGTACGGTGTAGAAAAAGAGTTTCTGATTTACAGGCAGCAGGAAAAATGGATTTCATTCATTTCTTTCTCTCCTTTGAAGTCCTCACCCCTCACTTCAGGTTTTTACAGAAAAAAAGATGAAACAACTGATATTTATAGTCATAGCTTCATGCAGACAAAAGAGAGAAACCAGTCGGTCTGTGGAGGTTGAACTAAAACACTGAGGTTTGGCCAAAATGACCTGAACGCGCTGTTTGTTAGCCTCGGTCACAGTTTGCTCAGACATTCAGAATAAAAACCCGACGGGAAAACATGAACGCCGCTGACCACAGAACATTCAAAAGACACACAAGTACACACGCGGCTCGACAAAAACTGACGACATGAACTCAGGTGTTCAAAACAAAACAAAAAAAAATACATTCATCAAGATTGTTTTGTGTGTCCGACCCTGATGGACGTGTAAAGTACAGAGAGACACATTCATATATCGTCATAAACAAACGGCGTACGTACAATCACAGCTGGGTAAACATTCTTCATGCAGTTCAGTGGAAGCATCTGACACATGACTCATCCGTGATCTTCCAAGCTTTTCTCTCTAGTCTCTGTCCCGATTTTTAAATCTATTAAATTTATTTTCTTATTTACAGACATTCAGACATTATTGAGGCCTCTATTGTACAAGGTAGATTCTGGACTTGAGGTGTGTGAGTGTTTATAGGATAACGTTGCATGCAGAGTGACTGTGTCCCGCCGCGGCAGAGGAGATAGCACAGTGAGTTACAGAAAGAAAGAAAGAAAGAGAGAATAACCTGTAAGGACATTAAAGGAACTGCAAAACTGATCACGACTTAAAGGTAAAGCAATATTGAGAACGCTGTGCAACGATAACAAAGCTAGCGTTAATCTTTGGTCTACCAAAATCCAGCGAAGGATTTCTGACATAAAGTTATTGATTTTTCAAATGTAAGAATCTCAGCGACAAATGAGTGGATTTCTTACATTTTAATATCATTGCGTAGGTGGGACGACTTCATTTAAGTGTTAAGGAAGTGATATAATTGTTTTGGATACATGTTAAGTAAAGACATGTGTTGTTTCTTATAGTGCAGTTTGAATGTGTGAGGTTAAAAGCACAGCCTGTGAATCTCGCTTACTTAAAGCCTTTGTTTTCCTAAATGTATAGTGTTTTAAAAGAAATAAACACGTAGGCTTTGCAAGTTACTGTATATGATATACTGTACACATTTATGCTCCCTTTTTTATTCACAAAGGGGTGATTAAAATATTTGGACACATCTTTTATCTACTATGTCTAACTCTTAGTAAAATCAGGGGCCCATTGATTTGAAAAGGAAATATTGAAATTCTCTTTAAAAAAAACAACAAAAACAACTCTTTCAAGGAGGTTGACATCCATTTTTTAGCCAACAATAACTTTCTCGCTCACAGGAAGATGTGGCCTCTGAACCCTGTTCTCTGGCTCGTCAAACCAAAAATGTTCTGAAGGCAAGTATGGAAATCTGCAAAAACATGGCCGTAGGAGAGTAGAAGAAGAAGACGAAGAAGAGGAAGCGTGAGCGGAGAGCAGAGAGAAAGAGAGGTAGCAGTGGTTCCCCCCCCCCCCCCACCCCAACTATCCTTCTTCACACGGTCTCCCTCTCATCCTGTGCTTCCCTGTACATGAGACAACGTCTCGTGGAGAGTCGAATCCACAGATTCCTACAACTCAACGTGTCCTTGGTGGAAACTTGTCACTTATCGGACAGATAAGTTCATTTCCAGATGTGCGCTGACATGTGCACTGAGCTGGGAGCAGCTGCACCTCCCATGTGTTGACCGCTGAAGCCCACTGTGCCGTTGGTGTTGTGGAGGTTCATGCCGGCCATGTGCTGAGTCATCTGAGAGACAGAAAACGCACATTACTCGAGGTAAAATCTAGTATTTTTTTAACTTTTTTGTTGTTGTTGATGTGATCATGCTCCAGTGAACAGAAACAGAAATGGTGTATAATTGCGATTATTTTACAGGAATTGCGATTGCATTTTTACATCATTATTCTCAATTTAATTCTAAAAAACACATTTAAAAGGATTACTGTGTGATATTTGTGCATATCTGTGAGAAACAAAGATTTAGATGTGTATAGGTCAGGACAAGAATTCATCTAAAATGATATTTTGACACACATTTTGGCTTATATATTATATATAACAAATATTGCACAGGCTGTATTGCAATTTCCATAACATTTCGAATCATTTATCAAAAGAGTGGGATTTTCCCGCAGCAGTAGTCACTTCTGAAACCTTTCATGAGTTCTCAGTGTTTTCAGTCGCACTTTGAATCTGTCTTGACCTATTAACGTTTCACTTCCTGTGTGCAGTGTGGGGAATGCCGGCCGGGCAACACGAGAGGGCTAAACACCGCTACACTGAAGGAGTCATGTCTCTGTGTCTCTTAATGGCCGTTCATCGGCGCTGTGTGAACTCATCTGACAACGAATGTCATAAAGTTACGCACTACAGCTTTAAATCCGTCACTAACTCTCGGTAGTGTAGGTTTTGCTTGCGACTCACCTGAGAAAGGTTCCACTGTGGCTGCTGGGCCTGCTGCGCTCCATAAACCTGCGGATGTGGTAATGTGGGTAAGCCTCCGACCTGCTGCTGTCCCATCATGCCACTCTGCTGCTGTCCCATCATGCCCTGGGTCATTCCCGTCATGTACGCTGGCGCCACAACACCGCCAGGCTGAGCCATGACACCCTGTGCGCCCTGCTGTCCCATAACGCCAGTCTGTTGAACTCCCATCATGCCACTCTGTTGCTGTCCCATCATGGCCATCTGTGATGTCGCCATGGCACCTCCCATTCCACCCATCTGGGCTAAGGAATGGTATGACCCGTACGGGTGTGTCGGGTATCCCATTTGGTTCATGTACAACCCTGAGGAAAAAAAGAAAGACAAGAAAGCATAATAGCAGTTAATATTTAGATGGTATCTCATGTAGTGATGCTCCATCTTGTTTTAAGCCCATTATTACAATAGCAAGATGCATAAAAAACATGATTGCAATCATGTATTTTACCCAGATTGTTCAGCCCTAAGTGCCGTGGAACAGCCGATAAGAGCTCCTGCTCGCTCTCTGCGCTGCCCTGTGATCTGATTGGTCAAAAAAACCGCATCATGCCACAGATCTATTTGTGAGGCTGTAAACTGAGCCCAGAGGAGGTGCAGAAGTGTTTCTCTGTCTCAGACAGAACACTTGATTTACATTATGCTGAAAGGTTATTATAAAAAAAAAATGGGGGGAAAAAAAACAAAAACTCCAGCAATAATCACAACAACCCTTCATTAATGCAGCTTTAAGGGAAAATGACTGTACATCTTATGTAAATGAATGTAATCTGACCATGAGTCGCCATACTGCTCGCGTGCACCGAGGGAGCGGACGCATACAGGGACAGAATGGAGTCCTTGGACAGTTTCTTGACAGTGCCCTCCTCTGCTTTGGGTGCAGGATCCAAGAACAGACTGAGGTTTTCAGGCACAGAGGCAGTCACTCTGCTCTGAGGCAGAGAGTTAGAAACAGCCTGTGAGAGAGAAGAGATGATGTCAGGATACAGTGAAAAAGGTAAATCATAAAACAAAAACATCACTACTTTAGGTGTCGCTTTTCCATAAAATAATAGCACAGTGTGTGCTGAGTTCTGTCTCTTACTGTGGTTTTAGAGGAGGACACAGAGGCGGGTGCTGGCAGAGAGCTGAAGAGATCCAGGGCGGAGTGTGCCAGAGGTGGCACCACTGAGCTCTCATTACTGTCTGGAACACTTCCTCCACCATTAGACACTGCAGGACTTGGAGCAGGAGCGTCTAATGTGGAGGGGAGATCAGATCATAGCGTGGCTATTATTATTGTTATAATAGTTGTTTCAGGAATAAACCAACCCTTTTCAAGATTGAGATACAGCGATCGTCATTGGACCTGTGTGGAAATGTTTACGTGTGTGTGTGTGTGTCTTGTGAGGACATTTTGGCTGGTCCTCACAACTTTAACCCCTCGGTTACCTTCTCATTACTGTAACTCCTAGAACGTTTGTGATATGTAGAAAATTCAAAAAACTATGGACTGGCGATCTGTCCAGGGTGTGACCCCGTCTTTCGCCCCTTCTATGTCTGCTGAGATTGGCGCAGGATAAAGCGGTAGAAGATGGATGGGTGGATGGCAGCAGAGAAATAGAGCTTTGCGCCAAGTATGGAACGAGCGTCCAATCACAGACGAGATTTACCAGGCGTCACACGTTTGAACGGTTGAATAACAGTTGAAAAAAGGGGCAGAAACACTCCACTCGTTGAACATTTTTTGACAATTCCACATCTAAAAAATCTAAATAAATCCAGACGGTCTTAATATCATGAGGTTTAAAACTTGGTTTTAGTGTAAGAAGTGGGTTTAGGTTTGGACTAGGCATTTAGTTGTGATGGTTAAGGTATGCTGTGTGTGTGTGTGCGTTTGAAGCAGAATACCTAGTTCGAGCAGGTCTGTAACAGTCTGAGAGTCTGTCTTGGGGCTGATCTCTTTTTTCTGTCACAACAGACAAAATGGACAGGATTTATAAACCACATCTGCATCGTTAATGTTATCACAAACACCCGTGCTTAACGGACAGGGCGAGGACCACGCAGAGGACGCACTCACCAATTTCATCTTCTCAAACACAACGGGCTCCTTGGGTAAGTTGTCACAGCTCTTTTCTTTCTGAAACAGAGGAAACACTTTGCTTTGCACTCTCTCCCACTGTGTGTTTGTGTGTTTGTGTGCGCCGCAGACTCACTCTGAGCATCTGGATGTCGATGACTTTATCCATGTACTTCTTCTTATCATACTTGTCCCTGATGAAGGTCTCTGTAGACTGGTCCGTCTCGGGACGCTGGAAGCACTCGGGTAAGAAAGCCTCGTAGAGACGCTTGGCTTTGGCGTTTCCCATCTCCTGAACGCACTGCAGACGAAAGAGAGGAAACATTCAACGCACGATTCCCATTGAATATTTAGTGGTTTAAAAAAGAAAGCGGAGGACTCCTGCTGATTAAAAAAGGCGAATGTGCATGAAAAGAAAAGAGTAAATGAAGGAAGCTGACTGTGGGATATTATCACCCAGGGAAGCCCAGTGCAGATGAGACCCAGACGAGACAAGCAGCATACTAATGTGTGTCCAGTCCCTCTACTGTATTTATGTGACACAGTAGAGACAAGTATTGAAGTTACATGCTGCTTTGTTTTCTGCTCAATTATGCCTAGAAAGACACAGTTAGAAAAGTTCTATTCAAAACTACGCACAACAGCTTTAAGTGGAGCCACGTTCTGATAACAAGTACCTAACTAAAAATACTTGACTTTTACTTTTACTCCACTTCATTTCCTCGTTACTCGTTACTACCAAATACAATCAGAAGAAGAAGAGTTGGTAATGGTCTGAATTTATATAGAGCTTTTCTAGACTTGAGCTGCTGAACATTACAGTTTTGTCATTCCCACGCTGCAACATGGGGTTAAGTGTCTTGCTCAAGGACACAGAGACTAGCAGAGGCCGGAATTTAACCCACAACCTTCCAGTTGAAAGACAACTCGCCCTACCACTGAGCTACCGTGCCTCAATCCTATCTCCTCACTTTTTTTAAAAATACATTTACTTCTAAAACTTAAGTACATTTCATATCAGAAAATGACTTTTCATACTTAAGTTAAATAAAAGTCACATACTTTAAGACTTTTACTTCAGTAATATTATAAAAAAGTGACTTCAACTTCTACCAAAGTCATATTCTGGTAAGATACTTGTACTTTTACCCAAGTATCCCTTTGAGGTACTTTATACAAGACTGCCATCTGTACTGAGACCACTGACCTGGACCTGCTCCTGTGTCCACTCATCCAGGTTGACGGATTTGACCTTGGAGATGTGAACGCCCAGGTTTCGATGGATCCCAGCACATCGGATACAGATGAAAATGCCCAGATTCCAGGACGCCCATCTTGGACCTGGTGAAAGGCAAGAGACAAATTGAAGGTGAGTTGGTATTCAGGGGACAGCATCTTTGGAGAGTGCTGATTAAATACCAAGAAAGGGTGAGAGAATGTCCTGGAGAGGCTGAAACACTGTGTAAAAAAAAAACTGATTAATTTTGATCCTATTAAAGCGAGACAAGTCTGAAACCTCAATTATGAGTTTGGATTCAGCTGGGGATACGTCTAATCCCATGTAGGCCATGCACTGTCCTGACACATAATGGGATAGTTAGCCTACATAACTAAAAGTGACACACGCAAGCCTGGATACGTACGGGGATGATTGCTCATTCTGTCGCGAGGCCCGCGCGTGTGTGGGTGCGATGTCGTCATCCACTTTGTCCGTCTTACTGCCACACAGTATGTGTTATAGATGGATGCAGTTGTTTATGTATGTGCCACTTTCAGCCTCCAGCTCTTTTGGGTTTCAGCATAACACAGTGTTGCTCTTGCTTCCTTCTACCCGCAGATCTGTCAGGATCTTTGTCGACACAGGCAACTCTGAGAGCGGGGGAATAGAAACAACGTTCTCAGGGTATTTTTCTGCTCAAATTATGCAACCGTCCTCTTAAGAGAGCACAGTCAGCTTCAAAGAGAATGCCCAAGCTTCTCTCCCATCTTGATCTTACCTCTCTCTTACACTCGTCTCCCTCCCCATCTCTTTCTGCTCCCCCCCCCCCCTTCCTTTGCCTCACTCCAGTTGGCTGAAGTAGTTGCGTGCAACCTTGCTACACTCTGATGTGCTGTGTCTTTTACACCACCAGGTGGAAGAGCATCTTTTGCTCACATGTTTGTCTCCCCTGTCAGCTGAAGTCACTGCGATGCAACAACATTCTATGCAAACGTAAGAGGAAGCCGACTTTCAGAGGAGAAAACGTGCAAAACCTTCCTCTTTGTGCCAGCTGCAGGAAACACTCTTATTCCACTCTGGCTGCAGAGTGGAATAATCGCCCCTTACTTTGGTTGCATCCCGGACTACGCACGCTAACGCAATCCATTAATCTATATGCATTATTAACAGGAACTCAGTGGACTGCAGGTCATTTCTCATGAGCTTCCCATTAGCTATTTTTATGGGCTTCATCTTGACGCTTGAAAATCAAAGTACTGGGAGAAAGAAACCAGCCAACATAAACAGCGTGTCACCACATGGACAATGTCCATCATGCTGACCGTCTGCCTGGAGCATTAGCACGCCGCCTAATAATAGTGGAATTACTCCAGCAAAGCCGGCTTAACTGCTGTAAACATTGGAAGTGGCACAGAGACAGCATAGATTATCAATTGTGTTGAACTCCCTGAACACTAACAATTAGCTTCTCCTCCTCATTTTTATTCTCATGCTGCTCTGTTTCCTGGCCGCCATTTCTAATCTCTCTCATTCATCACTGCTGCCTCCCTTCTCTTATCCTCAGTCCGGCCATATCTCCCTCACCCAGTCCTAATTCTCCTCCCTCCACCCTTTCTCTTTCTGCATGAATTGCTGCATATAGTGTTCAAATATTGTTTGGTTGTCCTGTTGACTTTAGTCAAGTTTGAATTTTGTAGTCTTTTTTAAAAAAAAAACTTTTTAGCATCCACTGAATAAAATATAGATGAGTATAGACATGAGTATAGACATCATTGTGTAGTTTTCACTCAGGCCGAACTGACCCCTTGTGTTCCTATTACACAATCAAGGTTTGGTCACTGCATCTCCGTCTGTATCTCGATTATGCTTATGTTTATAGGCATAAAAAAATACTTCTTCTGAGGCAACATCAGACTTGGACGTAACTTCTTCATGGTTCTGAGAACAAAAGTTAAATATAATCGAATTTTATTTTATCTCTTAAGTCTAATCGGTGAAAATCTTGTGTTTAAAATGATTAAATATGAGTTGCACCTTGAAACAAAATATGTTGACATTGTCAGATGTCAAGAAGTACTTTTGTTCCTTGACTCAACTGTTGTTTAGTCCACCATTACTTTATTACAATATTTTTCGACCGCTTCATCCTCCACATGAGGGTCGCAGGGGGTGCCGTGCCAATCTGACATAGCAAAAATAAAATATATTTCAGCTAAATTCAACGATGCCCACATTATGCATCACACATTCAAAGTGAAAAACCTCGCCTCAAACTCGCCTCATTGGTTCCAACGATAGATGCAGCGTGCCTGTCCAGCAACAGTTCACACTTCAGGTACTTTAAACAGATTTTAGTAGGAAGAGAGTAGGAGGGATAGACATCTAAAAAGGGAAACAGCCTCTTGCAGAGTTTATGTTTCAGTGAATGTTTCTCCATCGCCGAGTTCTGCTTTCCTTTCTGTGATCACATCACATCACAGGCAAACAACATATTCAAGGTTTGACGGAATCAGTCAGCCTTCATTTATTAGGTCAGACCACCAGGGCGAAAAACTGAGTCATCACATCGTGGACGTCAGCTGTCTGACGAGCGGCTGTGATGCACACAGGGTTATTACGAGGTAGAGGCACAAACGTGGCCGTTACAGATACAAATCGGTTGCAAACATTGCGACACCTCATTTACTCAAGTCCTTAAAAGACTAAGAAACAGAAGCAGAAACATCTAAAGGACACACACACACAGAAGAAAAGTAACTCCTGTTAGTTAGTTATTCAGGATATTTGTTAAGAGACTAATCTGTGTGGAGAGAGCACAGCATTGAAATCACCAAGGCAACGTGAACAACAGATCTTGGTTTTTGGCTTGAAGAGGTAATTCAGCTATTAAAGTAAATTGTGCAGCTCTGCTTTGACTGTTCCTGTTCTATTCAAGGTTTAAGTGCTTATCAATGTTTGGTACTTCATATCCATAACCGGGCCCTTGACTGTTTTCTCTCTGTGGAGCCGAGCGAACTCACGCAGCGGCAGCAGACTTCGGCTTACGTGCCCGGGGTCAGACACAGACGTTATTGGAATCTGTTTAAGCCCTGTGGTGCCAGCAATTACAGCTAAATGCTTTTGCATGCTGAAATAATAATAATAACAAGTCACTGCCATTAAGGCTGAACAAACAAATCTGACAGGAAATGCGATATGATGCGCGATATCACAGGGAACTGTGATTTTGACATCATTGTTCTCATTTTCATTCAAAAAAAAAAGTAAAAATATTTAAAATGATTACTGTGTGATTTGTGCAGATCTGTGACAAACACTGTTCCCTTCAGGCTTAAGAATAAGACATCTAAAATGATATTTTGACACACATTTTGGAGGGATTATTACCCTACCACAACAGTCATGATTCATTTTGTTGTTTTGTTCTATGATGACAACTTTGAAATGACATGTGATTATACCCACACCACCATGACTATTTTGTCTGATACACACTTCACAAGTGCACCGAACACATTTGACACACACACACACACACACACACACACGTGCTTGATACAGCTCATTAGCCTACATCCCACAAGGATGCTCTCTCTCGTGCACCTGCTTAATCCCACGGAGGCTCAGTCACCCTCAGTGGATTCTACAGCACCCTCCCACACCACCACCACACAAACATGAGTATACTGTAGAGATGTACCATCCACACGCCCATCAGTCCAAAGACCCAGAGGCCCCCCAGTGACCCAGTCTCAGTCTGAGCTAAACAGATGGACCCGTATGGATAATTTACTAATACACACCCACCATCTGCGTGTTACAATGTGAGCGTCACAACCCATGACTGTGATCCTGCAGGTGAGTCACTGAGGTTGACTGGATAATACATCAAAAAATGAGTGGGACACTGAATCACTGTGTAGGTTTACAGTCTTTTTAAGACATGTTTTTTTTGTTTTAGTGTATAGAGTATGTACCGATATCAGTCCTGAAGCTGTTAACAACACGTTTGTGCCATTTCAACAAAAACATAACCCTCCAGCTGTGTCACAAATATTCTTCTCCCATAACCAAGAAAGAAAAAGCCCACAACATGACTCATCTAAAATGCTGCTGCTGATTTTTATTTACATTTTTACATCCGATCCAGTCATTTCGACCAGATACAGACACCGAGTGTCGTATATCGCCTCCTCCCTACTTCCTTCTATACTGTAGTTCGGTTTATTCTATGACTGATTTTGGGTATTAGGATTATTTCTGTAATGTGTGTGTTTTCTGTTTATTCACTGGTGTATTATAGCACAGCTTTCTACTTCACACACTGCACACACACACAACCACATACAGTGTTAACTTAAATGTAGAGCTATACACTTCCACTTAGTCCTGGGTTATATATCTGTTGGAATGAATATTCAGATTCAGTCCGTTTAGTCCAAAATGTATGGAATAACTCCAGAAACTTCCACCTGGCCTTAAATAAAGTGAGTATCATAAACATGAGTGTAGGAGAGAATCCATAATCTCCTCATAGAACTGCTTTCTAAAATATTGGGATTTGGTTTTTAGGCTGTATAAGACGTTATCACCTTCTGCTCCTGGTGTTTTGTCCACCTCTCGTCTTATTCTGACAAGCGGATACAGTTGGATGTGTGATCCTGTCTCCCTGTTTGCATGTTTTATACGTTATTGTAGACACTTGTGCCCCATTTAAATGCTTCAATATTTCAAGCTGATGCTTTATTATCAATCTGGAATGATACAAATATTCCAGGAATAATGTGCAGAGTGTTTTTTTTTTAAGTGACCAATCAGTTTAATTGGCCCAGGGACCCAGACAGTGTCCACTGTGATATACTGTGCACTGTATCACCGTGGCACCGCGTCTATGGGGTGGCATTGTGTGACTTTGAACTCTGTGCCAAGTAGACGGACGCCAAAAGCCAATTACCTCCTCATTTCAAAATAAAATCCTTCCTGGCTCCTGATTGGAGGACATTATGGGGTGGGAGGGGAGGGGAGGGGAGGGCTGCGGTGGAGGGATAAGGCATGACATCGCCAGGTGATATCTCCACGGTAACCGTGGCCCAGTATGTACGTAAACACAAGTACAATGAAAGGAGACAATAAAAGAAGGCAGGCTTTTATGCAGGCGAGCACACACACACACACACACACACACACATGGACACACAAACACACAGCCCCTTGAGACTAAAGCCAGAGGTGAGAGTGTTGACTACATTATACACTTGCCTCACCCTCTCTCCCGCCCCCATCTGCTCATTAATGCCCGTTGAGTGTTGAGAATTTACAAAGAAAGAAAGCCATGTGGTTCAGAGGACAGTAAAGTGCCGAGATTGTTGTGGTTTTACATTGTGAGTAGAACAACCCCTAATAGCCTTTGTGTGTTTTTGTATTCTCTTTCTTTCTTTCTTTCTTTCTTTCACGAGCTGGTGTAAGAATAGTCTTTACTCCATACATCTCACCACTTCCTCTTCGCTCACCCAGAGGGAGGAAGGTGATAAACGTGCAGCAGGCTCTGTCCGAGCAAACAAGATTAGACCAAACCTCATCATGGACCATATGGCCCAGAAGCTCTGAGACTCTGAGAGATGGAAAGACACATGCATGCACATGCATTTGAGCATGTGTGTGTGTGTGTGTGTGAGTCCATTTGCGGCAATGTGTGTGTGTGTGTGTGTTATTGTGACTGAGATGCACAGAAGCGTAACACTTCAACACATTCAAGAAAAATGTGCTAATCAGGTTGGAGGTGAAGTATCTCCTTTCATACCTTATGCAACACTATTTTTTTTTACAAGGAACAAGGTGGGAAATGAGAGCGTGTTGGTATAAAACCACTGTACGGTAGAATTGTAGTAAAAAAATAAAAAAAATAAAAAAAAGAATTGTAGTAAATGCAGAACAGAGAGTATAAGACATGTTCACATTTAGAAGAAAGTAGATGACAAAGTATAGAGCATATATATGAATGGACACCAGTGTGATTGACAGCTAAACATCAACATGGCGCCGGCCAAATAGTGATTCATGCTACTTGGAACAAGATATTCAGGACTCATTCTTAAAGGCAGTCACACTTCTGTCCTTTCCCTCTGGAACTATGACATTTTATATTTTTAAAAGAAAAAAGAAAACGTGTCTAAAGAGCAAACAAAGAATCTTAATATATGACTGGGCCGGATTAGCAAATGTGTTATTTAATGTTATGTATTCAGGTTTCTGGTCTGGAGAAAAAAGAAGTACCGTCATATTTTCTTGTCTTTTCTTTTTCTAAACAGTACTTGACCTGCTCATTGGCTCGTATGAAATATTTAGTGATGCTCCATCAGCATCGCAGCTCACTTTTTTTCCCCTACATTTGGCAGCTTAAGGACGTGAAAGAGATACAGGAATGCAGACACAGCGAAACAAAGCCGTCAAGAGAGATCAAATAAAGAGAGATGCTGAAAGAACACCTGAATGTTGAAGTGACTCAGATTTATTTTCAGGGCTGTGTGGACAAGAAATGTGATTGTCAAATCGGATTTGTGTCATTTCAGGTTGTCTCGATCTGATATGAGGCCCATGCAACATGAGTGAGAGCAGTTGGAATCAAACAACAACAACGACGACGTAGTGAAGTACTGTCCTCCAAAGCTAAACCTCACACACTATGACTTAGCTGTTTCAGTCTCCCATATCAGTAAAGGTACATGACATATCATCTTCCCTATTTCCCTATGTATCTGTTTCGTCATGAATGAGAATGCAGACGTACAGATTACAAGGTGTGACTGAGATACACTCCAAAATCATCTCTGTCCACCTGTCTGTGTCTCTTTCTCTCTCTGTCTGTGTGTGAGTCATCTTATCTTACATCACATCTCCCTGTTAAACACAGTGATGCTTCTTAATTGTATTCTAATTCTATTATACCTAAGGTTTCCATAAGCTATTATCACGTTATGACAGCTTGTAGGGATTTATGTTCTTTGAGTGCCATCACTGGAGAAT
Organism: Solea solea; assembly: GCF_958295425.1. Taxonomy (NCBI): domain Eukaryota; kingdom Metazoa; phylum Chordata; class Actinopteri; order Pleuronectiformes; family Soleidae; genus Solea; species Solea solea. The sequence continues at coordinate 11,584,443 of NC_081153.1, read as the reverse complement.
GGAAGCTGGTCTGCTACACATGCTGGCATCATATTATGGACTGTAGCGGCGGTAGCTCAGAGGTCAAGCAAGTCGTCTTTCAACTGGAAACAATTGGGGGGTTCGATTCCCCCGGCTCTGCTCGTCTGCATGATTTGGCAAAAACACTTGACCCCACGTTGCTCCTGACGACAGTGTGTGTGTGTGTTTCAATGGGTATGAATGATGTGCTGTGTGAGTGAATGGGTGATTGGCAAAGCAGCTTTGAGCGTTCATCCAGACTAGAAAAGTGCTGTATAAATACAAACCATTTATGTGCACAAAAATATGTGATACAGCAGCGACGGTACTACATTCACTCATTCATTTTTTTTTTTTCTTTCCTTTTTCCTTTATCATACTCCATTCTAGGCCTGTAGGGACAGTCTGTTCAGTGAGGCTGGTGTCTCCCTTTCCACCTCTGAGTCAATTTGTCCATCTCCGGGTCAACCTGTGTGTCCATGTGTTTGTCAACCTGTGTGTCCATCTCTTTTTCAAACTCTGAGTCAACATGTGTTTCTCCAAGTCAACATGGGTGTCCATGTCTTTGTCAGCCTCTGTGTCAACCCATGGGTCCATCTCTGCGACAACCTGTGAGTCCCTCTCTATGTCAACACGTGGGTCCATGTCTGTGTCCACCTTTGTTAATTCCATTGGTTCTGCAAACATATAAGGTCTTGCAAAGTGTCCCAATAATATTTATATTATTATATTAAATTGATCTCTAGATCCTTCTAATAATAATAAGATATTCCTCACTATTGATCAGAGAATGTTGGTGGAGCATGGCATGATGTAGCAGCAGCAGCAGCAAGCCATGCTTCAGCCTTGAGCGGATGCTGTCCCCGGGTCTTATTGCAGCACACTACAATGTAATTGACCGACAACTGATGAATGCCGCATTTTGTAGCGTAGTAAATGAGAAAGAGGGTTCCATTCACACACACACACAAACACAGGCTGTTCTCCACGCACAGACACTGACACAGGACTGAAGAACGACCCACCTTTTGATTCGCAGTCCGCGCAAAATTTATTCTCGTCCAGCGCGAGTAGAGAGTTGAGGACAGCCTGGTATCTGTCAACGTCTTTCACAGATTTGCCCGTCATCATTGCACCGGTCCACCGCCTCCTCCACAGCGCCCACTGTCCGAGCCGAGCCGGCTTTTGGTAAATAGCCTCCTAGATTACAAAATGAAGGCAGTGTGTGTGAGAGAGCGCGTGTGTGTTTGTGTGTGTAGATGCTATGCGCTTTGTCACTCTTCCTCCTTAGTGTGTGTGCGTGTGTGTGTGGAGAGCAGCGTGTTTGTTTCACCACGATGGGATGACTGTCTCTCAGCCAACCAGCAGAGGTGGAGGAAAAGACCACGTGACTGTTCAGAGTGAAAATATGATGTTAACTTTATTGATGAGTCCTACTGCGCGCGCTCTCTCTCTCTCTCTCTCACACACACACACACACTCTCTATAAATAAACATAATGTTAAAGCTACAATAACCTGCTTTATAAAGCCATCCATCCCCTTGTCAATATATAATATATACTGTCATCTTGTGGTCAATTGTGATAAATAAAGCTAATAATAATAATGATGTCTTCTTATGTTTCCCTCCAAGACGCTAGATGGCGACAAGACAAGCTGTCAGTAGTCGAGACACCGGAAAAAAAGAGAAGGGTCTAGCTGCAGACCCGCAGACCACTCAACGAAACGCCCCTTTACTCAACGAAACGCCCCTTCACTCAACGAAACGCCCCTTTACTCAACGAAACGCCTCCTCACACTCAACGAAACACCCCCTCACACTACCCGACACTCTGATTGGCTCTCAAGAGACTGCGTCTGAAACGTGATGAAGTTTACGTTGACCGAGTATGAAGAGAGAACCCGAAAAAGTAACACGGTTAAAACACGGGAAAATAACGGAGGAAAAGGTAAGAATAGATAAAAAACACATTTAGATATTGAACACTGGATGAATAGTCATTATTTGTATCCATTAAATCAATTAAGTGCGGTTTATTAACCAGTAATGTCTGCATGCTGTAACGATAGCGATTGTAACAGCAAGCAAGACGCAGCGATTTTCTCCCTTTTTTTCTTTTTTTTCCTTTTTTTCTTTTATTTATATGTACAGGTTATAACATTGACAATATAACATTGTCTCATTTTCAACCAAGAAACGTATAAGATAAACTATATGATCTCTATATATTAGTATTTATCTGTTTTTTAATCTTTAAATGACTCTGACAAGTTGCACACAGCTTTGCTAATTTGAAAACGTGTGACCTCAGTTGAACAATTGTTAAGATAAAAGATTTAATGATGAATAATATTTTTCATGTTTAGAAATTAGAAGTTCTGTTGAATCACAGTCAACAGTGTCATTTGATTTGATTTATTTCAGTTAGCCTGCATATATTTTAGGACAGGGAAAGTCTTAAAGGCAAATGCAGTCCAGTTCTTTACTACTTGATTCTGGATTAAAAATGTTTCCATGTTAAAAATACAAAATACAATTTTAATTTACATTTTTTCTTATAGAGCAACACTACGTTCAGTAAAGGAGCAGACCCTGAGCTGAGAAGATGCGACTCGGACACTGATCTGCACAAAAAAGGGGAGCTATGCAAAGCTTGTGGCTCATCTGCAGGGACACCAAAGGTCAATGGTGGAGTACGGTGGTAAGTCCTAAATGATCAAATATTTTTTCATTTCAACGCTGAAAGGCTTTAATTTCCCCATGAGCCTTATGTATTATTAAATGTGATGTTATTTCTGTTTGTCCTGACCATGGATAACTGTGACCATCAAACTATTCAACTCATCCATTTGAGTATCAGAAACTCAAAATAAGTAAAGTAAAGTAAACTAATGCTGGAGCCATTTCATCTATGTGTACTGTACTTCATGTGTGTAGAATCTTAAGTCAATGTGTATTTTATTTTCACTCTTGTTGAGAATTTAGATATTGAGAAAAAGTTTCAAGATTCCTGCATTTTTATAGATGCCCCTGATAATAATGATTGTTCTCAGAAGTAATGTAACAATTTGCCTCTCAGACAGGCTTATCTGTATATCCATTTAGGGCAGTGATGTTACTGTGGCCAAACAAGTTGCCAGCCAGGATGACACCTCTTATCAGAGGAAGTGCAAATAATCAGGGAAAGAAAATGTCTTATTCAAAGTTCTTAATCACATGTATTCAGTGTTGCATATTATGTGTAATTTAATTTTAGGAAAGGGCCCAACAAGCCCAACAGAAGCGACGCGAGGCATGTTGTCTGTTAACCAGTGTAATCACAGAGGATCAGGGCATGCTGCAACACCTTAAAGTGAGTGACAATGGCATTTAGTGTGGTGTTTGTGTATTTGTATATGAATACCCAAACTAAAATCCTAAACAATTTTTATAGAACATCATCACAGGCAACACGGTGTCTCCTTGGGCCAAGAAACAGGACAGGGTCATCCTTCTTTTTGAAGATGATGAACAAGTGGACAAAGTCATGCACTTCTTGTCTGAAGTACTCGAACGTACTGAGACAGACAAGAAGTCTGCAGATCCAGTGGCATTCGTAATGGATGTACTTTTGCCAGAGGTGAGATCTCAGACACTGACACTGATTTGTAGACTACATGTTTTATGTGACTGCATATGTCTGTCTCCTTTTAACACATGGTCACTGTCTAACACAATCTTAAATCTTAATCTTCATGCCACAGGCAACAGTATACGCCCTCGGAGCTGTTCACTCCATCTCCCTGGACAAAGCCAAGGAGATGTACATGCGTGGCACAGAGTTTGACTCAAGGTAAGCCGGATAGTTTAGGTTTTCAGTTTATATCTTATTATGTATTTGAGTGTCTTTAACGACTTAATTATTTTGCTATATCATTTTGTCTTGTCAGCGAGATAACCCAGCTTGGGGAACAGCTTCAGAGCCACATTTCCTCAAAAGCGAGGCAGAACCTGGATAGCTTCCTGAGCAATTACAAGAAAGCCTTGGAGTGTGAGGAATTCCTCAGGCGCCTGTAATCCCTGGGTAGTGAATGTGTCTGCTGGATAGTCTGTTGTGTATAAAATAAAGAAAATATATCATTCATCACTTGTATTCATTACATGGATTTGAAAGTTATACAACTTTCTGTGCAGAATCAAGGGTTTCAGTGCATTTGTTTTACTTTCATCAAAAGACCTACTGATGTCCAACTGGCTGGGTTTGATTCAGATACCAATGTTTAACATATCTTCCTGGAAATAGGTAACATCTCCTTAATGACATACTCAGCAGATCTTGTCTACTTAACTTCTGTCTACCACCACCACCTGGACCACACCAGCACAGAATTTTAGGAGGGTTTCTTTCAGGTTAAAAACCTGATCAAGTAGACTTTTATTAGTTCTAATTGTTGTTCTGTCCAGTTGAACAACATGTCAAACTACAGACTAATAAGACATTCAATAAATGTAGGCCTATATTAAACACACCTTTTTGTAACATACAGGTTGCCATGATGTTGGAAGTTTGCAAAAACAAATGAAATTATTCAAAGTGTGTGTTCAAAGTGGAATTTGTGATATTATATTGTATAAACGTGATATTATATTGTATAAACGTGATAATTATATTGTATAAACGTGATAATTATATCACATAAACGTGATATTATATTGTATAAACGTGATAATTATATCACAAAAACGTGATACTATATTGTGTAAACGTGATGTTCAAAGAACTTTTCCAATCGGCATTTATATATTTTAGCAGTTTGGCTATAACATTTCATACTTTACAAAGTGACATTAATTATTCACAAATTTCACAGAAAGTACATTTCTGTGTTCATAAAAGTCAACACGAGTATTTATTCTTCTCTATTCCTGTCGCACACCGGGATAAAAGTCTCTTGTCAACAAGTGTCTGTGAAATACGCGTGTGTAAATAAAGTTTCAATAAAAGAAGACGTTATCACGTTAGTAAACGTCATCACGTTAGTAAACGTCATCACGTTTCAGACGCAGTCTCTTGAGAGCCAATCAGAGTGTCGTGTAGTGTGAAGGGGCGTTTCGTTGAGTAAAGGGGCGTTTCGTTGAGTGAAGGGGCGTTTCGTTGAGTAAAGGGGCGTTTCGTTGAGTGGTCTGCGGGTCTGCAGCTGGACCTACTTGGAAAAAAACGGCAGCTGACTGAAGAACAACATCACGCTAAGGAAAATGTTCTGAGGTTTTTTCCGGAAATAAAATTACCTATCCTTCAAAATAAAACTATCAACATATTTATAGTACAACAAGAAAACGCTGTCAAAGAGCACGATGTTTTTTTCCACAACTTTAAAAGTTGTGTACTATTATCTTTATATCCGTGCTTTGTGTCACCCCTTCGAATCTTCATCTTATTATTTTAACGTACAGCGACACCGGAAGTGAATAGTCTAGCTAACTTGACGTTGGCGGAAGAGAGTGACTGTACCGGCGATTACGGAACTAGCTGGTTAGCCAGAATCAAATAAATAAAGGATTAATATCGAGTCGCCTCCCGTGAAAGTCCGTAACACCGTCCACAATGTCTCGGCAATCCAACCGCACATCTGACAGCAAGAAGATGGTAGGCGGCTCCTGTGGCATTGACACTCGCTCAATCTGGCTAGCCTCATTAGCAACATGCTAAACGTAGCTAGCCTCTCGAACGATGAGCTGTTAGTTTGAGACTTTTTGAACAAGTTAGAATTACAAAGAACACATTTGGAACAGCCGAATAAGTATTTAAGTTGTTGTGCAACAATACTGGCGATGTCTATCTTTTGTAGTTGTTTGTGTATGTACCTGTCAACAACTAAATAATTGCAGACAACAGGCAATTATAACAGAAATGAGAGCTTAACTATGCTGTAGGATTTTCCAAAAATAATTTTTAACACTGTTTAAGGAAACGTTGAAAAGCGACATGAATTATTCATTACCGTCCATGTCATGACAAGAATATCTTTTACTGTGTTAATATGGGGGCAACTTTTTTTGAATAAGCAGTTTCATTAGCTTTGGTCCTATTTTTGCAGTTGCAGTGAGGACATACCTTTGTAATGAAAACCATTACACATCACATATATGGAGTGCATGTAGTTTCAATATTATATTTATAGTTAATTAGTACTTGTAATTTCAGCACCAGGAGCTGTCCATAATGGGATTTAATGGAACCTTTGGCAAAAATCAGAAGTCATATTCAGACGTGAACCCCAGATAATATCTGAGAGATTTACTGCTCACACATGACAAACGCAATGGGAAATGTGTTTACACATCTAATAGGAGTAGGAGGCAGGAATGTTGCCCATTCACTCACTGTGGGTTGTCCAGAGTTTCTCCTGCTGCATTCTCACATGAGCTCAGGCTGACATAATCCAGAGATTAAACTAGGGAGCTGTCAGGAGGAATCTCCCTAGAAACTTGTGCAGACCTTTGAACTCACATGACAATCTACAGAGGATATTGGGAGTTCAATACATATCTGAAAGCAGCTAGAGTATGTTACATACCCAAAGCTGGCAGCACAAGATGTGACGCTGCTAACATATGTGAACCTAGTTGTAATTACTTTAAACCAACAATTATTGTTCACTGTCCACTATCACTATAACTAAGTGTGTTCAGCATGCACATGGCTTGGTTTTGTAAAATGAAAGTTGAGGGCATTTCTTAAATTTTGGGCATTTTTTTTGCTGTTTTGCTTTCAGAACTCTGAGCTGTTCACACTGACTTATGGGGCCCTGGTCACTCAGCTTTGTAAAGACTATGAGAATGACGAGGAAGTCAATAAACAACTGGACAAGATGTAAGTATGTCCTTCAATTGTGTTCCTAAAGGATGTTCCCACTCTCTCTTCAGTCATGTTAATCAGTTTATAATCAGAGGCAATATTGCTTATAGGACAAACCCAGGCCACCTCAGTTAGCAAAAGAAAACTTGATATTTCTCTTAAAAAAGTGCTGACTAATCCTAGGTAAAGCCAAAACCTGGCTCTAACAAAAACAAGTTGAAAAAGAACAACTGAAAAAGTAAGAATTTTTCTATTTTTTTATTTCTTTGATGGTCACAGATTATCTGTTCAGGACATACTTTGGCACAAACAGAAACCCAAGAGATCACAGTAATGAGATTTTAATTCCTGCAGATTTATTTTATTTCGATGCGTCAGAAGTTCTCCAGGACTCATAATTTCCCAGAGCTTGGAGAGTAGAAAACTGATATGTGTGTTTGAGAGAGCAGAAATGCCTCTGGAATGCCATAATAGACACAGTGTTCCAACACAATAAGATTCAAATACACTGATCTGTTGACACGTCAGGTACTTTGGACTGGATGTACTTTGCCTTTTTTCTGGTTGTCCAGCAACATTAAGCTCTGTGAGATGAGGCTTGTCTTACCAGACAAAGGCAGTGAGTCTGCACTGCCCACTCTCCCAGTTGCCAAGCAAGTGAACAGACATAGACCATGTTTGGATCAGGATGGCAGTTAGGATGTGTTGACCTCCAATCATAATTTTCATCATTTTGTAGTGTATGAACCACAATTTACTTGGTTTACTACTGCCATTACTTGTTAATGATGCAGTATCCTGTTAAGATGAAGAAGAGGCAGAATGACTTATATCCCTCTTTTTCTCTCCATCTGTCTTTGTCTGTTTCTTAGGGGTTATAACATCGGAGTACGTCTCATTGAAGACTTCCTGGCACGCTCCACCATCGGCAGGTGTCAGGATTTCCGGGAAACAGCCGATGTCATTGCTAAGGTACTTGATATTTGCAAGGTCCAGACCAATCAGAGTGTGACCATGGATTTCTCTCAAGATTGAAATGACAGAATGAGGCAGGACATAAATGACAGATTATAGAGCTGAATAACACCCAAAAATGATCAGAGAAAGCAGAGAACAATGGTGGTAGTGGGAGGAGGGAAAAATAATGATTGGGGCCAAGCAGATGAGCATTTTCCTAAATGTGAGTCCAAGATCACATTCCTCTTTGTCTTGATATTATTACCATTGTACTCGGCAGGTGAGGATTTGCTTACATGTAGAAGGAATATAATCTCATATTCAGGAATTGTGCTGTGATATCCCTTTTGTGCTTCATCATCTTTGTCCTTTTATTTATGGTCTGAAAACAACAAGACTCATTATGATGGTAATATGTCATACTTCATCTTCCTTATCCGTGGTATGGAAAGATGGAAAAACGCAGGATGCCCAAAGGCTTGATCACGTGTTCAGCACACCAGCTGTTTTCTAGTTGCTGCTGCTGCTCACCTGGTCAGCCATAGCACAGATGTAACCCTAAACTAGCCCACGGAACTGGCTCATGGTCGTGATGTGGAGGGTGATGTCTGTAAATGGCGGAGAACTATGGGAAGACACAATAATGGCTTTGCCTCAGAATATCACATGATCTGTTGCCAAGCTCTGAAATCACCAAATCAGTTATTGTTCTGTGAAATATACACGGAATAGGTCTGTTATTTAATTAAGAACAGATTTTCTAAGGTACCTGGATAGTTTCATGAATTTTCTGTTGTCTTTGTTTCAAAATATTATTTTCTAATTCATCGCTGGAATACTGGGTGAGCAATTCAAAATCTACCCAGTGCCACATCATATTGTAATCGATTGAAGTGGTTTAGCTGGAAGTTATGCTTACGTGCTCGCTTGCTTGCTCAATGCAAATATGATTTCTAACGGCATGATCAACTTTGGCGTCCCTCATGTGACAAAGTGCTGAAGAAAAACAGGAGCAACAGACCACAGTTACCAGAAAGGTGTGTACAGATTATACTGTTTGTATTCTAATATAGACTAAAGGCATCCTGCAACTGCTTCACAAGTAAGGTGATGACCCTTAATGTGAATTAACGTAAGGACGACAGAGCAGATCTGTATTTCCACCCTGAGCCGAAAAATAACGTTTAATTCAGAGGACAAAGAATTATCCTTTAGGTCATTTTAATGTGTTTGAGTAATCGGCAAATCTGTAGCTACTGTTATTTTTTTTAATTATATTAAATATTAGAATGTACATTAAATCGTATTTTTAAAAAGTTGCTGAAGAAATATCTAAAATTGTAGTTGCACTGCACTGTTTTATGTTGTATACACTCCTCTTTATTTTGTGGCATGTGTGTTAGGTTGCCTTTAAGATGTACCTGGGAATCACGCCCAGTGTGACCAACTGGAGTCCGGCAGGAGATGAATTTTCCCTCATCTTAGAGAATAACCCATTGGTAGATTTTGTGGAGCTGCCAGATAACCACAACACGCTGATTTACTCCAACCTGCTGTGTGGAGTTCTCAGAGGAGCTCTGGAGATGGTAAAGTCACTTACACGAACATGAACGGCAATAAATGAGGACAGAAGTTTCTGTGCAAGTTTTTGTCAGTGTTGTTGATGTGGTGATGAATCGGTTTCAGGTCCAGATGGCGGTGGATGTGAGATTTGCCCAGGACACTCTGAGAGGAGACAACGTTACAGAAATCCGCATGAAGTTTATTAAAAGGATTGAAGAGAATCTCCCAGCGGGAGACGAGTAATGGTAATGAAGGAGAAGTTATTCAAGGAACACATTCACTTACAGACTGAAAGGATGAATAAACCAAGCTCAAAACATCAAGCTGAGTGGCACATTTCAACAGTATCTTAACTTGGTTCCTTTTAAAATTCTGCATAGTGTGAGAGTTGTAGCTCTCACATTAAAAGGAAGGAATCAAGTTTGATATTATGACACTCCCCAATTTCAAGTATCTTCATCTCTCATTCTTTCTTTGTTGTTGCAAGAAGAATGCCAGGAGTCAGAAGAGACTATTGAGATTCATCCCAGAGAAACGAAACACTGTACACACAACACAAAATCATAACATGGCTCTACTTTACATATTTTATGGATGACATAATGTTTTTTTTCTGTATCCGTGGTCCAATTTGAGACTTTCTCCCTTATGACAGCAGGCGATGTAGAGGGGTAATAGAATGTTACGGACCATTTATCTGTCACCATCCCACATGGGAAGTCACTTGTTTTTCATTTGATGTTCTAATTTACATCCTGCCGTGTCAAAAGATGGATGTATTCACTTGACCATGTGTCGGCTGTTGTCTGTCTTTGTGGTGGAAAGCCCTAACTTGTAATGTTTGACTTTTTTTTTTTTTCTTCCCCCGTCTTCTTTTTTTAAATGAAATCACAATCTATATCGCTGCCAGTTGTCTGGCATGTTAATTTATGTAGATGCATACGTCAAATAAATTCTTCATATTTGATGTGATACTTTTCCGCTTTGGTTTGTGAAAGTTGTGGACTTAAAAACAATTCCTGTTGGTGGACTACACACACACACACACACACACACACATGCATATACCATGTGTCCTCTGCGCCACCTTGTCAGTTCTACTTCAGTCTGCTGTGTGAGTGTTATCCCTTTGGAGTACTGCAGGCACTCGGCAAAGACAAACATTAACAGACCTAATTTGTCTCTTATGTTTCTTCAGGGTACATTAGATTAATCTGTGTGTGTTTGGGTGTTCTGGTTGTCACACCTGTGAAGGTCTTAACACCGCCCAGATGTAATGGACGCAACTTCTCATTTAGGTTGGCTGTACACAAACCTATATGTAAACATACGTTCCTGGCCCCGTTTAAAAGGCAAACATCTGGATACGAAAGGAACACAAAGCAGTTTCCTGCCCGTGTATCAAAACAGTGTCTAAAATTGTCAGATGGGGATTTCCTTTTGAGAAAATCGGTCAGCTATTAGTTGCTGGAAGCCATCACACTCAAAACATCCTCTTTTATAGCTGCCATTACATCGACCCATTGCTGCTTTTTACAGCATTATATCATGTTCTCCCAGCAGCCACTAGAGGTTGCTGTTTACATTATGTTCTTTAGCTGGAGGCTGCATTTGTTCCCTAGTTCATTATGTGGCTTATACAGAGTTATGTACTTTGTGTCCAAGATGAATATTGTAATAGAAATACGACATCTTATCTGTGAGAGGAGTGACTAGAGATGCTGATAACTTAAATTGAGATTGTTATTTAGGAAGCAACAGACAATTTGCGGTCGCTGAATAATGTATGCCCGATGCAAGTGCAGCTTCTACACTTCTTCAGTTCAGTGGAAAAATTTATTAGGATGAGTTTTCTTAGTATTAGACACTACTTTAAGCCTCTGAATTATTCTGTCTAAGGGAGTGTTCATTTAAAAGGATAACATTTGGGAAGCATCACACAGGCTGTAAGCATACAATGAGCCCAGTGGTTTTTTCCCCAGTGGATTTCCTGACACGTTAAGTTTAAATACGGAATCTATGCACCCTGTAGACCTGTGATTTGGATGGTGGATTTAAAGAGCCTCAGGATTTAGTTTCTGTGCGGAAGAAGCTCAAATGTAGATGACTTGGCAGTTGACGGTGAATGGACAGATGGGTTTGTGCATTTGTGAAAACCTGTATCACTTTGCCATATGTTCACAAGAATTTGACTTGACAGCAGCAACACACGGGTATGCACACATACAATACATGGAAGCCAAAGTGAGGACGACTTTATTACTTACAGAGTACTCAAAAATAGATGTTAATACACACTGGAGGAACCTCGTCCAAACACCCACATACTGTAGGTTATTTTCTGTTTCCCCAAACCTTAAACGTCTCCCAGTATGTCTGCCAACAGTATATGTTGATTGTTTTATCCATTAAAGAAGTATTAAGGCTACAAACAAACCTAATGCTCTGTTAGGATTTCTCATAACCTGCGCATCTGTGATTTCAGTTCCCAAGTTTGCAGATGTTGTTGCAGAATGAAAACATTAGACGAAAAAAAAACACGAGTTCTTGCAGAGGCACCTAAGATTCTCTATGAAGCACGAGGAATTGCTTTTGAAGATGCTGTTTTTGTGTATTGGTTTTTACCTTTTATCTCTTTTCTCTTTGCACTCACTCATATCACATTGTTTAGTGGCAAACCTGCGCCTTGTCTTTTCATTGTCATTTATTTTGACATGATTGTTGTGTTTCCTGTGTAACAGAAAAGGACAAGAGGGAGAGAGTAAGATGGAGGCAGACAAGATTATTCTAATTATTCTAATATCACTTATTGTAGCTAATTGTATATTTTTAGAAAATGGGCAGACCTGGAAAACAAGTAGCAAATGTTGTGGGCCCGAGACAATGCACTCCAATCTGCTTTAAGCCAGCTAAATATTACCATGTGGCCTTTATGGGAAACAAATGTCGAAAGGCAGGCTGTGACAGTAAAGCCCAATGCACAACCTGGTCCTGACCTGCACTTATTGAGTATTGCATCCTTTCCTTCCACCTCCACTTTACTTCATCAACTGTTTCTTAGTTTCTTTCTTTTTCTGTGTTTTATTCACTCCATCTCCGGTAATGTTTGCTGATGTGCTCAAGGCAAGTCTCTAAATCAGAGTCAGATTTTCAACCTGTTGGGAACATCCTCTGTCCGAAGGGAAATATGTTGTCACTCAGGTGAGGTAAGGGCTGACGAAGTCACCCAGGATTTCCAGAGGTTTCCGGAGTGTGTGTGTTTTGTGTCTGGTCAGTGGGAAGAGCAGAGACGACAGAAAGATGGACAGCACTCTTTAAGAAGAGAATGCAGTGAGTCAGCAAAAAAAAAAAGAAAAAGAAAGAGAGAAAAGACTCCTGTTCAGACAGCCAGAAAAATGTTCTCAGGCAGTGGAGCGTTTGGAAGAGGTGCTTGCTTTAATGAGTGTGTCGCTGCAACTGAAAAGATGCTAATATGAACACAATATTTGCTACATAATTGATCGGCTCTACACAGTGAGTTTTGGGGTTTGTTTCTCATGGATTCTTGTGAGTAAACACCTCAGTAAATGAAGGTGGATGTGGATTTTTTTTTTCTTTGTGGTACGTGTGACTTGATTTGGTATTGAGTGACAATGTGTGTACCCGCTTAAATCTGCTTCAGCATCTGCAATCCATTTGGAATATGAATCGTCAACCACTTCCAGACAAACTGTTGAACACTTCCTATAAATATGAAAACTCATGCATTGCTCAGCCATTTAGCACGTATTGCCCGTCCAATAGAAAGTGAGAATGTTTTTAGGCCTCCTGAAGTTATGTGTGGGTCATCATGACGGGTGAAACACACCTCCCCAAGCAAACATAAACACATGGTTTAGATCAAGATAACTCACACAGTAAAATAAAAATAAAATAACATCATAGGTTGTTAACAAAGAAATTCTCTCTCTCTCTCTCTCTCTCTCTCTCTATATATATATGTATGTATATATATATATATATGTGTATATACTGTATATATATATGTATGTATATATATATATATATATATATATATATGTTCAGCTGAAATTGGTTGAAGGCCACATCTCCTTTCTGGTTCCAGGAGGGTTTCAGTCGGAGCCCTGGAGGATGCCGAGCCATTTAATGCCTTGTTTTTAGTTTTTCCCTCCTTTCCTTTCTTCCAGGCTTTTTGGATGGGAGCTGCTAAGCTGCTTTCACTCAGCGTCCAATTTCCTCCTGTACCTTTGTTCTTCCCCTTTTCTTCAGAATCTGTCGAAGAGGAGTTTGTAGACGTTCCTGATGATACCCGTTTCAGATCCTCTTTATCTTTGTGCCTCGTTTTCCCACAATGCATTGTTTTTGTCTTTTTTTTCCCCTCATTACTTTTCCTTTTTTGTTTCTGACCCTGCAGCCACTTGAGTTGCAGTTTTTTGTAATAGCAGCAGAACTTGCCAGCTTGGAATGGCCTCACTTGAAGATGGAGTGAGAAAAATGAGTAGGAGAGAAAGAAAAAGTGGCCAGTCCAGAGGGCAAACGGAGGGCAAACGGCACCGAACCTTGGACTTTCCACCAAATGCACATACGTACGCATATATTTATATTTGTCCTAGACTGTAACAAGTATGTTAATTCCAATTGAAAAGCAGGAATGTGAAAGTCCTGGTTTGCCCTGGACTAAAATCAAACCAGGCTTCCCTTCCAGAGCACTCTGGTGCATAGAGGCTGCACACCAGCTGCACTAGACGGGATATCTCTCCTTACGACTGCCAAGTATGTACTACTGTCTGTGTGTGTCACATTAAAGTCAAAACAAAACACACTATACACTGACACTGTTCCTGATGAAACATGTGTCCCAAACAGGCCATTTAGCGCACTCTTAAAGCATGATCGTATCACAGCATGAATCGAGACACCAGCTCTGAGGCTCCATGTCTTCAACAAGTCTTTTATTATTCTCCCCACTGCAAGCACTTATCACTGACTATGACTGTAAAAGGTCTCCATGTCCAATTATAGAGACTAAACATCTCAGGCCTCAGTAGACTATTCATTGAAAACCCCTGAAGCTGTCATTCTGGAAAAGGAGACTGAATTCTGAAGAGTGAATTGGAGATTACTACAAACCGCCATCATAGGACATCTCTAATGGTGCATTATTAGCTATATTTTTTTATCCTCATTCAATTCTAAACATCCCATCTTAATAAAGGCAAACTCTTCGATTATTTTCTGGTTTCCACATAACCAAGAAATCACGGAAACTGAATAGACATTTACAGTCACATTTTTCAACATTCTCTGACATTTTATGGCCCAAACTTGGGAAAGATTAGATTAATATATTATGAAACTAATTGTTAGTTACAACACTGTTATTATTTTACTTAAGACTATGTGTCGTATTAATGTCTGTACTAGACATGAGGACAAATCATCCAACATTCTGTTAAAAAACCAAAAACATCAACGACTGGTTTCAATTGAGAAAAATGTTAATCCAGAATTGTAGCTGTTGAGATATTTTAGTCTTGACAGTGGTTTGACTTCTACTCATTTTTGTGTATTATTGTTATAGACTACACAAATAAGCCTAAAATCAGCTGCTGAAGACACATTTTGACATTTTTTGGCAAGACAATATTAACAACATGACAGAAAGTTGTTCCGTGTTGGTTAGTGTATTATTTTCATTAGGTGTAGTGTTTCGCATCACAGCATCTGGAATCCTGGTGATATGTTTGTCCAACTTTTTTTTTTTTTATCATTGCTACGTTCAAGAACTCTTGTTCACCTGCTGGGCACAGACACAAAGGCCTCGGGGGGTGATGAGAGATTTATGTAACGGGCCACATTTATCAGTCAGACTAACATGCACAGAGCGTGCGTCTTCACTGATCTACGATGGAAATCAAAGAGGATTATATGCAGAGTGGAATTAAAATTGCTCGTGAAAAGGAGAAGCCATTTTCTCTGATATTTTATAACCTGAAAAGCAAAGAAATGGCAGAAGCTAGATCCTGTGCTTCCTGGTTTGACCGTACACTGCATGAATTGGGAAACAACAACATGAGACAAAACAAGCTGCAAATATATTTGGATATATATATATATATATATATATATATGTTCCTAATGGTAGTATATTCTCTAATGGCAGTGTTCTTTCCAAAGATTTGTAGTTGAATGTTGAACTTTTGCCCTTCCGATTCCCTCGCTGATGTCATGGTACAACTCCTGTTAGATTTTTTACGGTCTCTAAAATTGTGAAGTTTGTATCTGCATGCTTCCATACTGAACTGGATGTGTGTGTCTGCTTCACCTATACAACTCCCTCTGAGATCTTGTTTCTCATTCAGTGTGGAGGTGCTGAAAGCGCTCTCCGCGGGCCTCATAACATACAAACCTTTTTCCAATTAGTCAGCCAGGTTGTGTTCAGTGGCGCTTAAATCTACTGTAAATCTGGCCCAGACAAAACACCCACTGGTTCCAGCTCCAAAGGGACAGTTTGCGAGAGGAGGACGGAGGAAGCTGTCAAAAGCTGTGTAGCATTTTTTGTGAGATGGCTTCAGGGCCCCTAGGTAAGCATCAGGATTAGTTGGACAGGTAAAAGACACATGGTCATATGGGTTGGTTACATGCAGGGTAAAATGTAAAAAGCTGGAGAGATTATGATCTTTGTAACCAATGTACAACCACATACATGGCTACAAACACTCTCCACAAGCAACCGTCAATTGTTTTCTTGCTGGACGGTTCAGACCAGAGGTATGCCTCATGTCAGCAGAACAGGCTTTTGTTTTCAGTGAACAGTAAGTAGCTGATTGTCACAAAGTGAGATTCTCTATGTTTGTTCATCCTTCCAGCCACTGTCATCTGAGCACACTGTGGTTTAAGTTTCACAGTAACTATGAACCAATTTTGTTAATATGTTGGGAGACCATGTAATTATTTACCATTTCCCCTCCTTTATTTCTATGAAAGTGTTTCTTTGATTCAGAAATGTAACCACAATCAGTTAAACCAAAATTGTATTCTGAAAGAAACAAAGGAAAGTGAAACATAATGACAGAAAACAATCTGTTTTCAGAAAACCACATTTGGTTTCCTTTTCACTCGGTATTCAGCACACACCATGGAGACAGTTTTAGTGAACATAAAATTCTGTGAAGCTGACTGAATGAAACCTGGATGTCCTTAGAGATGTGCTTTGGAAGACAAACCCATGATTTCAAAAGTGAGGGAGGATCCAAGATTCACATTTGTTTCTTTACTTTTATCTCCACTTTTTCCCTTCTCTGTTTTATCCGGTTTTTGCAGGTGTGAACAAGTGCAAGAAGATGATGATGATGTGAGAGCGATGACGACATGTATTTTCCGAGATGGAATGGATGACCCTTTCATTTAGGAATTATGTTTATCTGGCATGAGTCACCATTTCATGACTTAGTCCATGAGCAGTGGGTCACTCTTTTTACCACCTATTATTCTTACCACTAACAGAAAAGGACACACCTGATTACATTTTCAAAAGTGTGTTTTTTTTATTATTTATTCCATATAACATCGCAGCTCCACAGTATTGGACAGTTAGTTTGGTCACCACTTAAATCCACACTGAAATGGTTAAAAATCTGTTGGACAGAGTCATTAATGGTTCCCAGAGGAGGAATCATACTGACTCTGTTGATCCCCTAACTTTTCCTGTATCATATGACGTGTGGTACCACGATTCAATTAATTTCTATGTCAAATATCATGTTAATGGTGTTACTAAAAGCTTTTTAACTGCCGAACATCAGAATGTAAACAGGTTAGCTTTCGGCTCCAAACAGTGCTGAAATCTTCAAATGTTGAGCTACTGTTAAAGCAATTAAATTCATATGTTACATGTAACATGACGCTGCTTTAGTTTCTAATATGGGCAGCAATAAGAATCTGATTGAAATGTTGAATCTGCATGAACATGTACGGTCAGAGGCGCCAACCATCCAAATGGCAACGCCTCTTCCATGAATTGTGCAGTCTACCAGGGTGGACCTGGTCGAGGGAACTCAAAGACCGGACTGTTAACAGACAAAACCGCCCTTTCAAACCCAGCTCCAGTACTGCATGGTCTGGTTCAACTTTACAACATGAAGCGGGGGGAGGCGACTCTTAAAAACATGCCCTGTCACTACTCAACCCCCCAAAAATGTCACTGATTTGTACATGAATACATACACACACACACACACACCTGCTTATGTCTCACCAATCTCAACACATGCAGGAAAATAGGTGGGGCCATGATGGACATTTATGACTTCATGACATCATCTGGCCAGGTGATGGAGTGCTGTGTCATGCTTTGTTTGGTTTTCCAGCACTAACCGTATTTGCAATAACACCAGCTTTGGGAAAACATGTCAGTGGTGGATGTGACTGAGATTGACGGAGACCTGTGTGGAGGAAAAAAAAAAAAACCCAAACATAAAATAATAATGAATATGTTCTGAAAAACCTAAGGGTGTAATTATAAGAAGGCGCCGTCAATCACAGTCACAGCTCCTTCGACTAGTACCTCCACTATTCCTTCTCACCTCAGTGACCCCTCAGCCCCCAATACACACTAACACCAACACTGTGCTTCTTGTGACACCTAAGGCACCTCTCAACACCTCCATACTGCCTGATTGACACGTTACATATAACATGCTCACATGTATACCTGCTGGTACATTTGCTCCACAGGTCTGGGTCAGTGGTTATTATATTTGATCTAATTTAAACAAACAAATAGCGTGTGTTATATGGCTTATTGCTAATAGGCTGAGACACCAAAAGCATTATGTTTCTTGAAGTCCAAATAGAGCACACAGTGATTGTGATGGATTATATCAAGTCCCTTTTATAGCTACAGCAATAAATAAGAAACCAGAAGCTGGCAATAAAGTAAAGAATTAATGTGATTTGTAGCTAATGGGCTAAAACACACCCCAAACCACTGGTATGGACCTTGAACAGGAACAGGACTCACAAAAACAACGTAACAGCTTTTGGAAAGAGTGTTAAATGACGGATCACTGAATGTAACTCAAACATTTATTTCAACAGTAATGTTGTCACACGATTGAGGAAAAACACAGTAGACGTTGAGGCAGCGAGCAAAAAAAACCGCAAACATTTATGGCCATGGTGTAAGGTGTGAAAATTTGCATCAGCAAGGAAAGATTGACAAACACAGTAGATGGTTCCATGACGTGTTAGTCATACATTGGCACCTCTTCATTGATATTTGTTTCCAAATTCTAAAATAAGGTGCACTGCACCTTAAAATAGTAATGTGCTTGGAAAACGGCATCTGTTGTTTCCATTTTCACATTTTGTACACTTATGTAAGCATGTAATGTGGTTAAAACTAAAACGATGTGTAGACTTACTGTTGCTACTGGTGCCTTAAAGGCCAAGTGGGACTGAAGCACCAAGCAGCAGCTCCAAGAACATGCATTACTATTTCCATTTCCTGAAACGGCTTGAATCTATTATCATTAATGTCTTCCTTTTGTGTGTATGAGTGAAAAATTGAATCATTTGTATGGGATACCTGTGGAGTCAGTGGCCTGAGTTCTTTTATACATTGGAGTCAATAACAGACATATGTTGGAAGGAAAGTGGGATGGTCACAATGTTTCCTGTCTGATTTTGTGTTTCAGGAACTGAGGTGGGAGGAGTGTCAGTGTCACAGCTGACAGATGAGGTCAGTGTAGGAAAAGGAAGAAGGATGTACTTGTGTGACCTGTGAAGTGGGCACGGGAAATCTGAACCCTCATCTGGGACCAAGTCAGACCAGGTTAGTCTGTCTTCCATGTCTGATAGTAACCTCATGATTAGCATTGATGTTTTTTGATTCCACTGAGTTTAAAATGACAAAGGAAACTAAGAAATGCTGACACAAAAAGTGTATTTTTTTTACAAAGCAAGGTGGTTTAAAAATTGTTTCACAATGTACAATGCACTCATTTGTAAATCACACCAAGATGAAATTGTGTGAAGAATTTTAAAAGGGTGCGCTTGTGACACAAGTTAAAAGATTTAACATGTGTCTGGCCAGTCAAGACTGTTCCAACTCTGCCAGATTTCTCATTTCTGAACTTCTGGCCAGTCGCTGCTCAAAGTGAACACATAAGTCAGTGAGGCCAGGGTCATACTTTCCAAGTTCTGTGTCTGCAGTGAGCTGCTACGCATTTCTGCATGTGCGTACATACATCCGTTTATACGTAGATGAGGTTCCATGCATGGCAATCCAGTTTTATTATCCTAATAACAAATTGGTGATTGGGTTCTCTTGACAATCTCTGTTGGGAACATTTGTCACATATCCTTGCCCCTCTTCCCTCTTGAAATAATTGGCTTCTATAATTGGCCAAACAAAGCTGTGGAGGATGGAATTTATTGGGTTTGATATGAAAGAAGATATAATTTTGCATTATTATTAGGGGTGTTTCACATGGGTGGAGAATCCAAAATACAGAGACAGATATTTGACAGAAGAGTCAAATAGATGAGGTTTGGCCTGAACCTGTGTGTTTTCAAATCCCTATATCCATCAAGTCATTCCTGAGCATAAACCTCTCATTCATGTTCTTCTTTTGTTATTTTACTCCACCCTCCATCCGTGCTCCTTGAACTTTCCCATGCATTATTTTCCCTTCATTATCTTATCATTTTAAACTGATAATTCCAAAATACTGACACAACTTGAATCTCTTTATTTGGTCCACGCCACGGACTTACTGCTACATAGCAGACCAGGTCTAAATGCAGTCATAAAGTGCTTTGTCGTATTTCCCCGACTATTTTGCTTGCATATTTTAGTGAAAAGTAGGTTGGAGAGGGGAGGAATAAAAAACACAAGAAGGTCAGCGAGAGAGAGAGATTTCTTTCTTTCACACCATGTGTTACTGTAAGATATTCATTTCCTCTGCAATTCCTCTCCCTTCCTCCAGCCCTTTGTTTTTCTTCTCCATCACTGTCAGTGAGCACTGGCTGAGGTAGTCCAGGTCGCATCAGCTTCACTCGATCCTGTCTCTATCTTGGATCCCTCCTTCCAAATTGATTTCCCAAATTTTAAACCGTGCAGAGTGCAGCTGTGGTAACTTGAGAGCTTTCTGCTGTAATTCTGAGCCGCCAAAGCCTATTAAAAATGAGCATATTTGACTTCTGAGTCTGCATTTCTGATTGAACTAAATGGACTATCTTATTTATAAAATTACATCTAGATGGTAATCTGTTGACTTTAAGTTAGATCTCTTGTCAAGCCAGTAAAGACCTGGGAGCAGTGCTTTGATTTGTAAGTTGGTGAAATGTTATTATTCTATGGACTCTGGATAATTAATGGACTATTTAGCAATCAAGGAGAGTGGAAAAATTAGATTCCACTTCATAATTTCTGGCTCATTGTACTTTTTGTCTTTGTCTGTTTTTAACCCCGGTCTGTACTGTGTCTCCGCTACGCCTGAAGTTGTTAAGTTATTAGGTTGCAGGATTGTTCAGACGTTGTAATAAAATCTTAAAAACACGACTGTTGTTGTACGCCGTTCTGGCACTCAGAGACCAAGTATATACAGTAAGTCATTCCATGTGGAGGGGAGGGTTCCTACAGCGGAAAGTGTCACATGCATTTGTCGCTGCGCTTTGGTTCTCATGCATAGTGACCAAGGATCCTCATTAAATGGAGCGATTGAGGTCACGTTCAGTTCGCTGTCGCCAAGTCCTCACTTCATCAAAGCCTGTCAAAACGTTTTTTGTCAGGTTGATCCAAATGTGATCCACCCTTGTACCAGATGTACCTTGATAAGCGAATGAGAGGTTACTCGGGGTAACTGTAAGATACTCTGACCTGCTTGGGATTCTCTTTTGGTTGTTGATGTTTCGTGTGGTTGGCGAGGCTCAAATGAACTCACCAGAGCGCTGGAGTTGTCATGAAAAAATCTCTATTGTTCGGGCTCCATCAGTTAAACTACAAATTTTCTCCATCTCATTTTAAGAAACATTCAAAAAATGTAGCTTTGAGGTTCAGTTTTCAGCGCTGGATGTGTGTGTGTTTTTTACAGTCAGTCATAAATGGGCAGTTATTACACAATCCCACATCTGACCATTCACTAAACTCCTTCCCTAAACAGTGTTTACCATTCTTTTTCCAATGTACAAACATGTTAGTGTAATTCATGTCCAAATATTTCCATTGTAACTTTGAATTAGAAATCTATGGGAAATGCTCGTTAACTCACTAAACCATCTGCTTTAAGTTCTCTTTCCTGCTCTCCGACATTTTTGCCAAACGAAGGCTCAAGGTGTAGTGTGTAATTTCTGTTACGGAAGAATTCTGAGGAATTTACAAACACTGCTGGCATCTCAGTGACCTCGCACCACCCCAACCCTCTGTCACCCAGTTGCTTCAAGCATTTATCCAGTCAAACAAAGGATGGAGGTAGAAAAATACATGAGGTTACCAACAGGTCCAAGAGCAGTAATGCGACAGTCACGTCTGCCCTCATGTCGTCCTGTCAGTGCTCCTGATGATGAGGAAAAGCTACATTCATTTATCTGAATTTGTCTGGTCTTTTTTGGATCGTATTCCTTCTAACGTTCAGGTTTTTTTTTTAGGTATAATAATGAGAAAACTAAGATTTTCAAATACTTCTACTGTCATTATCATCATCATCACTGTTGTCTGAGGACAAAGCCTTGCTGGGATAAGAGTTAGCCTGGTGCTGAATGTGCTGGATCGGGAAAGACTTTCATTGACCTGAGTGCTTGATGGAATCTATATCCCTCCACAGGGGACCCTCTTTGGAATCAGAGCAGAAATACGATGGCCTGCATCACGTCCCCTAGAGAGAGAGAGTGAAGAGGAAAGAGCAGGACACAGAGTAAAAAAACGAAGAGGATACTAAACAAATACCCTGTGTCTGACAGTGACATTTAAATCCGGTACAATGTAGTGCAAATCAGGCCCTCTACTTATTCTGCTATTTTCAAATAATTTGGAAGGGAGATATTTACATTTTGGTTCAAAAGAGCAGCATTCTCTTTCACTTCTTGCCTTAAGAATTTAGGGTCAGGCACTCCAACTCTCAGGGCAAATCTTGCCTTGAGAGTAAACCTTTGTGGAAACAAAGGTTTACTCTCAAGGCAAGATTTGCCCTAAGAGTTATGGGCAAATGGGTTATGATCTGTGTCGTCATCCACCCCTGGTGCCTGCAGACCATTTGCGGGTGTACAGTAGCCACTCCACATTTAATGACTGCGTGGACTGTACGCGTTGAACACTTTCCAGTCCAGTTGGTGGCACACTCTTGTTCTTGTCAAAAAATAGACAACAAAGAAGGCATTTGCTCGAGGTCATACAGGGAGGTCTGACAGTATCCAGACCTGTACGACCCATCACTCAAAGAATAAAAGAACACACAAATGGGGCAAACTCCTCGCAAGAAATCACTGCTACTGGAATGGAATGTGAGACTGAGTATGCATGCATTCAATGATCCACTGACGTGGCCCCTTATTTTAGTACGAGTGGAACTGTGGCCATGTACGTGAATGTGGAAATTCTCTGTGTGGACACGGGGAACCTGGAAAGTATGACCCAGCCCTGAGGAGTCTTGGTTCCTGTGTTTTAAGACATATGCTTTATATACAGACTTGGCCCACATAGTGCTTAATTTTTCTTAAAAGAACACCCAGTGGAACATAACGTAGCTGGTTCAAAAACAGACAGAGGCTTTAGCCATGTCCACCAACCCAAGCGCGGTGCCTCACGCCACATGTTCAGCTCGCTCATTGGTTTTCCTGAAAGTGCGAGAGTCTGAGAAATTCAGGAAGGAGAATAGTAAGATTTGGACCTTAC
Organism: Solea solea; assembly: GCF_958295425.1. Taxonomy (NCBI): domain Eukaryota; kingdom Metazoa; phylum Chordata; class Actinopteri; order Pleuronectiformes; family Soleidae; genus Solea; species Solea solea. Next base: position 11,561,188 of record NC_081153.1, on the reverse strand, counting down.
CAGAGGGCCACCTCGACGACTTAAGTTACCTCGGCTCATTCTTCTCTCCCCTCTTCCCTCCTTTTTTCCACATGAACAGAAAAACCCTGGCTCGCCCTCCTTTCAGAGTAGTGGTGTGTAACTCAGTGTCTATGAGAGAGAGGTGGGCCTGGCTCGATTTGCTTGGCCTTGGGAAAACCACATATACTGAAGTGTACCCAGCCTTCAACATGCGCCTAACTGTGAAACGAGGGATGTCCATAGCCCCCCATCTAATATTTGCTCCCCTCTTTCATCTCTCCTCAGTCTTTCTTTGTTTCTTTGTAGCTTTGTTTCTTGTTTTTCTTCGGTTTCGCCGAGTTTAGCATTCCTCCTCTCCTTCGTTCTTTTTCAAATGTGCAAACATGTCAGTGGTAATTCATGTTGATAGCAGCCTTTTGTCCAAATATTTCCACTGTAACTTTAACCAAGAAATCAATGGTAAATCCTTTTAACCGAGCTGTTTGCTGAGGTGGCCACAAAGTCCTGCTTTTCTTGGCTAGTTGGCAGCAACCTGTTTAAACATACACCGTTTCTCTGTTGAGAGTGAAGTTTTGGATCGTAGCCCTCGCCCCGCCAGTCATCACACCTGATGGGAACAGATAGGCTGAATCTGCTTAAGCTGTCAGTAACAGTTGGTCTTGGCTGCAAGTGCAGTGTGTGTGGGTGGTGTGTATATGCAATGGATCTACAGTGTGTCTGTGTTTCTGCACTGTACATGATTTTTGAGGTTATGCTATGCATGCAGGCAATGTGTATAGGTCATCATGATTAGAGTGTGAAGTTAATAGTGTGTGTGTGTGAATATGAGTATGCAGTTCACATGTGTATATACTGTGTGTGAGGTTTGTTTGTATTGAGATTTTGGATCTTATGTAAAGCGTGTTTTCCAACAAGACCAATCCAATAGGTTTAGTTCAGGTTGCATTTCATCCAGAAATCCCTCATCATCAAGTCTTTCCACCTGGTTAGGTATTTCATGGTTATGTTTTGGTTAAATGTTACCCAACAACCCAAAAGCATTTGCTCCCGTCATTATTCACACGACCTGAAGAGGTTTTCAGCATCCGAACGTATAAACAAATGCTGCACGTTTCCAAATCAAGACTGTCTTGTGTTTTCACCTTGTTTATTTCAACATTGTGTGAGGACGTCAGTGTTTTAGGATTAATTCTAGTGTTTGAACCTGCCAGCCAGCTGGCCAGGACTCTTCTGTGTGCAGTTTGCATGCTCCAACTGCGTGGGTTTCCACTGCATGCTTGGATTTCCTACAGCTCAGTCACGCAAAAGTATGAATGTTAGGGTTAATGACTTTGTGTCAGCTTTCTACCGACAACATGAAGAGTCAGATACAATTATGTCAGGTCAGACACACTTTTTTCATACAGTACCCACTTTTTAAAGTAACTATCCCAACCCTTGATAAAAGCAAATGTTTACTATTTTTTTTTACTGCTATATAGTGTTTTGAATACACAAACCAGCAGTTTCCATGTGTTTTCATGCATAAACCACAACCTAATCTTTTGCATGTGTTTTTAAATACATTTTAAGTAGTAGGTTGTAAAAAAAATTAAAGAACTTAATTTGGCAAACCCCTGCGACTCATCTGTCCCAACCAGTCACAGGGAATGAATGGTGGGGATGGACAGATGGACAGAGGGACAAGCTTCTATAGGAACATTTGTAAAGTGTAACAAGCTTTGAGGGTTCCTTTGTGCAACATTAAGGCAATAGCCATACTAATCTATTGTTTATGATGCCAGTGATCTAGGCTATATTTGTTTTCCTCAATTATTAAAAACAGAGAAACTTTACCAAAGCTCAGGGGTGATTGGGCCTTTGCCATAGCAGCTCCCAAATTGTGCAATTGGTTTGTTGCGACACACAAGGCAAACCTCATCATTTGCTGTTTTTAAGACTCAACAATGTGCTTTATAAATAAATTGGATTGGATAATCATGCGATGTACTTTGAGAAAGTACATCGCATGTTTTGTTTTCTTCAGTTAGACAGATATCGTGACGTATCGGTCTACGATTGTCTCGCAAAATATTGATTATCACAGAATCGCTGTATCATGATATTATTGGTATCGTGGACCATGTATCGCATATTGTATCGTATGGTGAGGTACCCTGTGATTCCCGCCCCCCTATCGTGTTGCCTGTACTTTTACTTGATCCAGTATGCAGTAGAATTTATACACAAAAACCTGAACTCTTTAAGGCAACATCATGATAATGTTCCTCTTTAAAACATTCTCAAGCTGCCAGAGCAGAACAGAGTGAATCTATTAACTTGTCAATTCATGTGTTGCTTTGACAGGGCAGCCGATGTTCTGAAAATGTGAATACAAAGTAATATTGGCATCACGTGGATACGCACACACGTCCTTTTGCTTTCTTCACACATGTGATACCAATTACAGAATCCTATATTGTGAGCAGGCTTACTTTCCGCAGGGACGAATAACTTTGATTTTAGGGTGTCAATACTGTACTACCTAATGATGACATAGACATAATGCATTTACTAGCTCCTTACCTTAACCATCACACCTAAGTGCCTTATACCCTCACTCTTAACCTGATCCTAACCTAAGCCCAATTCTAACCCAGGGGGGTGTTCAACCCTAACCCTTGTGACATTTATATGCCTAACCAGGTCATCTTAACCCTAGTTATTATCTATGCCTAACACAGTATTGTCTAACCCTAATCATTTTTATGTTTACATGCCTAAACAGGTAATTGTTATCTATACACAAACCCTGACCTCTGCTCTGTACTGTCTAACCCTGACTATAGGCTATATATACTGACAAGGTCGTCCTGCCTGTGCACTGCCTGTGGTTCTCTATTCCAAACTTTACTGTCGACGGACAGTAGAGGGAGTAAAACCAGGCCTCAACCCCCAAAAAGTCCTTGAAAGTTGTCAGGACCAGACGCAATGTCCTCACTCCCCGTTGTTCATACATTTTTGGTCCTCACAAAGAGCACATACACACAAGGAGCACATACACACACACACTAATACAGAGACACACACTAGTATACTAAATTAAATTGGTGTCCACAGAAGGACTAACATGCATTTTACACAAACATAGACCTAAATACTTCTTTAAATAAATCATAACTGACATTACCTTCCCATGCAACCAATCACAGCCACTATCTCACAGTCTAACACACACACACACACACACGCTTGCATGCACCCGCCCACACACACACACACACACACACAGCGCAGTCTATTCTCATCTGCAGCCCGTCCCAGCACACAGATGTTCCCTCTCAGGGTGATCTCCAGGATTTGAGAACTGTTTTGAAGCGTCGGGCCAATGACGCGTTCTAAAGCCCTGGAGATTTCAGTGGCGGGCCCTCAGAAGAGCGTTTTCCCTTCCTTACCTACTGAACCCATCAGAGATGCTGAGCTGGTGCTGAACCAAGGAGCACAAATACATTTGTATTTGAGGAAAAAGATGGTGTTTTTTTTTTTCTTTAACTCTCTCGTGTACCTGGTTGGAGACCTTTTTGCACAGATTACATACGTATGTTTTCTATGCCCCATTTGGAAAGACCCTACATTGATCTTAGTCACACGTTTTCCCCCCAGTAACTGTTTTATAGATTCTGCCTCTTATATACAAGGGCCAACAGGGGGGGAAAAAAGGGGCTAATGATAACTGTTCCCAATGAAAAACCTGAACAATCATATGCATACTTTTTTTATTGCCTCAAACATTTGTTTTGGTTTGTTTGTTTGTTTGGTGGTATTTTTCAAATTTAAATTGCATTTTTCTGATGGCTCGCTTCACATAGTGCAGACTTTTTCTCGACGTATTTTCTGGGATCTTAAAAGGCAGCTTGATTTTTATTTTTCATGCTTGCCCCGAGGGCGGTTGATAAAAATATTTAACAAAGCAAGATCTGTACCATATTGCTAGTTTATTTCTTCTGACATCATGTCAACCCAGCCAACTGGTTTTACTTTGTTAAGTACCAAGCATAAAACAATAAAAATAATAAATAATAAATAAAGAAGTAAACAAGCCCAGACTCATACAGAAAATCTGAGAGCAATTTCGCAATTCATTGCAGCAGATTTTTTTTTTATCAGTTTTTGTCACTATAAAGTATTTTGTCGTCATTGCATGGAAGACAATGGGAAACCATCAAACTTTGTCAAAAGGCCACGCAAGCAGCTGTCTGCTATGAGATGAACGCTGATGTCTTAACCAAACAAAGTCACGTGTATAATTAAGATTTGTCGTTTTTAACATTCTAATTAGCAAATAATGTGGTGTAAACACAAAATACAGCAGAGGCTAGTATATTATATATATAATATATAATATTACACCAACGTGTTGGAGAAACTTACTTAAAAGGACTTATATGTTCTGTTCTGTAGCACAGACTGACAACAGTGATTAAGCCTTATTGATCTCCGGGCATCATGATTAGGTTAAAAAAAAAAAAGAGAACACCCTCTAATACTTGCTGAAGTATTTTAGGATTCAAGCCAAACAAGTACATCACTCACCAGGGGCTAAAAATAAAACAGTGCTAACAAAAGGTCACTTTGGCTCTTAGTACCATTGAATGTTTTGCAGTTAACAGCACTGGTTTTCCACTCATCCTCTGCTCAATGCAAACCTTTCATGATGAATGTTGATGTAAAAATGGGAAATTTTTCACTGTATGGTAAAATCATTTCTGCTCTGGCTGCATGGTTTCTTTTTATTCAGAGGCAGGACGTATTTGCTTGTACACAGACCCACTTTGAGGTTACGCAGTCTACGATCAGCTTGGACTTTTTACCTTTTGAATTTCATCGTGACTAACACGGGACATTTATAATTTGAACATTCCAGCCATTACCATGGCGCTGCAGCGAGAAATGGTTATTGGACTGTGGCTGTGGTCCTTTTCACGACCTCAGTTAAACACTGAAAGCCCAGTGGAAGAAGCAAAATATCAAGGTAGACAATACTGTTGTACATAAATACCAGTCATTTGTAAAAGTTTTCTTAAAGAAATTCAATATATTTATATTCTCATCTGGATTCAAAGCAATGCCATCTCACGACTAGGACGGCTACCTTGTTGCCCCGATTCTGGAGGTTTCGCAACGTTTTGTTATGTAACTTTTTCTGATTCAGCAGTGCTCACTGACGATGAAGAATGTACACAACTAAGAGAGAGCTGGATCCGTACCGAGGTTTCAATATGTTTCCATTTTGATGCTCAGAACCCACACTGGAAACACGCTGCTCCAGCCAAGACCATTTTTTGAAACAAGCGCATATGAGTGACTGTTACAACTTCCAAACACGCTTCCCTTTTTGTAACATACAGAACGGAAAAGGAGAGAGAGTGGTGCGCCGTTAGGACTTAGCTCGTGACGGCGGGTCTTAAATAGATGAACTCACAGGCAGGTCAGGCTTTGATGTCATGAGAACAACACCGGGCGGTCAAATTACTCCATCGTTTTTTTGCAGGTTTTTGTGTGCGACACGTGTTAAGATGCTCGGACAAAATCCCTTTTTAGTTTGTCCATGTTGACATTATACGAATCAAGACCTTTTTACTTCACATTTCTCAGATGAAACTTTTAGTGGACACTTTTTTAACACCACATATTGAAAGTTTTATACAGGATTATCACTCCTCAAAATGGGACGCTGATTGATGTTATTTTTAGGACGTGACCGCGTTGGTGTTTGGCACAATGCGAAGACTCTATACGTCCTATTAGCAATGCTGACCCTACATCAGTTATGGTTGTTCAAGGACTGACATATATACTGTATGAGCACAATTCTACCGAATGGCCTTTGTTTCTGTGGTTCTGTAATTTTCCACTGAGTCAACACTGAGTGGAACCATCTCTCTGGGCCATGGTGCGTGTGCGTCTGTGCACTTTTAAAGGATGAGGATGGGATTCATTGAGGTTTGAAATGGGAAACAGACTAGCACAGACTCTTCCAGGGGTGATTATATCTGTACGACGGTGGGGTCCATCCAAATGTGTGTGTGGTGTCTTTGTCTCTGCCTGGCTCCCTTATGTCCCTCAGTGGTGCAGAGCAGCTTGGGGCTAAGGGGCCGTGCGTTCTACCTGCATTCCCAGTGACTCACTCACCTCTGTGAAACTGACCTTTTCTGTGGAAGCACCAGTGTTCTGGCCTGTCACAGTCCGTCATTTAAACCGATAAAATACCAAGAAAGCGCTCCCATAGAAATTGTAAAATCATGACTTTGGAGGTTATGATAGAAAAATATGGTAAAAAGAAAAAAAAAGAAAAGCCCATTAGTGTTCTAGCAGTATCACAAACATTGTGTTTGTCCACGTGATGCGACTGGTGCCTTTTTGCTTGGAGTTGAGTGGAATGTTTTGTTTTTGTTTCTTTGCAGATCAGAAACAGGCCCAGTGAGAGTTCAGGTCTACTCTGGCCTCTATTAGGAACACATTCAGAGACTACTTCACTTTGTTTGCTTCGAGATGAGAATGTGTGCCTTGTCTGTGTTACCTGTTTATCAGTGGTGCGTTCGGACGGCAGAAACAAAAACAAGGGTTATTTGTGCAGAGGGAGGGAGAGAGGTGTGCCTTCACTGTTTGTTTTTTTTTAATTATAAGAAAGCCATGAGAGCAACCTTTGTGCTGCCCAATCGTCACGATATGACTACACCTGATTAGATGTTGAAACAATGTGTAACTGTGTGTTTATTTCAACACAGATGTTTAGTGACCCCTTGCATGACAGTGGGTAAGTGATTGGCCTACGGTGGCGTAAAGAAGTGCACACTGTCACACGGCGCTGCCAGCAGTGCAGTACACTTATGCCCCCGCAAATACCTCCATCCAGTCATTGCCAATTTTCTTGGATCAGCACACAAGCTTCTCCTTTTAGGATGTTCATGGATTTGAGTCATAATCTGAACTGCATGTTGGAGTCTTGGTTCCATTCTCTACCATCCTCATTCCTTTTCTCTTTCATTCCAACTTCCTCTCACTCTCTCTTCCTGACCCTGCAGCTGTCTGAGGGAATATTTCATTTGTTTCTTCCAATCTCTTTTTGATCAGTGTCCTAATATATTATCCTGTTGTGGAGGTTATGGGATGCTTATCCCCTTTCCTAAAACCTCCGTCTTCATCTTCACCGGTGAGGGAAGGTGGGTATGTGAATGTGTGCATGTGTGTATATTGTGCACTCTACGCAGCACATCTGCGGCGCAGCTGAATGCTCCTTTGGGCAATGTTTGCACTGTTTGGTTTTCAACATCTTGTGTGTGTGTGTGTGTGTTTGTGTATGCTTTACTCTGTACTATAAGATAAGACAACTCTCAACGGGATGAGTAGTTTGGAAAAAAGAATCCATGGATGTCTTTTCTTTCAGCATGTGTGCTTCAATCATAATCACAGTCTGTGTGTGTGTGTGTCTGTATGTGCATTTCCATTTTCCATGCATATGGAAAGTAATAGTGGATGTCTTCCCATTTACGAACCCAATCCCCTCTACTTCTATACATCTTTAGTACACTTTCAAGGGCTTGCAGGGCTAACATTTATGACTAAATAGAGCCAATATGTTGGAAATTGTCATGGCCGTCTTTTTAATTTCAAGCCCGAACAAGACCGAGGTCCACTGACAGCACATTGGCTTTTAGAGAACCATTCATACATGCCGCCGCCGCCGCCTCAGGACTCATGCAAACTTTAAGTCTTTGGCAGTCGCCGGGGCTTTGCGAGCCGTGCCAGGTGACTGTTTTTTTTCCCCCGTGTGTTTCCTCCGTTCACAGGTATAAATATTTATTACATGTAGAAACAGAACAAAGGAGGTTGTTTGTGTTCCCGAACTCCGCACCCCCCAGACGATTTCCCTTTTTCACATGTTAAGGATTTTGCTCGATCATTCAGATTTGTTAATATAACTTGAGCATCGTAGTTGCAGCACAGAACATGCGGACTCTCGGACCGCATAAAGTTGTAAAACTGTCGGAGTCTGTTTCTAAAATCTGGCCGGACTCACATCATTTCCTGCAAGTACAAATTAAGCTATCACTACCTATAGATTCCCCCCTCCTCTCGACAATGTGGAAACAGACACAGCAGTAAGTCTGCAAAGCGCTTTCAGTGACTCAGCAGGTATTAAAGCAGGGCTGGGGAATTTTGTCCCTCTATAGGATGATTTAAATTTTCTCCAAAGCCTGCGAGGGTTGTACTTAATTTCTCAACACATACATCACACTAACCTCTCTAATCCTATGGCTGGGACTACTTCTCTTTCTTGGGCTGTGGTTGTGATGATGATAATGATGGGGTCACAGTGGGCTGACATACACACACATAGTGTTAAAGGTCAGCTGATTCTACATTAAGTGACTTAAATGATGGTCAGTTCATCAATTTACTTTTCATGTCCGACTAAATAGGTTCAAGGTTCAATAAAAAATACAAAAAAAATGTAATTATTTCAATTTCAGTTGTACTTTAACATGTACACGTTCACACGTTTACCTAAAGACTGTTCCACAGAGCACGTCACAGTGAGTTTAAAACTCAAGTTAGAGTTTAGTACGTGCAGCGCATTTATTACCAAGCACACACACATGTTTTCCATCTGCTCTACTGTGTGTGACTTGCCTCGCTCCTAACATGTCATGTTGAATGTTATCCCTAAATCTAGCATTTCTTGCTCCTGTGGCAAAACAAACTAGAGTGAGGGGGCACGAATGAAGCCCAGACAGAGGAACAAGAGAAAGAGCTGAAGGGAAGAGAAAAACAAAAAAAAAACAAAACAGAGTGAGTTTCCTAAAAAATGATCTGCTTCACTTTTTTGCACATGACTCCTGTGATTAATGGGGCCGGGAGCACAGTGATTTGGTGTAATGGTGGTGGCAGGAATGGGTGCTGTATACATTCAAATTGAGATTAATGGAGAGGAGCTTATGTATTCTGCTGAAATGGTGCCCTGGACTACCTCATAGGGTGGGTGAGCTGCTTGCCAAGACTAGGCATGAAATTAAATAATGTGACTGACTGTGTGAGCCTCACCACTGAATGCTTCTGTACCTAACTCTCTTATTTTCACCTTTTTCAAAAATACAGTTTTTTTTTATTTGTTTGGGATACTTCTAAAAGGCCACTTTTCCCATTTACTTGAGCGATTTGAATAACTTGGCCTACACTTTGGTCCATTTTTTATTAAATTTTTCTAAACATATGCCGCATTTCTAAATGGTCCATTTCTCAGATGGAATTCTTTCTCTCTTATCAAATTTGTTTCATCTTTTTAAAAATGTAGGTGATTGTAATAATTGACCTCTAGGGCAGATATATACACATGCTGCAGTTTTTCTCTTATCACCATCTTTGTGCGTTTGTGTTGATAACATGGCGCTGGGGCCAAGACACACACACACACACACAAACACACACCTCTAAACCAGAATCAATCACACTAAAATTAACAATGCGGTTTATTTGCTCTTGCTGTAGTGGTCCGAGCCAGGTGTTAAGATATTTGTTGCCGTGCATGTCACAGATGATAACACGCATTCACAAAACTTTCAACACAGCAAGTGGTCATGACATGGGAACGTAAATCCAAACGAAAAGAGGAATTCTGGCAACAAAAGGGAAAACAAGCCGGCAAAGCAGTAAACTGTAAATCAAGAGTGTGTTCTGACCACTGGATGATGGATGCTGGCTGCCGTGTTTGTGTTTACTGGGATATCGTACGCTGTTTATGAGCACGGGGGTTACCATGGGAGCAGACGGAGCATCTGGGGGTCGCGTAGCGGAGGCCAGGAGAGAACTCTGTCATCAGCGAGTGGAGCTCGCTGCTTTGATTTCCTTTATTAGATCCCTTGTGTTTGCCTCTGTGTCGTGGTATGTGTGTGTGGAGGTCGATTCACTCCACAGGCACTTGTGTCCTTGATGATTAATTGGGTGGAATGTTATCCTTAACACTTGAGTGAAATGTTAGGGTGGCAGAAGTATATATATGTACATATTATTAGTATAATTGTGTGTTTCTTTGACTTTTGATCACACACAAACTCTGTGATGAAGAATGCCACTCATGACACATATACTGCAGAAACACAGTCACTTGTTGATGTGGGTTTTATGGTGTAAGGTATGGTGTATCCAGTTTAGCAACATTTATTGGTACAATTGCATGTTGCGGCAAAATATCTAATATACTGTATAGTGTGGTGGAAAAACCGATGTAGCCTTCAGTTAACATCAAAACTCTAAAGATGATTAATTTGTCTATTGTCAAAAAGGCTCATTCTTGGGTAAAGTCAGGTGATTGTACAATTACAAAAAAATCAAGTATGATTATTTTATTCTCAATTACTACCAAATAAAATAATTTTACACAAGGGTCTTTAAGCAAGGTCAGTATGACTTAGTATTGATTATTTTCGCAACCCGGTTGGAACAAGGGCCTTTCCGTGTGTGTGTGGGTTTTCTCCGGGTTCTCAGGCTTCCTCCCACAGTCCAAAAACATGCAATAAGGGGATTTGGTCAATTGGACGCTCTAAATTGTCCGTAGGTGAGAGTGGTTAGTTGTATGTATGTGTACCTGTGAAAGATGTGAAGCAAACTGTCCAGTGTGTACCCCGCTTATCGCCCTATGTCAGCTGAGATTGGCACAGGTCCCCCCCGTGACCCTCATGTGGAGGATAAAGAAGTAGAAGATGGATGAAAATAATTCAATCACCTGCCCATTAAAATAAAGGTTTAGAGTTACTCTGAAAAGTTCGACCCCTGGTAAATTTTACTACGTCATCTCAAAATATTCCAAAAAAGGCAATTGTGTCAGTTGTGCTTTATGTAAAACTACTTACCCCAAATTACATATTTACATAATCCCCAAATCAGCACCAATCTGTGGCTAAGGCTACAGTACATGTAGAAAAAAGTTGTTTGACAGTAAATGTTGTTGTTAAATCCATCCCTCTTATTTGACAGATATTGCTGTGTGAAGTTCTCTGCCTGCCTAATCTGAATCTCAGATTAGTACAGAAGTTCCTTAAATAATGAGCTCCTCAATAGCAGCAGTGATGCATAAAGCCTTAATCAGAATCAGAATGTTTTATTAATCTGAGGGGGAACATTTATAAAATATTGAGCTGTGGCATTAAGACCCTTAGTTTCCAAATGTTTTAACAGTCACACAGTCTTCACCAAGAACCATATAAATTACATCATTCAAAAACACACATTCCTATGTCACTGGCTGAGGCCTCGGCCAGCTGACAAATGGGCGGACACCAAATGATGTGATTTATCATCGTACTAATATGGGGAGCATGTTAAGGCCACAGAGTCATTTTAATTCAGACATCAATTTAGTTCATCCTTCTACTGTATCTATCATTCACGTGCAGAAGAATCTGGGGGGAAAAAAAAGTAGAAGAAGCTCTCTGTGTTAAGTGAAAACATGCTTCCATGGTTACAGTAAGAGGAAAAGAAAATCTGACCCCACAGTTATATAATTCTGTAATTAGTTCAGGAAAGGCTCACCACACTTGCTATTTTCCAACATCATTAATTATAGGGTCACAAAGGAAAGAACATCTTTTGTTTACATGAATGTGTTTTTAATTTTCTTCCATGTGTTCATTTCAATTTTTTTTTAGCTTCAATGAGACTCCTAAGCTCCACCTGCTGATATATAATCAGTGAAACCATGGTATGCAGGCTTCTATTTGTGCAGACCGGATGTAATCATACGCCCACTTTCACAAACAGGAAGCATTTTACCACGTGTGACAGTGACTTCTGCATTCTGCATTCTTTTGAATATGACGTTAAGATCTCAGCAAAAATCCCCCCCCCCCCCCCAACAGTATTGTATGCAAATAAGTGATTTATTATGATACAATCACTTGGTCCTCAAAGTGATGAAACATGGATAGTTGCCCCCATTAATGTGCTGAAAGCTGATGTTTTTTGTTTACTTTCCTTATCGGATTTGCTAAAAATAAGAGGTCCATTGTTTTTTCTGTGTCAGTAGGCGTATTTCCACCAGCCTGCTTTTATATGCATTTATGTTTTCATCATTTATCCATTTAGTGCAAGAAAAAGACCCTTTTCCACTGCAGAAAACGCGATTTTGAAAAACCTCGACCCCAAACTTTCTCCAAAAGAAGTAGGAGGGACTAGGGACCTTTCAGATTACTAGGTACTTTAAAGGGGCTTGGCCGTTTAAGCCAGTGTGGATGCAACCCACTTTTAAACGGAATTCTTTTCCCCAGGTAAATAAGTTGCTGGTAATTAAAGTTTCTGGAAATGTTGGTGGAAAAGGGGCTAAATATTACTGTAATAATAGGAGGCAGCAATGACATGCCATGGATTGCATGTGCATTGCATTTGCAGGTTTGAGTTTCTGCTCCGCTTTGCACCTTTTGCAGCACAATTGATTTCCTCAGATTGTCTCATCGCACAGTAAAAGCAGGAAGCAGGAAGTGGTTGTTGCCATAGCGCAGTGTGAATGTAATGCTCTGGCAAACACTGCTAAGTGACACTTGGCAAGGAGTGTTGTTACCGTCTGGACCGCCCTACGAATGTGCAGACGCGTGTGCGTGAGTCCGCGTCTGTGCAAGTTTTCCTGCTTCCTTAATGCGTTGCTTCCTCTGTCTATTTGTCTTCTCACAGACGGGTGGCTGACTGTGCACAGGGGGCTCATGGGAGATAAGCTTCAGAGGTTGCAAAGTGCTTATGCAGTACTCCCCTCCATCGACCAGCAAGTCGTTTTCAGACACTCTCTAGACCTTTACGTGAATAAATATCGGCCTAGCAAGTAACATAAATAAAGTTAATATGACATAAAGGCAAGAATAAATAAAATCAATGTAGTGTGTGATCCACACGGCATTACTCAGCTGGAGCTCAGGGGAAAGATGGATTAAGTGTTGGACCTAACCTCTGACTCCCTCTCTCTCAGGAACCGAACTCATGTTTATCTCTGGAAGTTACCTTTGACAGAAGCCCTGTTTGCCCAATTCACATTTGTATTTGTCAAAAGTTCCAGTAAAATGGACCATATGTGCATGAATGTGTGCACTTATGTGTTATTTAACAGCTCTTTGGTCTCTACACCCTCAAGCCCAACACATGGACTGTCTGAAAGTGGCTTTGATTGCGCTGAGCGGGCTTGTGTCATGGACATATGTGAGGCCGACAGTCCAACTACACGCTGGGGAGCACAGACTTCATAACTGACCTGTTGTCACCTGTCACGCCACAATCTTCTCACACGCCCTGAGGTCATGCGAGCATGTGTGTGGCTTTTCAGCCTGAGTAAAGAGACAGATGGGCACAGGGGAAGAAAGACATACTGCCAACTAAATTCATCATCTTAGTCGCATGCAAAATTAATGGTGTGAATTAGAATTAGTTTGCTGTTTCGTGCTAGACACCAGCGTGCAAAGTGCATGCGAGTCTCTGAAAGCATTTGGAATGTATAACTAATGTTAAGGGCGCCGTTTTCTCAGTGTTTGTACATTCCAGACATACAATGATGATGAGGGTCATTTGTCTTATGTGGTCATTTGTGTGACTGCCTGCGTATGTGGGCGGAGCACATAGGATGAGAAACAAAGCACTGTTGGCCAAAGGATTAGGTCTAAATGGGTGTACGGCGAAAGGCAGGGGAAACAAAGTTAAGATCGATAAAGTGAGAGGGTGGAGTGAGCAGGAGGAAAATTAAGGGAAAGTAAATGCGAGGGTAAGAGAAGCGAGTGGAGGCAGAGGAACGAGAGTTTAGTGGAAAATAGGGGAGAAAAGTAAAGAGGGAGGGCTGTGAGGGGAGTGGCAGCGAGGGTCGTTTGAGTTGGAGCAAGAGGAGAACAGGCTTTGGGAGGGGAGAACGAAAGAGGGCCACTGTGAAATGTTGAAAAACCTCACAATTGATGGTGTTTGATTTCCACAGTAATTACCATTCCTCTGGCTCTGTGCATTCCCAATCTGGGCCTATCTTATATCCACGCCGCATTCCGCAAATGATTAGCTGACCCAGTGATTCTCCCTGCTGCCCATGTAGGGAGTCTGTGAGGAAGACAGGGAGAGTTGGAGTTCATATGCTTTTTTTTTTTTTTTTTTTTTTTTTCCGGTGCAACACAGAAGAGGAAAAGTCTGTCATTACACCCAAAAAAATGTCTGTAGCACAAACACTCAGAAGTGTGTTGTGGCAGGCCATGTGAGATCTTTGCCGAGAAAAAGACAGAACAAAATATGGGAAAAAATATGACAGAAAAAGAACATGAGAGTCGCACTGCCAAGCTTATTCGCACACCGCTCCAGCAGCAGCCGTGCTTAGCTGTGTGTGAATAACAGGCTTTTTAGAACACATCTACTTCACTTTGGTGTGCAAGGCCAGAGTGCACGCATCAGAACTCACTGTATGTCAGCGTGGCTTTCTTTTTTTGCATGTCTACATGCGGTGTTTGTGTGCAACTGCAATTATACTTAGTGTGCAAGAGATTGAATTTTGCCACATGCAATGGAGCAGACTGTACATTAGCAGGCAGCACAATCTGGAGCACCTGGAGGTTTGGCGCTCCAGCCGCTTTCCCATCAGCCCCATCATAAGTCATTGTCCAGTTACACAGCGGCGTGCTTCGCTGTGTGTCCCAGACGCCTGTGGAGCGATAAAGTCCCTCTCATATTTTTCAACGTTACACAACTCAGCACGAGAACTGGCCCATACTGTAAGCTTCTGTATGCTGAGCAGCGGGAGACTATAAATTACACAGACACATACAGACTTATGTTTAACATTGATATAATAACTACAAGCAAACGGGACGGTCGTCATGGAGAGCGGTGTTCTACACCCGGAGGCGATTCTGCATCACTGCAGTCTAGACGCGACCCTCTCGGGTGCCCTCTTTTTTTTTTTTGCTCATTTTACATTTCCATTCTGTGTAATCTAAAGTAACCACCTGGGCAATGTTTATTTATTTACTGTCCTCTCATTGGTCCTTTCTGTAGGCAGCACGTGGGCCAAATGCGAGGTTTAGAATGTAAATGTGATGCACATTTCTGGAACAGTGCCTCTATTTTGTCTGTTGACATGCAACTTTTTATGGACCCCGTCTTCATGAAGCAGCAGGTTGTGCTGTAGGAAGAACTTCAGCAGCCTAAATAAAACTTCATT
Source organism: Solea solea (assembly GCF_958295425.1). NCBI lineage: Eukaryota > Metazoa > Chordata > Actinopteri > Pleuronectiformes > Soleidae > Solea > Solea solea. The sequence continues at coordinate 11,545,983 of NC_081153.1, read as the reverse complement.
AGTCTGTAATTACACTCTTTTAATGAGCCTTTTAGGCCATAATTGCATTGTCTCGTTAGACTTTTTTTTATTTTATTTAATTGCATTTGAGTGTGTGTGTGTGTGTGTGTGTGTGTGTGTGTGTGTGATAAAACTAAAGTGCTAAAACAGTGATTATGCTGTCTCCTCAGCAAGAGTCTTGACTGCACCTATATATAACCTCATGGGTGTTAAGTTATTTCATTAGTGGGTGCCATTAAAATATTTAAAGGTACCAAGTGGTGTTTTTGACCACTATGGAGCATTTTTTTTTTTATTGGGGAACAACAAAGAATATTTCTAGCACATAAACGTAGAAACAAACAATGCATTTTAATCTTAATCTGAAGCTTTTTGCCCGGTTACAAAAGTCCGAGAATACTGAGGAAACGTTATGTTACATGCTAGCACTGTAAATGGAGTTTGACAGTATAGCTAGTACAGGTTCTGTAGTGTTTCAGCTCACAATTTTGCAGGGTCATTCAGTATTTTCCTTTGCCAAAACTAAAGAAATCCTTGTGGTAGGAAAAATATTCTGGTTGTTTGACCTTGAAGGAGAAGCCATGTGAATTTCTGCATTAAGTAACAAAGGAAACTCATTTCATGAATAGAAATAATGACATACCATTTATAGCAAAGTGTTTCCTGATGCAGCTAAGTTCTTTTTTATCGTTTCTATTTTCTTTGCCAGTCATGCTAACTCACATTACATTGTTTTGTTACATATTTATGTAAGATTGGCTCTACAGCTGGATGGAAACATGATTATGGATCACGTTCTACCATGACTCATTATACATTTCTGCAGTGGCTTGTGTGTTGATAATTTCTGACTGCGGAAAGTGACCAAATATGTTTATTTTACTTAAAAGAATCGCACAATAGATTGTTCCCCAGTATGTTTCAAACAGGCCCCATTCTACCCATAGTTGTGGATTCCTGTATAAATGGGAAATGACGGATGAAAGAGATGGGATTGCTGCTGTTGGAGAACTTTTGGGCACATCATCAATTTTTCTTCTCCGTGAGACATTGAATATTTGGAGAAGTGACAGTTGTGTATTTGAGTAAGGATGAAAAAATGCGTTTAAGCCAAAATAGAGGAGGGAAAATGAAAGTGAGAAAACAAACAGTGAATTCAGTTGCACACTTCAGTTGTGCAACGATTGCAAATGTGAAATACATTTTCCTTCCCTCTGTTGTTCAAGGACAAGCTTGCATTTTCCCCTCTGTTTTAAAATTCTCCTTTTGTTATGCCTCCTGTATAATCTTTACCTCACCTCTTCCCTGGGTTGCTTGGATAAATATTCAGTGTTTTCCTGTGTGCCACTGTATCACAAGCCTTTTTCTGCCAGTTTGACAAAGGTGTGTAGTTACGTTCACAGCTCTGGAAATGTTTTTCATCTATGTAGTTTGTGTGGTCATTATATCCAGAAGAATCTTGGAGTGATGCTGTGGTTTGGTATTGGAACGGATTTTGGAATTAACTGTCGATAGGCAGCGATGGTGAATCGCTCCTCCTCAGCATCAGGTTTTGATCAGGCTTGCTGGGAGAGGATATCAGTGACACAGACCCCAGTAAAAAAAAAAAAAGAGGAGAGGAGGAAGAGTCTTGAAGAGGCTTCTGACAAACTTGGAAACACATTGGCTGGAATCATCCAACGTGCTGTGCCACTCCAAGCATGCTTTAGTCGTTTCTTCAACCAAACTAAAATGACAAGATAAGCTGTGCATTACCGTCCGAAGACAGCTTCATCACGGAGCGAGACAACACTGACTCACCAAGGCCAATATTGTATATTTCATCAAGCAAATGCTGTGTCCTTGTTCTCTTTACAGTCATCATTTCATGTGCCATTGCACATGTATCTCATAATCTCGTCTTTTAAAAATACTATCCATCAACATTTCTTTCCTTCAACATGAACAATGGCAGAAATGTGCCTGTGTGATCCCTTGTCAGGAATTGGATTTCATTTTCCACCGCTCACTCTCCCTTTTTACATTTTTTTTCATTTTCAAAAGAAACAGCAGTGATGAGGTGCATGTCTAGACTTCTGCAGGGGGATACCACTCAAAATAAATCCATGGGCGATGCGATGGACTTTCTGGAGTGGAAAGGTACACGCTGATTGATTATGAATCGCTCTGTTGTGACAGGAACGGGCCATGAGGCAACTGGAATAGTTGGCATTGTTGAGAGAATTCATGGGACTCGGGGACGTTCATCTGTTTTCCTTTTTCTCTGGCAAGTAATCATTCGAATCATTGAAACTGGACCTGCCATCCCTCGAAGATAACTTGTTAAATAATGGCATATGATTGATAGTTAGTCATACTTGCCACCTACAGCATGTAAAGAGAGTGGATTTCAAAGATAATGTACAGAGCAGGAAAACAAAAGGTCAAGAAGAGAGAACAGATGAAACTCATGCAATCTCTTTAGCCATGTTTCCACCAAGTTGAAAGGGTCACTTTAGGTATGATACAGTATGTACTTTTTTGCATTTCCCTTAGGAATAGTACCAAAATAACTGGCCCTAACCGTTCCACTTTTATGTACCCTCATTCTCAGAAATAAAACGAGCTGCTGGATGACCTCCATTGTTGTCTGTTGTGTCAGTGCCGTTGTCATCGTACAGGTACGACACCTCAGGGTCAGGTCACATCCAGGGCAAGGGTCAGATGTGTTTTCGTAAGCTCATGTTGTTCTGACTGAAGTGGAGGAGATATTTGAATAGGGTGGAACAACTTCTATCACTGGATCCTCTCCCAAATCTATTGACCTACAGCTGTCAATCAGAATCACCGGTATTCCAAAAGGCAGGGTCAGTCCAAGTGCAGATGTGGAAACAAAAGGCGAATCCTTTTTTTCCCCCACACCTTCAATTCTGTATCACTTTCTGTTCTACACTTTTACAAAAAGAGATGTTATGTGCACCCGTGTGCTGACTCACTTGCTGTACATACAGAAGCTTCCCCTTCCTTTTTTTCGGTTACATGAGGTGCAATCCTCCACTGTGCTTTGAGCAAGATGCTATCAATGGCAGCAAATACCAGTCTCACCCCCTGCAATCCACTCTGATCCAATCTTTCCAATTCCTCCACATTTTCAGCATTCCTTGCCAGCACTGGCCTCATTAACTCACGCAACTGGTTCCTTTGACACAGACAACAAGGGCAAAAGCCAAAGAACGGTCACCCAAACTTAGGAACCATGAGAGTGATATTCAACAGAAGCACGATTTCTAGGTATATAAACATAATGGCATGTTAAAACTCAGGTTATACAAGGCCCTTGATGCACGGGATCCAGACTTATGAGCCTCAGCCCACAAATAAAATGTAAAAAAATATGGACATTGTTTTAAAATGAGCTAATGCCTCGGATGTAATTTGCTGCCTTTAAGTAGGCAGGTATTCACCATAGAATGGTTCATAGCTTATATTAGCTCAAAGGGACAATAAAAATGTGCTCGAAGGTGTATTATACCTCCTGAGTGAATACACCTGGCAGGGAGTTTGCACATGTGCATGCCATTGTGCGTTTGAAATTTTTCATTTTGCTTGTGCTTGAGCTGCTGGTTGTTTGGCTAAGTCAGGCCGTGGTGTCAGTTTAGTCTCAGTTTTGACATTTTGACATTAATACTAATCACCTCTTAGTGAGACCAGGCTTCTCGCCACACTTCATTAAAAGAGCATTAAAGCAATAAGGAGTCAAAACTCCACTCAAGTGCACGGGGCACAGACATGTTTTTTTTTTAATTTAACCTCTGTGTGGCTGATCTGTATGTTTTAAAAAAAAAATTGGATGTAAAAGTTAAAAATAAATAAATAAATAAATAATGTATTGTATGACTTAAGGGAAGAGTTGCAATATTGAGAGGTAACATCCCAAAATCCATCAAGACATAAGTTGTGGCAGCTAGTTTCTCGGGTTTTGACATTTTCTCAGCATTCTAACATTAATCTTAAACAAATAAATAACCTTAGCATCCACTCTTTTAGCTCCTAGCCACATTTTATGCAGGCCCATGCACAGCCCATACGTAAAGTCACTCAAGGGGCAGATCCTGTCAGTTTCCATTTCAATAAATGAATTATTTCTTTTCGACACGTGTGCTGTTGTGTCTCTGAGCACAGCTTTAACCTTAGTATCACCCCAATTTAAACCATGTGGTGGAGAACTGTATAAGTGTAATATTTTCCTGTTATTCATGTGTGGGAAGTCAAGTTGGATCAACCAGAAAAGGATGTTTATGCTTTGTGGGCCCAAACTTGAACACGCCTGAAGAGGTTTTTTTCACTGGGTATTCACATGGAGTGTGTGCGCGGCTCTCTCTTGCTACATGAAGAACATCAAGTTCTCTTCATACATCTATGAAATATGTCACAATCGCATGTAAGGTGTCCATTTGAAATGACTGCTTGCTTGTCGTTGGGAGAAACTAAGTTCAGTTTAGTTCAGTTGAACTATTTGTCAATCCAAGCTCTTCCCTACAGATATTCAGGGTTAGGCTTTGCGTGCTGACCAATTTACTGTTGTGACCTGTTGTTGTTTTGATATTATTTCTTGTGAGAGTGAATATATTCATTCAGCGTTGCCCTTAAGCAGAGACCTGATATTTGGCATCTTGTTGTTTTTCTTTTTGTTATGAAAGACTCCCACAGAAACAGTGAAAAGGTAAAAGAGTTAAAGAAGTCTGGTGAGTGATCTGTTTTCCTCCGTCGGGGCCGTGGAATGATCAATAAAGCTGTTGTTTGAAACTTTTAAATTGTTTTCAACCTCATCTGTCTTTCTCAGACCTTTCGTCTGAAAACAGGGAACTCGGAATACCATCTGAAGCAATGCATCTGGCATTCAGACCATACCTGTTATACTTTTTAAATGGATGATAGGATTTTCTCTGACCTCACAATGGTTTTTTTGGGTTTTTTTTTTATGCCTGACATATTACAGGGACATGCAGAAGAGAAGAAAGCGTCCCACAACAAAGAACCTATCGTCTGTGGGCTTCTAACTCATATTATAGTGTCAAGTGCCCTCTTGGTGCCTTTTGATCACGGACATTACTTTATACTTTTAGCTCCTCTTTGCACAAATTCCAGTTGGGTGACTCTGACCATGGTGTCTCCTCTAATATTTTCACTGACACAAAGGCACAAATGCTGTCTTTTAGAAGCACTTCAAACGAGAGCGAATATTTACACGTGTGTTTTTGTATCTCATCCGTTTAGTGCTTCTTTTGTTAATTCATCTGCTTATCAGAGCTGATGCATTCTTGCCACTGCATGTAGTATGAAATGCTTCATCCAAGTCGAGTCCAATCTACAACCAATCTTTCCAGCACATAATAACAATCTCTTTTATATTTGACTACAGAAAGAAGACATAAAGGAAAATGTCTTCTTTTATATGAAGGAAAAAGCTGATGCTATAGGTGCAGGCTGTTTTTCCTGCCGAAATATAGAACAGGACCGTTTTGTCTTTCCACTAATGAGGTCTCTACTGATGACAACATGACACTGAAGCTGCTTGAGGAAAAAAATGGTTGTTTTGAATCTTTTTTGGGTCTTGCAGTTGTGTGCTTGTGCCCTCAGCTGAGCTCTATCCATTTATCTGTCTTTGTGTGTGGTCTTTTCAAAGCACCACATGTGGCCGTGCTTAAAAGTGGATTATTTCATTTGTTCAGATATCAGAAAATATCCTCATCCCTCAGCCCTCCCTCCTTTTGTCACCTCTGCAAATGGAGTCTAATGGCATTCTTTGCATTCTTGGTGCATTGAGCTGCTGTTTCCGTATTCCGCGGATCTGAATGGTGTGGCCGAGGCAGCCTGGAATTCCTGGCTGGGAGATCAGAGGTCTTGATTTATCTGGCTGTACTCTCTGTAAGGTGCAAGCATGGTCAGGGTATTGCGGTGAAACACACTCTCATGTTGAATTTAGAAAAAGATCTTTTGGTGCAAAGCTTCTCTCATTGATTCGGTCGTCAAACAAGGGTTCAGTGAGGTTTCTCTCCATTTCACTTTTGGTGACAACAAGAGTACGGAATGTGCACAAAGACGTGTCAGTTCATTTGAAGCATTTTTATAAGTTTCATTTGTTCAAATGTGTGAGACGGCGAAAAGCATTGTTAGTGGGTGCGGTACAGCCTAGTATTTCACGATGTGAAATCACCACAGCTTCTCTCGTCCTGTTCCAAGCACCGTCCCATCTCACCAGTGCAGCTGTTGCCAGAGGAACTCAGTGCAGTTGGATGAGGATGCAGAGAAGTGTTGAGAACTGAAAAAGTGTCAATCTTAACACTTTTTATCTCAACTGGACAACTTCAGAAGCTCAGTGTGAGTAGTGTGAGTGCAATGGTCTGGCTCAATTTTAGCAATAACACAATGTAATGTCAATTAGTAGGGGTGTTGCGTTAACCATTAAAAAAACATGCCAGTGCACATTACGCAGTGTCTAATGCTCATCACATGAAATAATTCCTGCCTTGATAACCTTTCAAATGTATGTCGTGTACTGGTTGGCGTCTCATAACCATGGATCTGTTGCAGAAGCTGGAAATTTCTAGAATGTGTTTTTATTTCTCAGCCGTACCTAAAACAACACACTCCCATCAATGCGGCCCCTTGCATTTTTATATCACCGGACAGAAAAACAAACATGGTGATGGCGTGACTGGAGGCCAACAGTAGTCCTTAGTCTTGTGCTGTATAACACTACACTTCATGGTCTACCGTATCGCTCCACTAATGCAGTGAAGTAGCTGCCATAGCTGGGGCTTTTCCTGCCTTATTACCTGGTGACCTGTCAGTGTTTTTCTTCATGTGACACCACAACCTTGGTGGATTTAGGCGGATTTTGTTCGGTTCCACCCATAAAATACTACACATGCGCTAGTCAGTGTGGTCAGTACGCACAATCTCAATGCCGATAAATTACCACGTGAAATAATAATCATAACTTTAAGTGCTTTGACTGGGTGTATTACTCTCTGCTATAGATGTATTAGTATATGTACTGTATGTGCAGGAAAATGATGTTATTTTAACTGATTACTTCTTCTTCTACAGATGCAGATAAGTGTTTCCAGAGGCACGCTCATTAGAGTTACAAACTATAACACATTATACTGTTTCATATCAGTGTATCTTTTGAATAATAATTGTGTGACCAGTTGAGCGCTGAGATTTCATGAATACATTACTTGTATTTATCAGAGAGTCAAACTGCACCCGGTCTCTTCCGTGTCAAAGCCATTTACTTGAGGACAAGCTCTCAGAATTGCTTTGGTGAGTTGCTGAGGAGGTCTGTTGTTGTTTTTTTGTTTTTTTTAGTGAGAATTTAGAGCTTTTAGAGAGGTTTTTTTTTACTTAGGCCAAGCCAATTTGAACAACACAGTTATGATGCTGGGGCAAAAATTAATCACAGGGTTTTCCACACAGGAAGCCCTCTTTTTAATAGAAGCCATGAGTTAAATGTTGAATAAGTTCAAGCTGATTAACAAGCACCTAACCTTTGAGGACTGACGCAGAAGAAACATTTTGAGGGCTGAGACAACGCACTTTGTTGCCTTTGTTTTCATTTCGAAAACCAGTAACATTAGGGTAAGGTCGCTTGAGCAAAGACATACTTGGTGTGCTGCAACGTTTAATGCTGACATTAAACACATTCTGAATTTGATAGTTTCATCATGGCAAGTATGTTTTTATTCCTCCTCTTCAGTGAGATGGTTTTGAGATGGATGAAACCTTTAACAAAACCTGTTCACCTGTGGTACCAACGTGTCAAGTCGAGCACTTTTACTCAATCATAACCAGCTGCCCACATGCCTGAAAACACACAGTGCGCCACAAAACTTTGTTAAAATAAAGAGTACACTTGCTTTATTTAAGCTGAAATACAGCTCACTCTTTTTGTACTGAAATACTGGAGCCACTCCTGCAACCCCTGCAGCTTTTAGGAGAGAGCACTGATGCATTTTAGTGTGTGCTTACTGTAGCTGGTGCTTTTTGCACATTTTAGTGCCTATAAAGAATAATGTGTTAAATGTATGATATATGCCAAAGCAGCAAGGTTTTCTGCTGAAATGTCAAAGTCTACCAATCCATAAATTATCTTTTTTTATTTCATGCAAATTTAATTAGCCAAGTTGAAACTTAGCTGGAGGCCAAATACTTACCAGGCTCAGTGCAGTTACAGTAGCTTTTGTTCTCAGCAACCTCAAGGCCAGCACCTGCTGCACCATGAAAATATGTCTTACCTGGATACTCAAACTAAGTCATTACTTCAAGTGTGCATGCCTTAAATTCCCCAAGGCTAGGGGCAATGAAAAAGATGCAGGGGTTATATTGCCCTGAGTATCTTTCAAAATCTACTCTGGGTTATCCTGGCTAATGTCAGGGAAACCATCAAAATAGTCAAGGTATGGATAATCCTTCATTCTGTCTTTACAATATGTTTAAAAGTTTGTTGGACCTATCAGCAGCTATCGTCATGATCATTGAAATTAAGTTCCTGTTGTGTTTTTGTCACCACAGACAGAGCCCCTTACTGTATATTACACTGGGAGCAGATCCTCGGAATCTGCCATGTTCTACAGCTATGTTTATACCCTAGCAGTTTATCCTTTGTTAGTATCAAGCTTTATGTCTGATTCAGCTTGTTGAATCATGTTGCTGTCGATCAGTGCAATAGATCGCTATGATTGGCTGTTAAGGTTGAATCAGTAGGTTCCTCATTTAATTTGAACATTTGGACATGACTACAACTGAGACATGTGACAACGACAAGTGTCTGGAAACAGCAGCAACTCTGCCACAAACTGGAAGACCACGTAAAATCACAGAGTGGCGTGCACCGGTGCATGGTGTGTAAAAGTTGCCACCGCTCTGCTGATTCAATAGGCAAAGTGTTCTGAGCTTCCTCTATCATTACTGTAAGCACAAAAGCCATGCAGCAGGACCTGCATGGAATGGGTTTCCATGGTCATGCAGCTGCACACAAGCCTCCCATCACCAAGTCCAATGCCAAGTGTCAAGCTCGCTGATACCGGACTGTGGAGCAGTGGAAATGTGTTCTTTGGAGTGACGAATCATACTTTTCTGTTTGGCAGTCAGATGGGCGAGACTTGGTTTGGCAGATGCTGGGAGAAAGTTACCTACCTGACTGCATTGTGCCAACTGTGAAGTTTAGGTGGAGTAGGGATAATGGTATGGGACTGTTTTTCAGGCTTTGGGCGAGGCCCCTTATTTCTAGTGAAGGGCAAATTTAATGCTCCAACATACCAAGATATTTTGGACAATGTTTCCAGCTTTGTGGCAACAGTTTGAAGAAGCCCCTTTTCTATTCCAACATGATTGTGCCCCAGTGCACAAAGCATATATATAAAGACTGGATGGAAGAACTTGACTGGCCTGCACAGAGCCTTGACCTCAACCCCTTCGAGCACCATTGGGATGCACTGGAACGGAGGTTGCGAGCCAGGCCTTCTTGTCCAAAATCCTGACCTCATAAATGATCTACGTGCACAAATTCCCATAGATACACTCCAAAATCTTGTGGAAAGCCTTTCAAGAGGTGTGGAAGCTGGTATACCTGCAAAAGGGGGATCAACTCCATATTAAAATACTGTATATGTATTTGAATAAATCATTACAGGCCCTGTTGGTGTAATGATCTTGAGTTCAAGTCACAGTCTTACCCAAAAAGTATCAGAGAAACTCAGACTGGGGTGTCAGAAATCAGGCAGTCAGTTATTGAGACAAATATGCACCCACACCCAAAAGTTGAACTCACCAATTAATTCACTGACCTTTGAAAAGCAATTTTACTATCCATAAAGCAAATGGGAATCAATGAGAAAGGTTAAATGAGATTCAAACACATCTAATTCATGGCCTGCTATAGAATATACATGCCAGGGGTCATTTGGGAGAGAACCCACTTTTACATGTGTATCCCAGTGACTTTTCGATAGTTGTAATTACACGTGCATGGCTCTTGTTAAGGCTCCTGACCGTTTATGATTTCCGACTCCGAGGAGACCATTTCTTTAAAAAAGGGGGACTTTAAAAACTGCTGAGGCCTTGTCGCTGAGGGTCAGATGATCAGTATGCTGAAGACCCCGCAATGGAATATTTCCTACCCCTTTCCTCTCTTCTTCTGTTCCCTTCTTTGGTCCTTTTCTGCAGTTTGTCATTTCTCCTGCCAACCAGCAAGGCTCAGCTCCCTGAAAGCTATAAAATGACTCTTTTAACAAAAAACATGCATACTTTCACACTCCTTCAAAGGCGACTTTTCTGGGCAATTCCAAGTATCACCACATCTCCAGACACATGGTGCAAAGAGAAAAGGGATGACAGTGACAATCTATTTAAATAGTACAACACAAAAACATCTCTTGTCTCCATAATTTGGTACCTGAGGTGGCCTTTAAGAGTGAGTGCTCCCAGGACTCTGATGAGTGCTGCACTCTGGCGCTGCGGTTCCCAGGAGGTTGTGCGCTCCAATCTCTCTAATGGGAGAACCTTCCAGGCTAGACATTGTGGGCTCTGGCTCCAGCCTTCAGCCCATGCTGTTCTCACCACAAAGGAACAAGCCAAGTTATTCACTGATTCCTCTCTGACATCCGTGGCCAAAATGTCTCCAATCCTCTCCTTGTACGACTTTCTTTCTAACACTTTCCCTCATTTTCCTTTTCTGTTGTTTGTCTTTGAACTCCTCTTATTTTATCCTGTAAAATGTGGTTGAAGTCTGACTCAGAGAGTTTATACTCTATTACTGAAGAGAGCATGGGACTCATAAATATAAAATATAAGGGTACATATACGGGCAATGTTTCGGCCAACTGTTTCACACATTTACGCTCGTACAGGAGCACTGCTGTGCTTGGCATGTTCAGCAAGTGTCAGTGTTTACACAGCACGTGATAGCGCAGGCTAATAGGAGAGAGGAAACAGTATCTGCAAAAAGGATGGGCAGTTCTAAAGGACGAGGTCCATCTGTGCAAACAGCACCTAGTTAAGGAATTAATAATTACCCCAGGTCAAAAAGTGGGAGGAGGAGAGAGGTGACAAAACCAATGGGAAAGGAGAGCAACAAAAACACATTCTTTGTGTATCGCAAGAAAGAACACAACTGCAGAAAGATAAAAGTGAGCTCAGCAGATTGTATGAACTTTTTATGGCTCCTATATGCTTTCAAGAATGTCTGACAGGATCCTGTCTTGTTTGGTTTCTTTTTATAAAGGAAAGTTAAAGTTCAGATTTTTTTTTTTTTTGTGCTGAGATGCTCTGATTGGACAAAAGCGCTGGGAAAAGCATGTGGTTTTGTTGGATTTAGTCATTTGCGAAATTAAATGAGCTGGTTCCCAGAGTGACCATATTCAGAAAACTATTGTTTTTGAATATTTGACATCAGAGAATATAGTGTGAGTTTGTTTGTTTAATGTATGCATTATCATCCAAAAGCAAATCACTATAAACATCAGTAGACAGTTGAATCTTATTTTATAGTTTAATCCTTTTTTTGTGAGCATGTTGCAGTTTGGGGCCACATGCTTGGTGTAGTGGTTAGAACTCTCGCCTTGGCAGCAAAAAGACCTGGGTTCAAGCCCCGGTCAGAACAAGGGCCTTTGTGCATGGAGTTAGCATGTTCTACCCGTGTGTGTGTGGGTTTTCCCCCAGGTTCTCTGGCTTCCTCTCACAGTCCAAAAACATGCAATATGGGGATTAGGTAAATTGGACACTCTAAATTGAAGGTAGGCATGAGAGTGAATGGTTGAATGGTTGTTTCTCTCTATGTGGCCGTGTGATGGACTGGTGAACTGTCAGCCCTATGTCAACTGAGATTGGCACAGCGCCCCCCGTAACCATCCATGCGGTTAAAAATTGATGTTGCAGGTTGTAAAGTTTGGCTCCACTTATGCAAAATTTGCCTCTCTGCAACTTTAAGGCTGACTATTTACTGTGTTCTATTTCATTTGATGAAACTCTATAAACAGACAGATAGCTTGGTTTATGCCAGACTGCATCTCAACAAACTTTGTAGTTTGTTGTAGTTTTCTAGGAGCGATGACTATGTAGTAGTAATGGCGTCTAACGACGTCTGCTAGGGGGAGCGCCGTGTAAAATGGAAGTGACAACTGACAGCGGTGCTTCAGTGTCCACCATTTTGAATGTATACAAAAGCTGGAAGACGTTACTTCTGTCATCATTGCATTAAGCCAAGGAAAAAAAAACCTGTTTATGATTGGTTCCCCCTTTTTTTTTTTTTTAGGAAATTCTGAAGTTGGCCAAAACACTGTCCTTTCCAGACGTGTCTGCAGAGTGAAATCAAATCACTGGCAGGCTTACTTGGTTTAACCCAGGCTAGGTTTTAGATGGAGTGATGTACCTTTTCTTTCATAAATCCATTTCATCCCTTGTGGACTTTAAGGCCACAATGAGCTCCCTTCATGATTTTGTATTCTTGGCAACACTGAAAGCCTCTTAAAATTTAATTCATTTTGGCTACCTCACCCATCATTGTTCTGCACCAGACTATTTTTGGTCTTCCAGGTTTGCCTGGAGGAGTCCATCTCACTACCATGTTATCCACCTTAGTATGAAATAATCTTCATGCAAAACCAGTCAATCAACACATTTTTTGCTTGTATCTCATGGTGGTATTTCACTGAGGACTTTATAGATACATGAACTGGATGTTCCCTGTCCAAAAAATGTCAAGCTCAACACTCGGTTTTGTGGATGCATTTTATTCTCTTGCTGTTTCATTATTCCTTTCCTCTCCACACTGTAATTACCCTTACCCTCTCCCCCTCCTTACTCCTGCCCAAAACTACCATCAGGAAGTTCTGAGCAAAATGGTGTTTTGAAATAAGAACTGTTTCCACATGCACCGTTCTCTGATGCATGGGTGAGAGAAACTTCTGATTAGCTTGCATGGGCCAACAATAATATTGTCTTTAATCTAGATATCATTAAATGCAAAATGAGCAGGAGAAATTCAAGGGCACCATTGTTTTCCTGGGCCAGTCTCTCTGGGGTCCAGTGATGAAGTGTTTCTCTAAGAAACTCAAACCAGGAGAGATGTGGAGGTGCTACTTACAGGAATTACACACATTAGAGTACACATTTAGAAGAAAGACCTATCAAAATCAGAATGACGGGAGAGGGAAAGGTGAGACATGACTTTTTGTTGCACAAATGTTGTGTTCTTCTGTGCTAAATTAACATTAGCGCCAATGCTTTCTGGCGGGAATCAGTTTAGATGATTAATGGGCAAATATATTGATGGAGGCCTCACAGACTTTTGTTTACACAGTGGTCAGTGGCAAAAAGAGCAGGTTTTATAGATAACACCTTGAGTAGCATGACCAGGTCATGTTATTAATATTAAATATCTACAGTTTATTAAATAAACAGTGACAGTTGTGTTTTCAGCCAGAAAACACAAAACATGTGAGCTAAAATTGAGCTTGGGCCAAAGGTCAGGAGAAGGGACCCTGAAGTGGAAAACCCAGTGCTTCTACTTGGCGGTGGTTTGTCCTCATGGATGAAGAACTGGAATGGAAGCAATCCTCTACCTCCCCATCGCTCATCACCTCCATCTAAGAGGAAGAGTCAGCGCCAAGTGCAGCAGTAGAGAAACAGGAGGAGGAAACAGAGGCAGTGACATTTGCAGGTTCTCCAGATTGAGCCAGAGAGACTGATGGAGAGTTGTTGGAGCTTATTAGGGAGCAAAACAGTTCCAAGCGGAGAAGGGAAAGTAAGAGTAGCATGGCAAGAACCAACTGCCTTTTCATCCCTTTTGGAAAATAATGTAGAAATATTTTAATAGCTGCACAAAATGTGGGAAAAAGGGTTTTCTTTTTTACATTAGAGGTGATTTGTGGGCTAATATAGTGGCAAAGTTTAATATTAACAGCCACATCTGTCATCTCTGCACCTCCATCTGTGTGGCTCTTTGTCAACTTGCAACACATGAAAATTAAACTTATTCAGTGACTCCCAGTGGTAGCATCCAAAAAGACACTCCTAAACCTCATTATCATTTTGTTGATTTTGAAATCAAATTTTATTAAGGTTATGTGACAGAAACAACAGCACCACATTTCCCCAAATTATCAAACAATTGATGTGTCTTTGCTTACACTTAGGTAACTTGTATTACGCTAGCTGTTTAGTAATCACCGTCATGATTGTGGCTTCTTGTGAACATGATACTGCAAATGCGTGCTCCTTCAATCACTCGAGCGCTCTCTGAACAGTTGCATGTCTGTGCCAATAACAGCTGCTGCTGTTTCCTTGACCACACAGCTCCAAGTTTCCTGGATGTAGTCTGGACAAGTAATGCTACGTTAGAATATAGATTTACAATAGATAAGTTGCAAAGTACAATCAGACGTCAGAGGACAGCATTGCCTCTCTCTCTGTGTATGTGTGTGAGAGTGGATGATGTGGATTATAGAGATGTTGCTCATCTCTATATATACCCCAATATTTTGTCAACTCAGTCCACATGGAGCGATAGCTGCATTGGACCCTGTTGTTACCAAAACTTTCCAAAAAGCCCAAAAGGACATTACCAACATCTGATAGTTGGAATACTTTTATGTAATACATTTTATTTAGATTTCTTTCCCACCTGGAATGCATTGCAGACAGTCAGCTCACATCAATTAATCAAATGTTAACCTGTTCAGCCTGGCATGACACCCTCAATGTAGCCACAGAATGACATTTTTATGCACATTTAATCTATTTACATCATATATACAGGATATACATGTATATATATGAACCACATTTGCTCTGTAATTGAAGTCAGAGGCCAAACAAATATCCCATCCTTGATTTTCACCCTGATGTACACAGTAAAGGAAACAATAGGATAAGCTAATGCTCTCAGTCCTCCATTCCCCTTCTTAATAACTCCTCAGAGAGGATGAGAAGAATCGGAAGGAGGAAGAAGTTGAGAGTGCCACGGGATGTGATTAGGCTGGACCTCACGTTTATGATTTCTGTATTACAGGCACTTGGTGCCAGACATTCCCTCCATGGAAGGAATGTCTTCCTAACCGGTTCCATGTGAATGGTTTAGGAGGGAACCACAGCCCACTGGTTAGGTTGAGAGCTCAGCCTTTAAAACACACACCAAGGGAGAAATATGTCGAGGATGCTGGACAAGAGGCAGGAGAGGAGGAGATCAAGAGAACAGGAGAAAGATGATGAACTAAAGGTTAGACATGAGTGGAGTGCAGCAGGATTGTATTTACACACGCACACACAGTCCTTCATCCACTGTGTGCAGTATTCAGTTAACTTTTCCCCCAAACTAATATCAACTCTAGCTGCTATGGACATAAATTAACATGGGGTATTAAGTGGTAGTGGGGAATCAAATAAAGCTGTGATGTGGCTTTAAGTTTCATACAAAACACAGGCTAATATCTTTTCCAGGGTTGCATGACTTCAGTATAAAGGAGGGGGTTGGGTGCAGCATACTGTATTTCCCCAAAATATGTTGACTTTTTATAGACGACATACTTGGTTATATTGTGTATACTCTACATTTGTGTGTTAACGTGCGTATGGGTGTGTTAAAGTGAGTGCAGCATTAACTGTTGCTTGTGATCCAAAGGTCATGGCACATAATCAGAGTACACAAATTCCCCTGACTGCATTTGTGACAATTTCATCCAATTGAAATGTAATTGCAAAACTAACAACTCATTATTATGGCATGTTTTTTTTTTTTTTTGTAAGGTCTTGCTCTGTTATTCACTTTCTGCTTCTCTTCCCATGAGAAAATGGCCCGGAGAGTACAGACCCAGCATCGTATCTAAAGTGTGAACATTTTTTTCTGGTCTGGATTACTCGCAACTTCTGGCTTGGATGACCCGCAATTTTGGCGATGCGTAGCATAATGATATCAATGGTTTTGTCTTCATCCTGTGCAAGGAAAAGCAGCAGGAAAAAAACAAAACCCAACTTCACTGCGTAAAACTGTGGTAATGAGCATTTAATTGACAAACTACATCAGCTAATGTGCTACCAATGTGTCTTATATATTCCCTCCCTCTATTCAGTGCATCAACATGCCCTCTTCTAAACACATATGCCTGTGGACACACACAAGCGTGCACACACACACACACACAAGAACGCCTGGTGTGTATATGTGGCTGGCCTTAGCTCCAAGAGTAATATTTATTTGTCTGTCTCAGGAAAGAAAAGACCCGCCTGCTGCTAGCAGCTAGTCAACGCAGGAAATCTTTTGGCGAAAATGTAGTATCCTGTCCATGTTCAAGCCAACATCTCATGCACATACACATGCAAGACACTTAACCCCCACATTGCTCCTGATGGCAGCGTGTGCAGACCATTTACAGTACTACAGGCAAATAAACTACATTGAAGCTATTCAGAATGAAATCAAACCCCCATGTTTTAAACATACTTATGGTACTCAGTATATTACCTCTTCATAGAGTAACTCTTTTGGTGGAGGCAGCCATTCTCATGCTAGATTATTTGACAAAGCTGGTGGCAGCAGTGCAGGCAGAGAAGATCCAGCTTCATTCAAAGAATTTAACAGGATCAACTGAAGAACAGTAAGATTGACTGGCAACAGGTCACTTACTGCATCAGCACATAAGTAGATGAACTGACAAGGAGGCAGTGGACGTGGCTGGTTCACTGGTGAGGGATCATGATGATACTGGGAGCAGGGAAGCTCAGGTGGTTGTTAATGGGAGACAGGTGAGTGACAGTTGGTTCGAGCTTTCACTATCACAGCTATGACATTGCAAGAGGGAGGAAAGTCTGGGGACATCTGGTGGGCAGATGGAGAAAGACTGAGATATGAACAGTGACAGTGGCTGGTCCAGAGGAGAGAACAAGACCACCCAGAGGAATCGTGACAGATTCTGATTGTCTGCAGAGAGAGTTGTTCACAGGCAATAATGCACGTATATACTGTGGTCTGCTGTTTAGCTTCCTGATGTTGTCTCAGAGCTGTATTTTAAAACTCCCAACTTTTTCTTCTGCTGCTGCTGCCGCCGCCTCGCAGTAAAGATGAAACACAGAATAACTTTTATTACAAGGACCGAAATGCAATATAAGCAGAAAATATATATGTCACAGTGAATAGCACAGACAGCAGTCGTTCATCAAAAATGCTTCAACAAGGCAACAGTCATGTTCTGCCACTAAACTGTAAATCACTTTAATGTTGTCAGGGAATAAACACAAGAGATAGTGAGAGAGAGAGTGAGCTCAGAGGAGAACCAGTGACAGCCAGGTTGTATACATACTGTGTCCTATACTCACACCAGGAAATGCCTTGTGTTTTTTTGTTTTTTTTATCGATAGCAGCCTGATCCAAGAAACTGGTTTTGGTCTTAATCACTCACTTGCCACCACCTCTATGGGTGGCCCTCTCTGCAGTGGTGTTTGTACAGTATATGGGTCTTTCTTTTTTGCTTTTTGTCTGGCATGTCTCTCCATGCTAGCCAGGCCTGCTGCCTGTTTTCTTTCGCAATGCTACATATCTGTTGGCTACTGAGGAGAAACTGGGCATACGTGCAGAAAAACAGCAAAACATGGACACTCTGCTTTTAAATCCAAGTTAAACACTGCTCCCCATAGTATGTGTATGTCAAAGTCGTTGTGTGCCCCACTTTGCTGACATAAACTGTGATTTGCTGGCAGAGGCCTGGCACACATGTTGACAACCTCATTATTTATACTCTCTGTTGACAGCTTGTGTAGTGTAACACACACACACACACACACACACACACATTCCATCCTTGTGCCACTCTGTCGTCTCAGTTTCACAGAAATAAGTCAACTTAATGAATTTTGTTTGAAAAAAATAGGTGTTTCCCCAAAGGATATGTTATGGATTAAACAGTCATTCAGTGACCAACATTTTATGACTTGGAACAAGGTCATATTGTTCCCTGTTTATATTCCCAGAATGATCAAAGCTGGAAAATTATCCCTCCTGACACTTTATATTTCTTAAATGTCTCTCTTAGAGCCAATTCTGTATTATTAAAACTTTTTCCCCTACTGCATTAATCAGGACCACAGACCTAATATAAAAGAAATTGACTTGAGTCTTCCAGTTTCCTCAGTGAAGTCAATCTGGAAGTAGAGTTATGCTGAATAGCCACTAGGGGGGGACTCCACTGGTTTCAAAAAACAAGTGGTTAGATTTAAGTGTATGTGAAAATGAGCCAACTTCCCACTTAAATTAATGGTCTCAATTGCTAGTTTCATATGAGCTATTGTCCAATAGGAGTCTGGTTGCTGGTGCTGCCTCTGAATTTTAGATTCTTATGGGTGATGTCACCACCAAGTGCCACTTGACTTGACATTCAGAATTCAAAATTCATGATGAGGTATCCTTAGTGTGCAATTTCTCCATTTCCATGGGTTGGCGGGTGGTTGGACACAAGGAAACAGCTGTTTAGGGAGGAGGTTCCTGTGAGCATCAAGGTCAGGACACATTCACAGAGCTCGACAGGAAGCCAGGTGGGAACAGACGCCAATTACACTTCATGTGAATGTGAGTTTATGCACATTTCACAGGATGCTTGTGTGCGCGTCGAGTGTGCCCCTTCACGGACAGCACCATTGACAGCGTCACAGCTAGTGCTCCAGCTACTGCTCTTATTTGGCAATAAAGAGGCTACAGGACAAACAGTAGTAGAAAGTTCACCAGGGTCAACAAGTGGTCAAGCAAGTAAGTGACTTTGTTATAATAGCCGAGGCATCTGTAGTGAGAACATAGGAACTACTTAGTGTGAACATAGGGGGTAAAGGTCAGGGAAAGGATTGTTGTCGCCTCAAAAAGGTCATGACCCAGGTTGTTGTAACGCCTGTGAGAGCAGGAGCATAATACAGCAACAGGAAATCCACAATAAAATTAAATCAGCAGGCTATTGACTTGTAATCCTGTATATGATCCACTTATTAAATCTAAATACTTTAACACTTGATTGATACTTTAACACTTAATTATTAGTGTAATTGCTGCGAACAATCCCACTATATGTTGTTCTGCGGCAGCCTTTCCTCTTTTTTATCTTCTTCACATTCTGCTTGTTGTTTGTCCATTAACTTGTTCCACATGCTTTTGTGTCATAATTCTGGCCTTATTATCCCAGTAGCTTCATATTTGCCCCATTCATGTGTCTAAGTTGTAGAGTCCATTCATCAGACTGACAGAGCAGACTCTGTCAGAGGACGTGCCAACCCCACAGAGCTCTGTGAACTGTTTCTGCTGAATTGAAAATAGATGACGTGTCCATGAGAATGAAATGAAAACATATCACACACTGTATATCACGCTGATTTAACGACGCGATCAAAAGAGAACGTCCTGTCAACAGTTTTGACGTCTCACTATGATTAAACCCATTTTATGATAAGTAATGGGGCTGTGCATGAAACAACTGGCACGGCAACAACAAACACTGCTTTTTTTTTATCGTGATAATGAGATAATTACGTAATGATTATGAGAAACGGTTTGTTATGAGAATGAATTAGATAATTAAGATGTGATCTTGAGATGGAGAACCTACAGAAAATGTTTTTATTTTGAAATATATAGAGAGCGGAGCAAACCTGAATAGGTTTCTGTCTTCTCTTCTCTGTTTGTGAAAGAGTGCGACTCAGTCAATTCAAATGTCGTTTGAATTGTGGAATAGCTGCTGTAGTTGTTGTTGAGTACATATTTCTAGGAGGTTTTTTTTGTGTTGTTGCATGAAAGTGTGCTAGCAGGAGATTGGCAGTACATGGTTATAGTGAGTAGCCGGGAAAGTAACAGCTGCAAAGTGTGTTTATGCTTGTATGCACCTTAATGACAGATGAGGAGGAATAAGGACAGTAGGTAACATGCTAATGAACATGTCGCAGGACAGTAGATGCATAATGTTTGGACTCACACACTCCCTCGCCTTCTGTTTGTGTTACGGAAGCATTGTTGCACTCTGGAAACAATCAGCCAGCAGTAATCTTCACATTCTTTCATACCACCACCAGCTCAGCTGATTGGGATATTCGCTGGAACGCACAACTCACCTCAAACACACTAACCAATGCTTGTGCATGTTCACTGTTTCTCCTGTACAGTAGTTGCACTCTCACTCCCTCTGTGGTTACTTACCTCTGTTTGGCAGGCTCACACACACCGGACATCTTTTTCCTGACTGATGGTAAAGGACCCGAGGCATCTATCAACAGGAACCACCCAGGCTCAAACTCACAGAAATACAGGAGCAGTAAATTAACATTCAGTTGTTGTTCTTCTATTTGCACACCACTGATTGAGAGAGAAGCCATCGCACCAAGCTCCACGGTGGTTGTTTGTATCTTCCTCTGACTCCTTTTCTTCCCATCGCATATGTGACTTCACAAATGTATGCATGGGTGAAGTAGGGGTGAAAAAAACACACTTATCACTGACAATGAGAATTATGTTAATTGCCTTTTTTTCAAGTGGGTTCACCTGAGTTTAAAAATCCGAGATACACTGGCAAATTTTAATGTGAGACAATGAAGTGTGTACACAAACATAGTTGTGTTTGTGCCTGGGAGACGGTCAAATTGTGTTGCCTTTGATCACTTGTACATGTGTTGTTCGTGAAGAAAGTGGGGGTAAGAATTACTTTCCTAACACCCCGAAAAATGCACAACCTGTTTTTCCATTTTTCAACTTCACTCCACCGCTCTCTTTTACCCACCCTCTCCTCTTGCCCATTTCAACAGACAGGTGAATTGCCCTGGCTGTCCTCTAATCTCTCTGGAGAGCTTTTTCCCAGGATGGAAACACTGCCATCCTTTTTTCTCAGCCCTGTCCCCCCTCCCCGTCTTTATCAGTGTCAAATAATTTCCCGGGGGGTAAACCGAGCTTGGCAACAATATGCAGCAGATGATCCAGGGGAAGTCCAGCTAAAATAATCCCATCCACCTATGCATCCATCCATGTGCCATGTGCTATGTGAGTGGGGTGGCAGAGCCCCCCAAGCCAACCTCTCCCTGTTAAAATCTTTAGCAATTTCAATTTCCATTCCTTCCTCTCTTCTGTCTGTTTCTTCAGGTTGTCCTCGCTGCATTTTCCCTCTTTATAAGACCCTTTCCTCCACATTAGCCATGCTCCTTGACAATTTATTTCTTCAAAACTCGCTTTCCTTTTGGCTTTTCCTTTCTCCCTCATCACATTATTTCAGTGTCCCAAACAGGCCCTACATAGGCACAGCCAGGTGAATGCCAGGCATTCCTTTGTAAGGTTAGATCAGACAAAGGTTGGACCACATCACCTGAGAGAAAACGGCTCTTTTAAATCAAGCCTGAGGGAAAGAGAAATTGATAGCAAAGAGAAGAGAGAGTATAAAAGCAAAGGAAAAAGAGAGATGGAAGAGAGGAACACCTGTCTCTTGCTGTCCTCATGTGAACCTTCAACTCTGACCTATGTTATGTGATATGGATGCCCTGTTTGAATAGAAGGAGCTGAGCTACAACAAAGCAAATGTGAAGATGTAAACTCCTAACCTGGTGTTGAAAAGTGACATGTTTGGGAGCTTTTTAAGGGGGTTTTGTGCATCAGATGAATGAGAATTAAGTCTGTAAAAAGCATATGCGGCTCATGCTATCCGTGCAGTTACTACCATACAATACGTTACTCAGAGATTGACTGATGACTGGAATAAACAAGGTCGCCTTACGCCCAAAAGTTGATTCCAATCAGGCTCACAAACACAAACAACTCCACCCTCCAACACACTCCAACCATTCACAAAACCCAGTCAAGGAACATACACGCACGGTACAACTCCAAACAAATCCACTCCACCACCACCTCCGAAGAGAACAGACCCCTTTACGTTAACACATAGTGGGCCTGTGTTTGGTGAGTCTAGGTGTGGTGGAGGGTGGGGTGTATCGGTGACGCCAGCGCACCTTTCACAGCTTATTTTTGGACTTTTGACTAACATCAAGGGCAAAGTCCGTGTGATGCAATGCAACGGTTTTCCAGTCAGTAAATGGCTGCTGTTTGTTTTTACTCTTACTAATGGAATGGAGCGAAGGGGAAAAGTGGAGTGAAAAAGAGAAACTTATGACAACCAGGTGTTTTTTTCCCTCTTCTCGGGAATGTTTCACCTTGTAAAAGCAAGCCAGTGGGAGGGGACTTGTGTACCATACCGAAGTGAATGGTTTGGAGGTTTTTCAAGGGGTGTGTGCTGACCAAAGGGTATGACTGAGAATGAATGTGTGTTGTGTGAGAGTAATAGAGGTTGAGCTGAGGCTTTTTTTGAGGAGCCAGGAGGCAGAATTCTTCAGTGGAACTGTAGCATAGCCATCGCTGGAGGAGGCGGAGGCTTGCGTGTGTGTGTGCGAGCCTCCACCAACCAATTTTTTGCTTCAATGAGCTACAGAAAAGCCTTTGCTTTTTGTGGTAAGGGTGTGATCGGCAAAACACACGTACGCTCACGCAAAAACAAAACCCCACACACCTTGTGATGAATGAATGGCAGGCCTGACTACCACACAGGAGTCCTATTGATGACATCATGACTGGGCATCTGGTCACTCCACCCTTTCCATGTTCAGAGAGGCATTCAACTGCAACCACATTATGGTTCTCTCTCTCAGACATGACGGCAATTGCTTATATTTTAGAAGGGATTTAATTAAGCCGGCTCCACTTGTGAACAAAATACTGTAAACTGGACGGTTGTTGACTCCGAGGACACCATCAACAACCGTCCAGTTTACGACTGGCATCAGTACAGCAAAGAAATCTGTGAATGGATAAAAAAAAGAAAAAAAAAACATAATTTCCACACTTTATTCTTCTAATGTGTATTTAATCACTTCGCTATCTTGACATTAATGGTATTTGCCAAACAGAGAGACAATGAAAAACACATACATATCCATCTGCAGTGTAAATTTTGCCATAATGACCGTCTTTATCCAAATGTGTCCTAATTGAATTCTAGCCTGTAGTTCTCATGCAAGGAAAGCTGACTCTTTTCTTCTTTCTTTTTTTAATTGAATGGTTTGTAGATTACACAGTCTGGGGAACTTACGTAGTCTTTTTGGGCAAAACGTGAGTGAGAGTATAGAGCTTTTGACCACGACCTGGACTTTGTGCTGTGATTGAAGTATTGAATCAGTGAATGTTACCGACATGACTGACCATTTTCTAAGTCAGTCCCAACTGGTACAACCTGATGATGAACCACAAAACGTTATTGTGCGTCCTCTCTCTGCTCTCTGCTGTAGAGTTTCAAGATCTACTATCTCTAATTCCGCCAATGGCTCAGCTCCTATAGGTCTTTTGGGAGAAGGCTAGGCCAGCTTTTTCCCACCTTGACCAATCACAGGCAGAGTAGAGCATGCTTTTAAGGTCCACTACCATAGAACAGGACAATCTAATGCTCTACAAATGAAACCTTGAATGGTAAGCCTGTACTGGCCTTACTAAACATCTGCCCTATTGAAAGTTACCACTTGAATGATAAGAAAAAAGTTAATTTAGGCCAAGTTGTTTGCTAACATCCAAAAAAAAGTGATTTCTAATTACCTATGTTAAATGTAAATGTATGTTTTTTTCCCCCCAGCAAAGAGTTGGCACATTTTAAATGTAAGGTCTATTTGATATTTGTAACGCAACGCAACTCTCATAGATGAATAGCCGGGCTGTTGCGGCGCGATGTGAACTAATGTTATTTACTGCTGCACTTTGGTTATTAACAAGAGACCCTATCATGTAATGATTTCAGGCAGCATGTTTTAGGCGACAATACAGTGCTCCTTTATGTCAGTGTTGCGTCATGCACAGGGATTATTAATTGGAAAGTGGAACAGTGAGGGGAGTGAGGACAGCTTTATTAAAGAATCCAGTGTTAAGATGTGTTTTCATGCCAGCAGCCACTATATAGGTTGAATGTGATTGATTTGATTTCTTTGAAAAGTAAATGAATATTGGTAATTTACTGGAAGGTGATTTTGGGGAAGGAGAGGAGAGTGGAGGGAGGCAGAACATGAATGTGAGCAGCCTCCCTCCCTATTCCCCTCGTCTTGTTCCTTTCCCTCCTCTTCATCCTACCCCACCCCTCTTCGCGCGACTGCTACCCCACCCCTTCCTGCTCACTCCCCTCAATACAGCCAGCCACATACACTTGTTTTTTTTATATGAAGGGGGTTAACCCAATGAACAATCCTGTCTGTCTTTCCCAAAATAAGCCAGTGGGAGAGGAATTGGTGAGTAAGCCAGGGAGATTGGAGCAGCAAGGTGCACAGCCCCTGGTTATAAGTCCTCTGAGTTGGAGTGCAGCCGGCTAGGACCCACACTAACACTGCCTTGCTGCCTTACTGCCTGACTGACAGACTTGACTGACTGACTGACTCACTCCACTATTCTCACTCACTCTCTCTCCCTCTCTGTCCTTCTCCCTCGCTCCTTCCCTCCTACTTTCCACCCTGGAGAGCGAGAGCACGCAGATTGGGAAGGTGCTCCTCAGACCTGCGTCTGGACAGCTTGAAGGCAACACAGAGAGGATTTTTCCCTCTTCTCCTACCGTCTCCCTTACCGACCACCTCTGGTACAGAGCACATGGATGAACTTTTTTGCTTTTTGCTGCTGGCAGAAAAATAAAAGTTGAAAAGACAATTTGCAGTTGAAAATAACCAGATTCCTTTTTGGTTGTTTTTTTTTCTCCCCATCTGCACTTGTGAGCAGCTCTGGACCAATTTAGGGTGCCAGCTCTTTGCCTTGGAGGACACCACTCCTTTTTTTGGCTGCATGTTCATTAAATCTCTGATGCCATCACATCCCATGGGAGACACGCGTGGCTGAAGCCAGGAGGGAGTTAGAAGAGAGACCCCCCTGAAGTTCACCCTTACCCACTGCATCCATCTGCCCTTTAAACTATCTGAGGAGAAAAAGGTAAGCCATACCTTCCTTTACCTTCCCTCTGGCTCTGTCAGCATCCTTGTGTCCTGTCATCTCCTGTCATTTCACTTTCATCACGTGGGAATGCAGGGTGAGGGGCCAAATGTAACAGACATGGAAAAACAGGAAGGGAAAATTAAATACCATCTGAAAACAGACTGTTTTATATCTGAATCATGGGACTAGCATATTTCTCCTCACTGCAGAGAGCAACAACGTGAAGATTAAAAGGAGTCTGTTCAGTTTTCCATAGATATTGTGTTGCATAGACACTGGTCCTTTTATATGAAAGTTTTGGCCATGCAAACCTCTGCTTCGCTCTGTTTTGAGTCTCACTCTTTGTAAAGATGGGGAAGTTTCTCTGCCCTGAAACTTGATGGTAATGATTTTTGCTTATGCCTTGTAAACATGAATTTTCAGGAGTGTTTTCTTTAAAAAAAAAAAAGACATTGTGGATACATCCGTGCCCACATGCATGTGGTACACTTGCTGATGCTGAAGTGGGCGTGCTGTGTATGTGAAGTGTGTGTTGAGGTTGGGCAGTGTGGTTGTTGGATGAGTGCAACAGGTTTGGCTCAGTAACAGACATGTTGATATGTATCTGTGAATGTTTCCTACTCATAAGTGATTACAGTCATAAGTTCAGTTGTTATGAACAGCTGCGTTTTTTTATGCATTTGGTGAAGAACCATTAGATTTTGTTTGGAATGTACCAAGAAAAAAAGCAATATTGAAAAAGGACACATGGTCCTCTCATTTTTCTCTCTTCTCTTCTCTTCTCTTCTCTTCTCTTCTCTTCTCTTCTCTCCTCTCCTCTTCCTGGTGCCCCTCTTGCCTCACTCTGTCCGTCCACTGTGACGCCTCTGGCAGGCTACGCTGCATTCCATTGTAACGACATCCCTCCATCGCAAACAGTGAGAGGAGAGGTACACACAAGCATGAGTCCTCAGGTACCCCGCGTGTCAAAATAGCTGAGGCCGAGACAGATGGAAAGAGACGAGCAAAAATGAAAAGGAAAAAGAGCAAAAGGAACACATTAGTGAGGCTAAGAAAACATGTCCAAAACTAAAGAGAAGATTCCAAAACGCATGCTTTTGCTGAGATGATACATTTTTCGATCACATGTGTTTCAGTGCACCGACAGCCGGCTGTTAGGAAGGAGAGAGAGAGGCAGAGAGAGAGAAAGAAAGAGAGCTATAGCTTGAGAGTAAGAGAAATAGAAGGGGGGAGAGAATCTGGAAAAGACAGTGAGCTGGAGTTCTCAGATCCAAAAACATTTGGCAGCATCCTTCTATTTCACTGGCGTATAGCAAAGATAGTTCACTGGATATGTACCTGTGTGTGCACATGTGTGTGTGTGTGCACATGTGTAGCCACACAAGCATGCTCCTCGGTGACTGAATACTGCATAAATATCAAAGTAGGTTATACAATGGACACGCATTAAAGTGTGAACCCTCCGCCCCCGACAGCGAGGCACGTCAGAAGCTTTGTGGTTGACAGAGCTGCTGGTGTGCAGCAGCATCTGCCGTACTGTTCAAAGTAGTATTTGCTCATAAATGTCAGGGCCTTTTGTACAGAGTTAATGGCTTCCAGGCAGCTTCTCACCCCCTCTTCATTTCTATTAAGTACCTGTTGGTGTGAATATTTATTCTCCTCTCTGTTTCTGCCAGCATCACTCAACTGCACTCCTTCATGGCACGTACTGTAAGTCAACGCCTGGAACAAGGGTGATGGCAACACTATGCTGTGACCACAGCAACCCCATGTCAGTGACTCAGTGTTTGGTCAGCAGTTGGTTGACTGGTGGTTACAAATGTGTGTTTGGTCTGTGTGGTGTATTATTCAACCACGACTAACCTCCCCCAACCAGCTGACCACTCCACTCTTTGGATAGGAACTGCTGACACACACACACACATACACACACACACTGCTCATTGCCAAAACCGCCTGCTCATACAGCACTGAGCTTCACACGCCCCACTGCAGCTTCTTTATAGACCAGAACATGTTGAAGTTTGGACTTTAAAACTCGAAAGTTAACATCAGCTCTTGCATTTTTTTTTTAATCCTTGAGGACGATTCCTGATGTAATGTCAAAGTGAAAATACAAGGTCTTGTCTTTTAGATTTGTAGGTAGAGACTGAACTGAAGCAAAAGGGCACTTGGTGGGCTCTGAAATGTGAATTGTTAATGAATGTCTCCTTCCTCAGCTGGTTCTCTCACACTTATTTGCGCTTATTGCGCGTTATGTATAAAAAGACAAAAGCAATCAAAAGTCAGGAGCTGTTGCTGCATTAAGGCCCTCTGTGTATCCCCCTAACCCATCTATGACTTGTACAATAGTCTACCCTCTGTGGCCACTAGGGGGCAGAATACCAGGCACTTCGCTGCTTAACCTGGATAGAAACACGTACACAACACAATTAACAGTATCTCTGTGGTGTTTGTAAAGGCTTAAGTGAATAATCACTTTTTGATTTTTGGATATTATTACATGAGAATCATGTGATTCTTTTCCCCCGGCATCTGCCAGCTGTCACACCACATTTCAACAGAGATCATTACAGTGCAATTTGACTTCCCTGCTGTCTATGTCTCAATCTATATGGGATGCATCTCTTTATGCTGCCACCTGTTTGGGGCTGAGGTTGAAGCACGGTGTGTAATTTTTGCCGCTAGAGATCTCCCAGTCAAAATAATAACATCAGACCTAGTTTGATAACATCAGGAAGCAGCGAGGGATCATGGGAATTGCAGTATTGTTGTTTTATTCTTCTGCACTTTTGTGCTTGACATGGCGAACTAGCGGCAGAGATGGTAGAAAAGTATATGACCTTGTTAAAATGTGACCAAGATGAAATGGTTCGTTACCATGAAAATAAATATGGATTTCAATGGATTAATAGAGCTTTGAAGCGGTTTTGGCTAATGTAAGTCACTACTCAACATTAATCTAGTTGTTATTAGATATTTTAATGCAGAAATATAACATATTATATCTTTAAATGCGGACAAACCTTGCCACAAAACATCAACTATCTGAATGAGCCACTTGTCTATACACGGGAGACTGTTGCATAACACGAGATACATCACTCAGTAAATAGTAATATTAGAGTATAATAGTAACAATTTCTTTGCAGTGAATTTCATTCACTAATTATATTAATCTAAAAACATTCTTATACAACAAAGGTTTTTCTGTGGCTTCTCTTAAGCGATGCCAAACGCCCTCTATAGGCCAACCACCGATGATCCCTAATCGTCCTTTAGCTTATGTTTGTATGTGTTGTTGCATGTGTGTGGGTCTGTCTGTTCTGTGCTGGCAGGAAATGAAAGAGAATGCCAGTCATTCTCAAGGAAAAGTGAACGCCCACTTATTCAGCTACTTCTCTGAAAGCCAAACACCTTCAGAGCACACACACTCTCACACACACACACACACACACACACACACACACACAGGCGAGTGTGCATGTGTATCTATTCTCCTTCTGTTTCATACTTTTGTATTAAGAGGAAAGATGATGTAAGAACACACACACATATAGACACAGTTTTAATACACACACTGTTCAACATGCATTACACAGCTTGCGAACTAGAATTTCCATTAAAGGGGGTGGAAACAGAATCCAGGTCCTGGTCTTGATCATTGTTTGGATCATAACATTCAAGATTAATTGGAAGGATTTGGTTTTTTTTTTTGAAAAGAAATGGGGAAAAGAAAAGAGAGAGAGAGAGAGAGAGAGAGACTGCAAGAAGGACATATTTTACATTTTGTCTCCATTTTCAGTCTTTACTTTGTGTGTTTATAAAGTCGTCATCAGTCGCCATCTCGGTCTGGACAGTTTCGGCGTTTAGATCTGAGGAAAATAGAGCAAATAATAGAAGGAGGTGGAAAAACCAACAACAACAGTTTCTTACTGAGAATTCTCGGGCAGAATTCTCTCTGCCATTGTCTTTTTCATTTGCCTGTCTCCCTTTATCTGTCTCCCACTTTAATTTTCTCATAATGTCTGGACCAATGGCAGTTTTTCCACTGGGCTGGCACCAACTGGGGAAGGACAGAGAGACACAGTGCAGCAGCGAGGCTTGGCAGACGCCTCTTGTTATTTTTCGTCCGCCTTCCATTGACTCTGTCAGCAGATTCTCAGTCTTAGAAGAGCCTGCAGGCTCAGAGGGGCTTTGACAATGTTCCCTCTTCAGCTATCACAGGGACTGTCACAGACACACTTACAAAACAAAACACTTTCATTCCATTTGTTGCCCTCTTTTAGTCGTTTTATAATTTTCTTTTACTGGTGTAGAATACAAATCCTCGAAACCGTCACTTTTAACTGGGCTCAAACTTAAACCCATGTGGTAAAGCAACCTTGCTCTCAGAAGCCAGGCATTGCTTTCAGTCAGTGGGGCCTGAACAAGGCGCAGTCACTAAGCCACGGATAAAAAACGTATTAAGCAGTGTTTCCTGGAGTCAAATGTATATTTTTTCCAGTGGTGTGTTAGAGTTTTTTGGGACGGCAGCTTGTGTTATCAAAGAGAATCCAACAGGGACAAACAGCAAATGAGAGCCTGAGTGCTCACCCAGCTACAGTGCTGTTCCTGCTTAATGGGTTGTGACATCTTGCACTCTTCCACTCAGGCTGAGTATTCCCTGATTCAACACTGGATGCAAGGAAGCAAGAGTTTCCCTGTGTCTCTTTGAGGAGGTGTACGGCCTCCGCACCGATCAGTCTCGGTTATGGGGAAAAGACGGAGGAATCTGTAACCCTGAGTGAAACCAAATGTAGGCTGTCTGATGTTTGGTCGGCTAGGTAGCATAAATATTTGTATGTTTGGGTAGTTAGTCCAAATGAGCATGTGCGTACAGTGCATGAAGGCAGGTTTATTTGCCTTTTTACCGCTCATTCATTGCCCCTCATTTCACCGTCTGGCAAGCATTTTGTTTGGGGCTTCCAAAAGCAGGACACTGGGCCAACTCTTAACAGGGGTCAACTCCTCAGTATAAAACTCACATTATCCCTCTTTTCATCTCCTTACAGACGCACTTCAGAAGCCAACGCTTTATTTTTATTGTTTCACTTCAGATGCAGCACAGATATATCCCTCTCTGATGCATCAATATTGGGAAAGAAGTTGGAAGCATCTCCTCTGAGACCTTTTGAAAAACTCCAGACTTTGTTGTTGTTCAGTCTGAGCTTGATTTAGACGTGTGCGTAGGTGTTCGTGAAATGAGAAAAAGACGTCCCGGGTTATTGTGTTGTTACAGTTCCCTCGGAGCAGGATAATAAAAGACATTTTATGTCACAAAGACAGATTTTCTGGAGCAGGAAAAGGATGTTACCAAGTGACACATGTATTGCACATTCACTCACTGTGGAGTATTCTTTGCAGGCATCAACTGTACTTCAACAAGTTTAGTTTGAATCACCTCACAGTTCATTTTGCAACTGTTGTTTGCTTTATTAGAGGGGAGATCAATTCTAGAACTGGTAATAAATTCAAAATACATCCTGCAAAGGATGTCCCAAGAGAAAGTTGTGGGTGTGCAAATGCAGATAATGAGTGTGACTTTATGTAATCCAGTTAATCCATCATGTTCTTTAAATTAAACTTAAAAAGGGCAGCTATATCACATACAACTTAGCATATATACATATATATATACAGCGTATATATATATATATATAATATTTTGATCATGTAAATTCTGCCCTACACTTCATAGAGATTTCAGTTTGTGCAGATGACTAAGGGTGTCCACATCACGACCACAGATAATCTGTGAGCCCTCTTTCTCCCATCCTTAAACAAACTGACTGGAGATTCCACCCAGATGAGCAACTGACATTTAGCTTGGCTTACAATGAAAGGATTTATCTCCTGTAGCGGACCACCCTCCCTGACTTTTATGTCAAACTTCTCTATGCATCTCCAGAACTCAAATTAGGCCTATAGTCTGACGTTCTGTTTACCAAGGCTCTAATCCATGTGACGATGAAAAAACTAATTAAACACAGGACACGCATTTTTAAGCACAGTTACCATCCCAGTCTGCCGCAGTTGTTCAATGCAAGGTGCTGGTTAATAGACTTAATATTTGAAGGGCCTTAGCTTAGAGAGGTAATCTTTTCATGAACAGACTTTGAGCTCATTGAGCAACATGTGTTTCATAATGCAACGCTCTGAGGCATTAAGCAACGTACAACACAACCAGTCCTTCAAGGATTTCATCCTAATCATTTCCTGTAATCAGCAGCAAAGCAGCGAAACCACAAATGAAAACGGGACTTTGTGCTCATTCCAGCTCATTTTAGGTGAACACTGTGTGAGTGAGTGCGTTGGGTTGTGTGTCTGTGTGTGTACGTGGTCTTAACTTAACTGCCTCTCTCTTGTTTCTGTTTATCCCCGCAATATATGTAATGCTTCCTGAAGTTGGACAGGAGGGGCAGCGCAGTCTGGCACCATTCCGATGTGCTAAGAGAAGCCGTTGAAGATGAATTATTTCGTTTCATGCTCGCAAGACAGGAAGGGTTATTGCTCTGCCTCTGGTTACAATTTGGGGCAGGATAGAAGTTGAGTTGAGTTTCATGGAGGATATGTGAGATGCTGAGGAGTGAAGACAAAGATAAACAAACAGGGCTAATTGGACGACAGCCTCACTGTTTGCCACTCAATCATGCATTTGCTTGGTTTTCAATGTCAACTTAAGTCAGGGAAAATAAGTAACCACGCGAGGAAGTATGAAAGGTTCTTCCTTCGAAAACCTGATATTTAAGCCAGCGGTGCCTCTTCCACTGTATATACAGATGATGCCCAGTGAAACCCTGATTAATGTCAAATCAAATACAGTTTGTTTGTCTCATTTCCACGTATGAGAACAAGATTTGAGGGTTTAAGAAACTGAAGCTGTTGGTTGCAAGAACGTGACCGAAGCTACATAAAGCAAACCGGGAGTAAGCTGAATCGTCAGAATCTGAGGAAGGTCAAAGGTTGAGCACGAGCCGTGTTAAAACGCGGATGTTCTCTCGATGATAGCGGAATGGAAACACCCTCTCCCAAACGTTAGCCATGCAAGTCTGCAGTTGTTTGGACAGTGAGCTCTACAGAAGTACAACCACTTCTGGGAGGATGTTCCTTGGCCAACCAACATAATACTTAATTAGAGAGGGCTTTGAATCAATTACCACTCACTTTCATGTGGTTTGCAGATGGCTACACAGTCTCTACCCCCTCTTTTCCCTGCGCTTTCTCCTGTGGGCCTCCATCAAAAAGCCCTGTTGTGTTGCCTCGGTGCTAATTTGAACCAGAGAAGTGGTCATTTCCTAACTGTGGGCCCCGGTCTGCTCCGCAAGCTGAACCGACAACCAGCCCAGTGGAGCCTTTGCTGGAGGACTTCCAAAGCTGGGCAAAAACCACACAAACCCCGTCTTCCTGACATGTGGTGAAAGTGTGATAGGGATATAGGAAATATCGGGGTTAGAAAAGAGGAATGGCAGTGGATTTATTTGTAAAAGAAGGAGAGATTGAAGTAGGACATAATGGAAATGGGAGTACAAGAAAGAGGCAGTGATTGTGGGAAAAACAGAAGTAGAATTAAAAAGGAGAGGGAGAGATTTAAAGGTAGAAGAAGCAGAAAAGAGAAAAGAAGCTTGGTTTGAGGAGCTCTCAGTTTGTAGCAGCCATGTGGCGTCTTTGATCTGGCCAAGGATTTGAACCAGTGTCAACAGAAACATACAGGGGCCGTCTGTTTGCTCCCAGACAGATCATTCCTCCATGAATTACTCTGCTTCAGTTCGCCACAGTCTCTTTACTACTCCATTGTTTGTTTACCCTGTCGGGAACACCCGGCCCATTCCTCAAACAAGCTCAGTAATACCCCAGAACTCTTGCAATCAGCTGAACTCTCTGTTAATCTCAAAGGGGGGGAAGTGAAAATGTGGGTAGTTTTGAAGATTTAAAAGATACATTTGAGTCCAACAGTTCTGCCTTTATGTCCCGCACTTTACTCAGTGACAAGAAGTCTTTTTTTTCTCTTTTAGCCTTGTAATAGAGATCCATTTATTCTGCTTGAGTCACTGTATTCCATCATCCAGGCAAAGCATGTTCTGTATCCCTCGTAGTCTGGAAGGAAGGGGGAGGGATAACAAGGAGGCAGAGGAGGAAGACGAGGATGCAGAAATGTCTGCCAGATCATTATAGTGAGAGGATGTGTCCTGAATGCTGTGTCTCTGCCATATGACTGTCTGCTGATTTAAACCTTATGTCGGGAGCAGAGAGTCAGTGGAGAGACAGTAGAATTAGAGGCTTATTCAGTGTTAGCCCACAAACAATAGGGGAGACATAAAGACACATTTTTCTTTCTTTCTTTTTTTTCACAGTTTTTAAATCTGCACCAACCAAATGTGTGGCACAAACCGCAGGTCAAACGACAATGTACAATGTGAAATGGGTCACTCATAGTGATGAACCATTTGTTATCGCCTGCTTTTGTCATTTACACTCTGCTCTACAGACTCATCTTTGTGTCTTTGATTCGGTTTCATGGCCCAAAAGTCTTGGCTTTGGGCGGAGCTTTCCGAGGCCTAAGAAAATAATCCAAGTCATTTCACAGTTGAGTCTACACATATCTAAGACAAAGACCAGATGATGTCTTTGAAAGCTCTTAATGCATTAAAATTAAGAGCCATTTGTGTGTATAACACATTCCAGAAAGGATTCTTCTTCCGTTTACAATGGTTCAAATCACGAAGCACACACTTTGGCTGGTTTGTCCATTTGGGCTCCCGTTGAACCACAGTAGTGCAAGATGACAATCTCTTTAAAAGAAGACCCTTGCCTGAAGTACACTGAAGTTTATTCTACGAAAACAAATTATTTTTATTTTAAAGCAGTATAGACTTCCTTTTTTTTCATACTCATTTTCGCCATGTAAATGTTAGACACTGCACCCTTAATGTTTTTCTTGTCTTTGGCGTTTCTTTCATTTCTGCTGCTAGTCATGCCAGATCTCTGCTGTTGTTATTTCTCCTGCATATGCTTGTTTTTTGTTATGACCTTTGGTCAGTTAATGTTGTTTTACATGTGCTATAAAAATAATTGTGACTTTACTTGACATGTCATCAAGTGGATGATCCACTGTTTAGGAAACTTAACCTGTACAAGGGAATACAAGTCAGGGTACTTAATTTATTTGGCTTTGTTTAAGTCCCTTAAACCGCAGGAGAACCTCTCAATAATATTGTATATTTTCAACTTTTGACACATAAACATGAAAAGTTGTTTTTGTAAAAATAGATCGTGTGGAAATGACTTAAAAAAAAACATACCCAGATTCTACAATATTAAGAAATGTGAAGATCTTATGTTTATTAGGCCTGCAGAAATGCAGGATTTAAATTTCACCTTTCAGGTTTGAGCCTTGTCTTTGGTTCCAGATGTTGACAGTAGACAGGATAAAAACAGACGTCTGTCTTGTGTGAAAATGGTTAAAATGCGAGTGGTGAACCACATATCTTAGTCCCTGTCTGTGAGGGGATCAGCCAGGACATCTCGTCTTCAGGGATGATGCAGAAGGCCAGCTGAGGGAAGCCAGGCGTACCGATGCAGGGAAACGCACAAACAGCCATCCATTCTCATGAGGAGACGATGACAAATCCAGACCCTTTCTCAAGTCAGACCCTCCTCTAAGTCAGCACAGTATGCTAACAGTGCCCTAATGAATTGAGGGCCTTTCCTGATGAGACACATACAGTGTGTGTGTGTGTGTGTGATCTGAAGACCAGATTCCCCATCGTGTCTCTCTGTCTTCTGTCTCATTGTGCTCCATATGCTATTGATGGCACGTCTACTCTTCTCTCTGGAGTTCCTCAAAGACACATAATACTTCTCTTGCACAATACCATAATACTGTTGTCCAAAAACGTCTGCAGGTCAGGTAGAACAACCATTTGTGTCCCACTGCGATTAACTAGCAAATCAGCATAGGCGCCATGTATTAGAAATTGGTATAATTGCCCAGTATTAATGTGATTGTGTGGTGACAGAAAAAGCAGCCATGGTTTAAGAATGGCAGGAAAGACTCTCCACCATAGAACATGATTTCAGAGGCACATTTGTTGTGTTGAGGAACAAGGACACCCAGACCTTCTCGCTGCCCCTTTCCTTACAGTGATACATATCTAACAAATGGGAGAACAATGTCGAGGAATGCACTCCATGGAGTCCACCTCGATTAATCTGCTAATCTACTCCATGTGACACTCCTCTCGCCTTTGTCCCTGCCCATTACACAGCCCTAAGTACGACTATTCAGCGAAGAGAGGAAAAAGCAAAGCATTAGTTGTAACACTGCCAGGGTTCAAAATTGTCCAAATAGTTCTCAGGCCTGCCAGACACAACAGCATATTCACAGTCTCGGCCTGACTGTGTATTCAGCTCTGTCCGGCACATTTTGGTTCTGTCTTCTGTTTTGTCCTTTGTCAATTTTGGCATTTCTCCGCAATGCTGCCTACATGATTTGTCTGTCAATTGAAATGGCGCTGCAGCACAGTTGTTCTTGTGTATAGTCTCCAGCAACACGGCACAAGCACAAGCTGTGTTCCCGTACTCAAACTTTATGTCTCCTCATTTCCCTATATATTCTGAGCTCCAGGGAGGAAGGAAACATGTCAAGCACCATCTGTAACCTCAGATGCACTTCATCCTATGTGCTCGCTGCATCTTTGAGTGTCTCTGTTGGTCCATCATTCACTCCACGATGGGCGTGTGGAATGTGTCTGTGACCATTTCAGTGCATTTTTGTGCAGCGAGGAGGATCTAACTGTAGCATAACGTGTATGATAAGAGGAAAAACTGATGCAGACAGGCAGACACATAATGGAGTGTTAGCTTTGGAAATCACCCTTTTTCAAAAAAGTGTCTTCGTACAAAAAGGTGTCTCTCTTCTGTTGACTTGTGATGCTCTGGGAAACAAGGTTTTTAAACCAGATGGTAGGATTTTGACTCCACTAGACTAGACTCCACTTATTTACACATCTGTGCTCGCACGATAAGAAAACTGCAGCCATTACCTTATGACTGGGAGGGGGCAAATGGGGTTTTCCTCACGGTGTGGGTAAAGAAGCAGAGGACAAAAAAGTCTCACAAGCAAAAAAACAAAAACGAGTGTGACCACTGTGGTGGATGTGGCGAATATCAAGAGGTTGGGGGTGGATGTGTATGTCGGGGGGGCTGGTTTTCGTGGGTGGGTGGGTGAAGAAATGTTGGCATTGCTGATGGAAACAGGGTCTGGAGCTGGCACATACTCATGCATAAACACATTCTGTATATGCTCAGTCAGAGGAGAGACACATCACCCATCATTCAAATGGGCAGTTTAAGGGCCACTTAAGTCATTCCAATAAAAACCACAGTCATTATAAATTGTTATAATGCATCCAGGGGAGGTAGAAAGAGGGAAAGGTATGTCGTAAGGCGAACTGTACGGGGCTGCTTAAGAAGTAAGTCAGACAATGTTTGTTTTTGAGTCTGTGCTTTGAATGTTTTTTTTTTTTTTCTTTTCTCAGTGAGAGGAAGGTCAAACTCTGCAGTCTGGAAACATGATTTAGTAATAGCAGGAAGGTGTGAAGGGTTTATATTCTTGCCGGTCTTATCAGTAATCACTTTAGTTTTCCTGTTAGCTGAATGTGTGATATTTCCCACTGGTCTCGTTCTGCTGGCTTGAAATGCTGTGATTTGTCCACAGTGCCCGCATATACTGACCCCATGTTGGCCACTGGTTGCCAGGAAACATTTCACAGGATGTGTGATTCTTAGACCTGATATATAAAAAAAAAAACAAGACATAGTCTTCAGGTTTTATTCCTGAAGCCAACCAGACTTATTGAATAAGAACGTAATGTCGAGTTTGTGAACGGTGTTCCCTTTTAGAGGAAAATAGATAATAAAGCACGGCACATATGAGTGGACATCAGTGCGATTGACAGCTTGGTATCGTCCTA
Organism: Solea solea; assembly: GCF_958295425.1. Lineage (NCBI taxonomy): Eukaryota > Metazoa > Chordata > Actinopteri > Pleuronectiformes > Soleidae > Solea > Solea solea. The sequence goes on along the minus strand of NC_081153.1, from coordinate 11,508,972 downwards.
TACAGTAGACACCTGGTTGCAGGTGATGTCTGTTGTAACCACTTGTTATGGGTGACATCACAACATGCTCTGACCTTTGTTTTGATAGCTGCCAATAACTTTTTATTTACGCTGATGCTGTGATTGTGTCCGTAAAAAACTACCCCATCCCATCCCAGACTATCCTCACACAACAACCTCCTCTGCAAACGTGACTGACCAGACTGACGTGTAGCCTGAAAGTTGGGGGAGTTTATCTGTCTGCCTTACGACCTTGAAACTCCATCCAAGCTCAACAACCACATATGCAGTGTTGCATTCCACCACGTGTTATTTCAGCATTATGTCTATTTGCACTGTTCTCAACTGAGGGGCTGTGAGAAGCCGTCTATAAACACAGCGCTCTCATACCACGCGATCCTGCCCAGTGTTAGCTTAGCCGTCCGAGTGCAAATATGGAGCCGGGTGAAGGAGATGTCAGATAATCTGTGCTCCTTGACGTCTTACGACTGTGTTCTTAATTTTATGGGGGTGGGTGGGTGTCCTGATCGGTTTTTTTTAATCCCTCTCTTCTTGTATCAACATCTCTCGTCGCTCACTGAAGGATGTAAATCCTCATACCTCTACATCTAAATAAAAAACATTTTCTTACACAGCTCTAACGGTGCTTAGTCATGCAATTAGCTTTTTCTTTTCTTTTCTTTTTTTACCTGCCAATGGTTCAAGATTTGTATCTCTGAGGTCATTACACCAACATGGCTCCAGCCAGACTTGGTTTACGAGTCTGGAGATTTTAGTGTTGACCTGTTGAAATGATAAAAATGACTCTTACTTAATTGATTCATGACTTTTTGTTCATCATCTGACAACATCTGATGTGATTATGTTCAGTCAAACAGCAGACATCATAGATCATGTTAATGGCTTTTAGTTACCTTAAAATACAAAGTTAAGGACTATTCTTTTAGCAGCAGAAATCTCTTGAAATCTTATCAAACATTGTCACATAAAACCAAACCTTTCCACCTACGTACCACTACAGACACATTCTCCCTCTCTACTTAGACTCATATGTACAGTATATATGTAGTATGATATCTCACATTCACACCACCAGTATGCTCATATGCACACCAACATTGACACCGCTCGGAATGTATTTCCAGATATTCCAAACCCATCACCCCTGATTAACAGCTTGTTCTCCTTCAAACCCACCCCACCACAAACCCGCACCACCTCCACCTCCGGCACATGCACACATTTTCTTAAACTTATGATATAAACACGAATCGAATCGTCTACTGACCCCGTCTAGTTTTGCTTCGCACAGAAAATACACTCACAAAAGAGGTTTGGGATATTCACTCCTACCTCTCCAGACCTAAGTAAACACATTGGCTTCCAAACCATAGCGAGTCGTGCTAAGGGGAGATGTCAGTTGGGACCCGGGGTTGTGCTTTCTCAGCAGTGGATGAATGATTTGAAAGGAAAGATAGGTTTTGTGGGCAGTTTACATGCATAAGACTCTGAGTCATTTCGGGGTCGTTTGCGGGCGGTAGGCCGTCATTCCTCTGGCTCTGGACGGACCATATCATCTCTGTTTGATGGCCTTCATTCACATGTGCCCTTTCACTGCTATGTTATGATAGCAAGCTTCACAAATCACGTAATGAGGGAAATTATTTTTGCATCTGTAAGTTGACAAATTACACTGTATCTGTTTTCATTGTGTACGGGACGGGGAAATCAGTAAAGCTTAGTATCACAAGATTTGGCATGGCAACACTAGCATAGTTTAATCGAGCTTAGTCTGACTAAGACAGGCAATCGGACCACTTGTAGAGTCTGCCTCCGTAGGTGGCGCTGTACTTCTCTATAAGCTAGTATGTATTGAATCAGTTTCCTGTTGACCTTTACGTCACAGAAAAACAAACAGCGAACAGCGAGATGGACGGTGAGATGGATCGTGCTGTAGTTCTGTATGTTTCGTACCTGCTGTACATACAAATCACATCAAGCATGGCTCTTGTGATTGCTTTTGTTGTCCGAAGAAAGATTGTGTGATTTTCAATAGCAGTATCACAAAATATATGATATGGAGTGCATGAGCAGAACGCCAAGTCCGACACAAGTCTGACTAAGCGTATACACGCAGGACTAATCGGACTATGAATCACATTATCCAGGTGTGTTAGTCCGACTAAGACTAGCTCGATCGGACTAATGTGTTTACTTGACATTAAGAAAACCAAATGATTGTCTTTGTCTGACTAAAATGTGACTTTTAACATGCACGTAAACCCACTGATAACAGTATGTACACACACACACACATTAAACTTGCTCCCACACTGCCTGTTTTTAAATCTCAAATAAAAAACCCACTTCTTCTCCTTGGCATTCCCTGACCTTGTATGAGTGCTGGCAGTTTTAGTGTTGGATATATATATATATATCAAAAATATTTATATTGTTTATTGACTTTGTTTCTGTGTTTTGAGATTTGGCTTATATATTCTTTTACCCACCTCCCCTGCCTCTTTGTTGCATGTTAGCATGGTATTGCTCAACTGGAAAACAATGGCAGAAGGCCTCCATCTGGTTACACTTTCTATCCTGTGCCAGTTTGAGTGGCACTGATACAGAGGCCTCCAAGGGCTTTAAAACAACAACAGTTCACAGCTGAGAAGGCTTGTCCCAGCTACTGTAGCAATAAACATGTGCTCACACACCCACAGACACGTGTTCATACGCAGAGAGTGTTTAACTATTACATTTGCTATAGTTTTCAAATCTGGTGACTGGTAGGAAGTATTGAAAATACATTAAAGATAAAATTCATGTTGGGGGTACAGAAGGTTTTTTGGGCCTGTAGTGGTGGAATGTCCTGGGATGTTTTGATGGAGTTTGTCTCTCCACACCTGTGGAACTAATAGCATGCCACTGAAGTCAGATGTCCTCTGAAAATATTTGGTGGAATGAGAGAAGGGGGGGAGAAGGAGGCGTGGATCAAGTCGTCATTTCATACCTAAAGACAGGCGTGTAGTTTGGCTCAGGCCTAGGATTTCCATTAAATGGCAGGTTTGACGAACAAGATAATTGCTCTAGCAGAGTCTCCAGCTCCTGAACTCCATCTCCTTCTCTGTGCCTGTTTTTAAAGAAGCACTCGCATACGTCCATGTGCTGCTGAGAAGAAAACACACTATAAATATATGTGTGTGTGTGTGTGTTGTGCTTGTTTGTTGTTTTTCAAGTTTCTTTTCTTAATAGGGCTTCAAATCTATTCTTAATTAACACAGCCATCCTGGCAGTATACTGTATGTGAGTGGAAATCATTTTATGAAGATAAATTAACATTTGAAGTGTGATTCAAAGATGTGTAATGGATTGGGCAACATGTGTCCTCGGAGTGTGGGAGGCCTTTTTATTAGCCAGTGAAATTACAAGAGAAATGTAGTACTTTCAAGCTAAAAACAAATTTTCTCTTCTGATTGTTTGCACCCAACAACAGTTATACGCCTGCAAAGGTTTTATGAGGTCGGTCAGAATGAGAAGCCAGAATGTGGTATGGAAATGGGCCTGGTAGCATTATGGGATCGGTTGAGGCTTTCCACTGATGCAAATACTCCCCCTCTTGCTCCCTCTGTCGTTCTTTGAAGTCGGTAATTGTAATGGTTATCTCAAACGATGATGTTCCCAAGTCCCCTTTACAGCTGGGGGAGTGAGTTGTGGTAATCCTTGGAGTGGGTCTTTTACAGTGCAAAATATGTATGTTTTGACTTATTTTCCTTAATATCTGCCAATGGCGTGAGAGATTTTCATATGTAAATGGAATCATTTAAAAAAAAAAAATAAGATTCTTAGATCACTTTATTGAAGCCAGCGATGTCTGACAAGCTTCCTCTTAAGCCATTTTAGTCACACCAAAAAATGTCGGTTGTCTACCACTTTGGTCCTGAGTAATACATCTATTGTTTGATCAGCTTGAAAATTGATCAAATATGTGATGCATGACTCGTTCATTCTGAATCAGCTGTTTATCACATGATTTTATTCTCATTCAAAACAGAGCGAAGGTTTCCCTGTTTCAAAGACCAGCAACCGCCGCTGCTTCCCTCTCATGCTGAGATAAATGTTTTTGGTTTCATTTTTGTTTTTATCACATATTATCACATTAACATGCTAAAATAAGTTTGTGAAAATGAATTATAGCATCACGTCATGTCAGTATGGTGTTGTTTGCCAGTTTTTGTTTTTTATTCAAATTCTATTCAGTATGAAGATTTGAAACCTGTGTTTGATTTTACCCTGAAAATGATATGAGTAAACACAGGCTTAAATGTGTTTGTGTTGCATTTTTTTTTCCCTTCAACTAGTTTGATCCTTTTTGCATAGAAGATACAGTCACTGTAATTGTATCACATGAAAATCTGCAATTCATTTACGTCACGTGACTTGACGAGACTCAGTTTCACCTGCATTGTCTTCACGATACCACTTTTTCATGTCCGATACCAGTTTGTTGCCCGTTCATTTTAGACCTTTTCAACTATGAAGCTGTTAACATCACATTTGTCCTGATGCATTTCAAGCAGTTTTAAGACATAATTCTGTGCCGCAAATATTCTCCTCCCAAGACAGAACCACAACATGACGTTGATGATTGCATTGTGTCCGATATCTGATCCAGTGATTTTGACGAGTATCGGCCTGATACCGATGGTAGTATCAATACTGGCTGATAAATAATAGAAATAATGTAAATCCTAAGAAAACTAATGGTCACAGTCCCCTGCACAGTAATACCTCTCACAGCCAAACTAACAAACTGCAACAGGAAAGACTGACTGGCATGAGACGTGGCCCTCTGACTCTTTCACCTGCCTCATAATTGGTGACATTTCCTAGGTCATGATGGGTCACAGTGCAGGCACAACAGGAACCCGAGGAGGTGGTATTGGTCCGGTGGCTCTTGGCTGACAGACGCTGAGCTGGTGGACAGATGCCGGTTGGAAAATGGAGAAATGGAGAACAGACATGAGGTTTTGAAGCGAAGCTTGATTTCACAGTGCTGTAAGGTCACTCTTCCTCCCAGAAACAGACTTTTAAATCCTTCCAGAGATGTTAGAGCATGAGGTGTGAATGGATAATGCACGATTGTGCAGAGTGGAAAGCAGATGTAGGGCTGTCAAATTGCATTTAGTGAGGCTGCTTGGATGACGGGAGACAAAGGCCCTCCTTTATTTCCCAGCCATCTTCGGTCAACAGAACAGAGCTAACAGTGGGCAGACCCCGGGTGAATTACTCCATTCGCTGAGGCCAAGTGCCGCACTGCTCCATACCACGCGGCTCTTCCACGCACCCACACTTTAATCTTCATTCCATTCTCATTTCATAGACAAAATCACTAATGCGGAAGGATTGGACAAAGGGGAGCGAGGTAGAAATAGACGGGAGTAATGGGAGAATAACGGAGGTGTATGGCTTTTAAAGCTGTGTTATATTATTTTTAGGAAACTGTGAGATATATTCGACTCAGGAGATCAAACGGAGTGGTGTTTTTTATGCCCTCAGCCCACAGTAGGTGAAGGAGCTGTGGTTTCCCACAGAGGGCTGCACAGTGTCATTTGAGGAACTCCAGCAGCTCTCCTTTCCCTGTCTCCTTGTCTTTCCCTCGCCACGGAGCTGCTGAGTCAGTTGTTGGACGTCAGTCGCACCTGTGTTTGGGTCAGTGTAAGCCTACGGAGTCCATTAATCAGTCTGCAGATGATATCGCCTGTTCTGAAATTCAAACCTGTCTGCCATGCAGATCTGCACACAATCACCACGTTTTACTTCTGAATGCAACAGTAAGGCTTTCTTTTCAAATCATTTGATAAATTGCCGACTGTCTCCTTTTATCCTTTTGTTAAAGTATAACAAGGGTGTATCTTATAGGAGATGACACAGTTTCTCATCATGAGCTCACACACACCCTTGTTTGTAGTTTGAAGGCATCTGTCCGGGAATGACAAGATTCCATATTCGTCCTAATCTGACTCACTGTTGCCGACCTGCTGTGCTCCAGCTGCGCTTGGCGTGGTGCCCTCTGGCTCCACTCTGTGGTTAATGGCCAAGTGACAACTTGTAAACAAACATAGTGGAAGAGGCCACTCAGCGGCCTCTTCTCGCTCAAATCCCCTCTTCATCCTCGTCATTCCTGACTTTGGCGGGTCTGTCATTTAGGTTTGTTTGGAGTAATAACATCGCGGAGACTCCCACTCTTGCAGGAATTTAGTTTAGTGGAAGGACAGAATATGACTTCATAAGAATATACCTTACACTCTGTCTTCCTTATTAATGCTCCCTTATTTGAGTCTGCGTGTGTCATACGACACAGAGGAGTCATTGTGCAGTAATGAAGTTGTTTTTGTGACTGGGACCTGTTCAAACTGATTTTGAGGCCTCTTGGCTGCAGTGGAAAGAATCAGTGACTTTTTACCAGCTTTAAGTGATTTAAGTGATAAGCTTTTTGAATATGAATTTGGACATATTACCCCCCTAGACTTTAACTTAACATATGTAGAAAATAAACAATCGGAGGGGTTCTGTGTGCTTATCAATGCAGATTCTCCGTTTCTGAAATCTAGGAGAACTTCACCCAATGTTTCAAACTTACAAACCAGCTTCTTTTTTTTTCTTAAGAACACATGCACCTTGCACTTCCTGTAAAGACAGCAGAACTGGTCTCTGTGTCTGTTTTAATTTAGTCTCGCCTCCACCACCACCACCACCCCGCCCCTTCAGCATCTCCATCTCACCCCCCCCCCACCCACCCCACCCTTCGTGCTCCTCTAGTGTCCAAGGATGTGTCTCGTTCTCATGTCTGTGGTGTGAGTTTTATTTCTCTCTAACTCTCATATTCCTCCCACCAATCCCCCCGTCCCCTCCAGCTGCCAAGTGGAGACAAAGAATCTGCTTTAGCCCTCCTTTGGTCTGGTGATTATCTTAACGAGGGCCCATCAATCTAAACTAACTCCAGACTGTAAAGAATGTCCCCTTCCTCTGAGTGCCAGGTCAGAGATAAACACACACCCTATCTGATCCTGAGAATCAGCCGTAATGAACCATTAGATGCATGCAGAGTGATGTAGCCTTGCTCGGCCTTATCGGAACCTCCCAAACTGTGCTCCGCCGCGCCGAGTACGCTGATATGATCTGATTGAAGCACTGAGCAAATTCTCCCCCCCCCCCCCCCCTTCAAAAACAGGGAAAATATTTCATTTCAATTCCACTTTTATTCCCACTTTATTTCAACCATTTGCTATAAAACACATAATGAGGGGATTGTTATTGCGTCTAGCGTTGCAAAAGTTGGATTTGTGGTTTTATTGGATCTTGGCAGTCCTTCAGGAATTCCATGAGGCAGGTGAATGAGGAAACAGAGTTCATTCTACACTACACTATTAACACAATTATATGAACATTTGTTGTCATTAAATGTTCTTGTGTGTTTTTTTTTCTCTCCTTACTTCCTTAAGAACAGCACCTAAATTTGACATTCTTTGGAGCAGACCAGACACTTTTACAGCCCATTAAGCGTAAAAATGTGTCCGATTATTTGTGTCTAACAGATGCGTAAGTAATTCCTTTTCTCATAATTAAACCAAACCTATGGTACACAGTCTCTCAGTGGACCTTTGGAAGTCCGATCCAGATTACATAAACCTGCAGTATGGTTTTTGTCCACCTAAACTGTCCCAGACGGACGTTGTTGACTGCCTTTGAACTTTGATGTTACGTCATATCTCGTCTGAGCCCGTGTGTGTGTGAAGTGGGGAAAAAAGTGCCAGTCTTCATATGAGGAGTGTATGTCTACCTGTATTGCTATACAATTTAACACCAAATTGTGAGTATTTTCAGTAAATAAAAGATTCCAGAAAATGCTTTTATTTACACATTTAGTCCAAGTAACTCAAAACTGGACTTATGTGAGACATTCTGCCAACTTTTATACGTAGATTATCCTTAAAAATTCCCGACAATGATTTAAACTTCAAGCACACAGTGCATTTTATTTGGTGTTCTGTTATTATGCGGTCCTTCAGGACACAAATGTGGCAAGATGTGAATGTAGCTTAACATTAGTGAAAGACCCTTGGACATGAAACTCGGTTTAGAAAAAAGTACAACAGCGTACCAGCATCTCATGAGAAGTATCATTGCAGTATCGGTCCATTTGAAGCACTGGTCTGAGCTCAAGCATTCCACTTTGTGTCTCTGATCTCTGACCTCCTCGTGACTGGGCCACAGACACAGGGATAAAAATAAGGATTAAATGAAATAGAATCAGGGTTTAATTTAAAAAAAGAAGAAAAAAAGAAGAAAAAAAAGAGGAGACCTTATGAAATGAATCACACAAACAAGAACGGAGTGGGGAGTCACCCTTATCGTGATTCGTGTCAAGAGTGTGGAGGGGTGTTAACAGAAACTGTTAAAACTGTGTGAGAGATGGAGAAAATGAGACACGACAGAACAGGCGAGACGCACACGTCCTCCTTATCTGCACTGTAAGGTTTTAGGGAGGAAATATTGAGTTAACCTCTGTATCTATGAGGCATGCTTCATGTCTGCTGCTCCGAGCTTGGACTAATTCATGACTCCTCTGATTCTCTGTCTCTCCATGATCCAATGTTTACTCTGTTTAAGTCTATCCTTCATTCATTCATTCAGTCAGGATTAATGAGTGTGCAGTTGCTGTATTTGTGTCGAGGTGGTAAACAGATTAGCACTGATTATCTCAAAGAAAGCACATTATAGCCTGTATTTGCCCGTGATGAGACGCTTCACTGTCTTTACTTCTGATGGTTGTTGTGTTTGGCCTGTGGTCTGTTGGTTGTCTTGGCCTGGCTACAAATCAGCAGCATCTCATTTAGCTACTTTGTTTTTTTTTGGGTCTCCTTTTCCAAAGTGAACAAACTGTGATCTTTTGAAACAAGACACAATACTTCTGGCAAACCAGCACGTCTCTGTCTCCCTTCCTCTTTGATATTAATCAGACACATCTGCAGCGCTGCGCTGGATCATGAGCAAACAACATGGCCAATTTGTCATCCGTCTAAAATCAGGGATATCTCAGTGAATGAGTGTAAATAATCCAAATATTATTCCAGATATTTTAATGACTGTGCTGGCTGTTACACGCTGTAGAAGGCCAAGCTTCTCATTGTAATTTTCTCCTGCATCGTTTATTGCTATAATCAGATTTACATCTGTCACCCTTTTGCAAAACGCTGTGTACTTCCACAGGGGAAATGTCTTTGTTAGTTTTGTTAGGTAACTATATGACATCATTAGTTTTAAAGTTATATACACCACATGTAAATGTGTGAATCGTTTCACTTTCTCCTCAAGAATAATGTTGCTGCTTGCATTGCTTGATGTATTATCCTGTGCTACTGTGTGTACTGTGCGTATTGTAGGAACACACACATTTGAGACTAGATCCCGGGCATAAAAACAGAAACTAAATGAGACAGTTACTGATATACAGGGGTGTGAAATAGGGTTAGCCCTCCGCTTGTCTTCATCCTCATCTGAGTGTTTAACACTTCCCAGATTGCCTCATACTGTCTGCTCTGACCTGTGTTGTTCTCGGCTGGTTCTTTTTCGCTTTCATTGGACACGATAGCATGGGCCCTATGGCGCTCTAACAGGACGGATCACTCGGTTTTCCCACATTTTTGACATGACCACCTCGCTCAACCCCCGTCCGTCGGTGCACGTCAGCGGCCAACTAGCGTCTTTTATGCGTTTCATACTAGAAAAGCAGACTGATTATGACTGCACAGCTGTAGCCCCACTAAATCAAATTCGCATGCTGTCTCCACTGACACTGCACTGCTGTTTCAGCAAACCTTGCATGAAACTGCTTGGAAAATATGAAAAAAGTGCAACAACAACTGTATTCTTCATCTATTTTGAGTGGCTTTATTTTCTTTCAATGCACTTGAAAAAAATCTTCTAACCCTTTGATGTGATCATCTGCAGACATTTTCCTCTCTTTTTTTGTCCAACCTTTTTTTTAAAAATCTGCCTTTGATGCTTTCAACCTTTCACACAATCTTTACTTCTGCACAGACAGAACACACACACACACACACACACTCACAGAGCGACGTTTATACAGCCCAGCGGTGGATTTCGGGAGGTGTGAGGCCAGAACTGGCAGGGTCCTTTTACACAACCAGGGCTCGTAGCCAGCAGCTAATAAAGACTTGCATTGATCCTGATGGGTGGGGTGGGTTCCAGGGAGGACCACAGTCAGAGGGGTCCTGCACTGTATGCTGGTGGTCTGGTTACTATGCGTGTTTCTATGTGTGTGTGTGTGTGTGTGTTTCTATGTGTGTGTGTATGAGGTACTTTTTGGGTTCTTTTCCATTGGGTAATCCTGAAGACTGAAAAACCCCGCTGGGGTCAGCGGTGTTTTAAGTGAGTGATCAGTCAAGCGGAGGCCGATGAACAGTTAATGGGATTCAAAAAACATCCATTGAATTTTCATTAAACAGCTAGTGTGTGAACAAGTGATTCCCGAATAGAAAAGGATTCTACACATATGTTTTCAGCCCTCTAAAGCTGAGAAAAGAATAATACTTTTCTTTATATAAAGCCTGTTTGAGTCAATCGTTAAACCCCTACTACACTTCGGCTCATGTATAAGACCACAGATGGTGTTATATACAGACCAAACACTATGACACTATGAAAACACCATGCATATCTCCACCCACGGAAAGAAAACAACATAATGGCTGTAGAGCCATGGTACTCAAACTGTGGCACGTGTACCACCTGTGGTGCAGCAGCATCCTCTGGTGGTACTTGGAGGAAAATCCGAAATACTTCACCACGTACCAGAGTATGTGATCCGAGTGGAGCTGAGGAATTTCAACTGCAGTGCGTGGAAAATTAAACAAATAAAGTAATAAATGAAATAATAATTGTTCCATCTTGTTCCAGCTTAACCTAATTTCACTATACCAGTGTGTGAAGTATCTGTGAGGAAGAGGAGGATGATGAGTGAGCAAATTATCTTATTGGGAATAAATCTGCCTCCTGTGAAAAGTCCGTAGTCCGTGACTTTGCTCGGCGTATATTTACGGCGCCGTATTTTAAAGTTGCTGTTTAAATAGCGTAGCTTCTAGAGCTCAGTGTTTTTGCAGCCGGTACTTGGTATAAAAAACATTTGAGAACCACTGCAGTAGAGCATTCCATCACTTTGTGTAAACATGTTCCACCTCCTTATTCTGTGACGAACACAGCACCTGTGCAACACTCAGTCGTCAGGCTGTGGTAGTAACTCAACTGCGCCATTCACTGGGACAAGGACTACTGTAGGAATCAATCTATTTAACGAAGTGTGTTCACCTCCACTACACTAGGTGGCGATACACCCCCTTCCAGCTTGTTAGTCTTAGGTAGATTCTGATTTAGCTGGCAGCTAGGTGAGCATTTTGTTAGTCCTTTAGCGCCATTTCAGTTGGACTAACATGTTCATAAATGTTTTAGAGGTCTAGTTCATTTGGTGGAATTACATTATTATTTGATTTTGTCATGTCATGTAAATGTGACATGTGACTAGCAGGTTGCTATTTGGTTTTTCAAAGGCGTTAACAATTAACATTGATCTGCGGGAGAAAGAAAGGTCACTAGTTGTTACTCAACAAACAACAAAGGGATTCTCTGTTTTTTTCAAGCCATACAACGTTTGGGAGACAAAATGCATATGCAGGCACTCTCTCATAAAATGTATGAAAATTCAGTTTGTCACTTTTTTGTGGCAGGGTTAGAAATGCTGGGATTGGCACCCGTGACCCTCATGTGGAGGATAAAGCGGTAGAAGATGAGTGAGTGAATAGTAGTGGTACCTCTGGTGTTACAACAGCATGCATTGAATCGTGGTTGTGTTTGATACGTTCGGCTCTTTTCATTTCATAGGGTTAAGAGAAAAAAACTCAAAATATTTCAAACAATACCCAGCCTTAGGCGAAGTTCAATTAAAAAGTGTCCAAACCTTTAGACGCTGGCCGTTACCCTCTGAATTTATGATTGTAGTTCCCAGTGGAAACCATGCATTCCATACTATAGATTTACAAATTGCACGTTTGACATTTCATGTCTGTTGCTGCAAACATTTTTCAGTGAGATTCTTCTCTTCCTGGTGTGCATTTTTGGTTGCCTTCTGTACCAGAGAAGCCCATTCAGATGGAGCCCAGTCACTCTGAAGTCCAGTAGCCTCCAGCATGGAGGCATTTTCAGCTGCTTCAGGGGGATTTGACAAAGATTTCCTGCCTCTTATTAAATTATAATCTCCCTTCTACCTTTCGATCTTTCTCTCCATTTCGGATAGTTATGTAGGCCTCCCTCTCTATTGTTCCTGCCAACTGATGTGTTTGTATGTGTGTAGGCATTCCGGCCGCCAGCAGAAGGAGTGTGTGAGATGATTGGCGGGGCATGCATCTGAAGTGGGTCAGCAGGAAGATCAAGAGCCAAAGCTTTTACGTCCGGCTCCCTTTCATTTCTCTCGTCCATCTCCTTGTGTTTCTTCCTTCCTGTCATAAGGATTTCATGATTCTTTCGTGCCTTCTCGCTTCCCCCCCCCGTTCAACCTCATTTACGGTCATGAGCTGCCCACCCCCTTTCTTCTTTGTCTCCCCACTCCTCGACACGAGTTTCCATTTCACTCTGTCACGACGAGCGGTAACCTTTGACAATGTGATCTGTAATAGCTTAGTGTTTTCATGGAGTGTCAGAGTGTGGAATCCTTTGATAGAAACAGACTAGAAGAGGTCTCTTTTGGGCTTTTCCCTCCTGGAGGTTGGCCTCAGCTACATGCAGCTTGGGACTCTTACCAGTCCTGGCACAACAGATTGGAACAATTGATGGATTCCTGGTTTACCCCCCTTTCAGCACCCAAAACATTTCATACCTTCACAGTACTGAATCTTCAATAGAGCCATGCACTCCTTCTCCACGTGAGCTTTCCTTTTGTCTCTTCTTCTGGCAGCTGCAAAGCCACCCACCCAGTAAAGGGAACTAGGTAATAGCTTGGAGTCATGGCATAGAGATGTGAGACGTAACTCAAACCCAAATCAACCTAGTATACATTTTCCTGCATCCAGTTCCTGGTCTTACACGACACCTACCTACTGTATATCCATCCCATAGTGAGTGGTATTTAGGCCTAAGGTCGGGGTAAATGTTTTCAGGTGGGTTTGTATGAATGCAAATTATTTCTATGGTTTAACATGTGAACACGATTGGTGTCAAAATATCTTCTATAACTGCTTTTAAAGCTGCTTTTCCATTAGGAGTCACTGGACTGCGCTAGAATCAGTTTCACTTCCTGTTGTCCTTGATGTCCCCGCCTTCGCTCCTTTCTTCCATCTGCTCTTTTCTCCTTATGTTTAATTAAGAATAACAGACAGTGGAGTATAATGTCAGTACTAGTGGAATTACAGGGGGGGAAGAGGGTAGCCTTGCTGGTCAGGTCTTGGCAGCAAACAATCAAAGTATTCACACCAGCAATGAGTGGTGCAGAGAGCTGGAGGCTTAAGGAGGAGAGAATATGGAGGAATCAGAGAGGAGGAGGAGGAGGAGGAGGGGGAGGAAAGAGCTGGGGTTGCCAGTCCAGACATAGTGATCATTCTGATTTACAGGAGATTATGTTACCAGAGGTCCTTAAATTTTCCCCCTGTGCAGGTGAGGTCATCTCCTCGCCTCCCTGCATGGTTGCTTCAGTGCATAAATCTTAATGTTTGTTTTAATTTTCTTTGTTGTTTTTTTCTTACAATGGCCGGTAATGTCGGTGTTTTCTAGCATGGACGAGTGCTTACGGGAGAAACACAGAGCAGATTCCCCTTTGTAAGATTATTATTTTTTACTCTTTCCTCTCAATTACCTAATCAAGCACTCATATTGGGTTGAGGTGCACCAACTGGTCAGAAATGTACAGCTGTGTCTGTCTACCTGGTGTCTCTCCCCATACTGCACATACTGCAACTGGTTTCGTGATGGCTCAGATGTTAATCTGGACCACTTGCGTAATTTCAATACGTATGAAGCAGTCACGGTCAATCTAATTTAATGAGTCATTGTTATTGACCCGTGTCGGACCTCACACATGTGCACATGTACAGTATATACACACATGGCGACTGTACGTGCGTGAGGTCCTGTGGGTTAATAACAGGGACGGATGAAATTAGCCTCAGCCCGACTGCTTCACCCTTTGTCCTTGAATACACAAACACGCAATGTCATATGCACAATCCATCTCCCTCTCCGGGCTCACCATTAGCACATCTGCTTCTGTACTCAGTCAAGTGCCCAGAGTATTAAATAGCTTCCACTGAATTAAGTCATCAAGAAATGAAAACCCTCCATCTGACCTCTTTACTCACACAGTCGTATTTCTTGCCACCTATATCCTGCACCTTATTGGACTTTATTACTTCACTTTCCGCTTAAACATGTCCCTCATCTCCCGTCAGTGCTTTTAACTCCTTTCTTTTACCCTCAGTGATATTAGGAAAACACAGTCCTTTCTTTTGTCTCTTATGTGTTTTATGTAATGAAAGGATTTGTCTTTATTCAGCCACAAAGCAGTCGCGAGTTAAGGTACTGATATTGGGCGTAAAGACACAGCTCTCATGTTCAACTTCACTATAAATGTGTCAGGTTAATGTGGCATGTTGTAGACAGTGGGAACGTAGAAACGCATGTTTATATCCGAAAAATTAGCCCTTGTCCCATGTTCTGTTTGCTGTTTTTCATTATGTGATACTTTGTAAAAGATCAGAGTGATAGATTGGAAATCAATCAGTTTCAGTACTCAACAATTAAAACTTACTACCTAAATGTACTCATGTAAGGTTTGTTTTTTTTAGTATTTGTTGGTGTTTCGCGGCGGTTTGCCTTCATAAAGTTGCATTACTGCCTTCGTCTGGTTTTAACCAACCATTACATCTGAACCCATCTCTTTTAAAGGTCTAAACAGTGCGGGGTCTGTACATCACAAAGACGTTTACTGTTCACTCGTACATTTGTAGTCACGTCAGTGTGAATCGGTTATACAGCAGAAATAAGATATAAAATATAACCTAGGCGTACGTCACGTCTGGCGATTTCGTGGAAACACTCACACGAGAACACGGGAGCTTTTATTTTGGCAGTGCAAAAGGGGGCAACTTTTTCCTTGAGCAGCAACCAAACAAAACCTTTTATATACTGAATAAACAGGTGTTGTCATGTATGCATTAGGTTTGTGGCAACACTTACGCACGCACAACGGCAATACTGTTTACCCAGTGCTCATAACACAGGGTGCATTCAAAACCAGCGCAAATGATGACGACTGCTTAAATTATTACACGGCGAGCTGAAAGGCGCAATGGCCCAAGTGCCAGATTGGTCGAAGGAGAAAATGACCTCATTCAAAAACTTGTGATTCTCTAAAAATAACACACACACATACTCTTGTCTTTCTCTGGATTTAAACCAAAATTCGTCCTCCTCATAACACAACAAGAGCTGTATGGTCCCACATTGCCTAACTGCTCTGCTTTCCTTTCTCCCTCTTCTGTCTGTCCTTCCCCTTACCCTCTCATGTATAGAACAAGGCGTATACTCACAGTCAATGGTCAATGGAGCTCTGTGCTGCTTGGAAGTGATGCATCAGTATTTGGGCCTGTTTGTGTATGTTGAAAGAGTTTCCCTGATGTCTGCAGGTGCATGTCTCGCTGGAAATCTGTAAAATCGATTACTCATACGTCTAGACTACAGATTAAATAATAAACTACAGATGTATAAACTGATTTCACTTTTAAGTGCGCTCTTTCTTCCCATGCACTACCGGGAATTCATGCTCGGTTCCAGCCCTTGCCTGCTGAATTTACAAGAGGAGAGTTTGGTAAAAGGAGATGGTTGTGGTTGAATAATGGCCGACCACTCATGGGATCACAGTTGCAATTATGGAAGGTTATGGTCATGGTTGTGGCAAAGGTTTTTGAGGATTGCATGAGTCAGCTTAAAATATGTGGTTTGGATTTAAGTGCAGGTCTTTGCAAAAACCTGTGGTTGTCACCAAACTATGATGTAGCATCAGCACATAATATTCAGGTGGTGATTCCTTTCACTCAGCTCAGACATTCACCACAGAAACAGCCACTTCCTCGTCCCTGCCTTGACACTGAATCCTCACACTTTGTACCTACAGTCTCTTTGCGGCATGTGGTGGTTTAGGGCATGCTTGGCGTGGGAATTTAGCACCTTCAACCTCACCTCCTCAACGCTGCTGATTGCATTAGAGGGGAGACAGATCTGTCAGGGAAGTGTGTGCTTGGCCTGGGCAAAGTTGCAGTGTCCATGTCTCGTCTATCTGTCTTTAGTGTTGGTGCAGCTCAGTATGACTTTGGAGGCTCTTGACCCGAAACCTTCTCATCAAGTTTGGTTTAGCACGTGGTTTGGAGACAGATCTGTGAAGTGTGTACATATGTGTGTGTGGATGTCTGTCTCAGTTTTGCGTACTTGCCAACATATATCTTGTGTGTTGATATGGGTATGGATGGATAAGTGAACAGGCTGACATCAAGCATATACCTAGGAGCACAAAGACTGCAGAGGCCCCTTTAATATTTTTGTGCAGACCAATACCAGTCCAACTTGGTACTTCGTTCTTCATATTGCAGCAACACACAGTTAAAGCCATGCACAGCTTCTATTTGAGCTCCCTTGTAAACAAAACGCTTCTCGTCAGGTTCAATGTTGAGTGCAATTCGCCCTCCAAAGTGTCACAGAAAGAGTTACACAACAGACAAACACAAAATAACTTAAAAGAGCCAAAAAAAAAGGGGGAAACAAACAACTATTCAAAGTGCAGATACTACTCCAAAGAGATACAAAGGCCTCTACAAAGATGATAGTAACTGCAAATTGAAGCATGATTACTACAAACAGACACAAAAAAAAAACATGTTTTTTTCCTTACTAATGTTTTGTCTGCGTGTCCTTTTACATGACTTTAACCAGAGGCCCACTTTCCCATCGTCTGCCTGTGGATGTGGATATCACACGTAACATTCAGTAATTTGACAGCTGTCTGGAAGCACACACAAAGTGCCGACTATAGGAATGCACCGATGGAGCTGGCGCTGCCCCCTTTACACAAGGTTCACAGTCTCGGTTATTTCCTCATTAATGCTACGTTTTTCTGTTTCTTTCTTTGTGAATTTTTGGATCCATTACTTTAATGTGTGCAGTGATTTCATTTCGCAGTAAAATCTGTTTCATATAAAGTGTCACTCGGCCTGCCAGACGAGGCTTTTCGGCTGTAACTTTGGATGCAGCTCATGTTTAATGACCAAAGGAGACTTTGATTCACTATTAGCTCCTCTCTCGTCATAAAAAAAACCCCCAGGTTTTGCTGTTGTTTGTTTGTGGGGATTTTACGTAAAAAAGTTGGGGAGTCAACAATTGGAGTGTTTTTGTATGTTCACAATCAATTGTCAGACTCTGTTTCGTCCTCATGCGTACTGAGCCTGCATGTTCTGTTTCACGAGTGTTTTGGTCCAGTGGTCCATGGTGACCAGCCAGAGGATTTTTTTTAAACGATTTTTTCTTGACAACATTTGCAGAGCTTTTTGATTAAAAAGACATTTGATGAACAGATTGTGAATGTGCCCGTCTGTGCCTGATCCCTGCTCATGCAAAGCTTTTGTGTTTTAATGTTTGTTGCTGTCGTCGTTTGGAGACTTTGTCGCCTGTAGAATGGTGGGCATCTCGAGCAGCCTGTTAAATCACATCTGCCCCAAAACCACAGACCCCCACACCAGACAAGCCTCCTTGCCAACCAGCCAGCAAGACGGCCAATAACCAAATACTACTGGTCTCTCTTGTCCCCGGGTTTATTTCCTCGAATACATTGGTCTTTGCTTTCTTAATTATTTAAGCTCTGGTAGGCAAATTGTCACGTTTGATTCATTGTGGCAAAGGCTTCAGCAACACACAGTAACATAAACAAGCATAAACTGATGCCGCAGACACATGCACTTATGACTAATTACAAAATTGAATACCTCAGAATCCCTGAGAAACACTCTGGTAAACGGTTGTAAATCTACAGATCAGCGATCGCAGACTCCTGTAAGAGCAAAGCCTTAAAACAGGCCTGGTGTAAGCACACATGGTGGCAATGAGCACACCTTTTTTTTTTTGTAAGTGCGTACATGTGATCTGTCTGCTCTGAAACACCCAGTTTACCCCCGATCCCTGCTTCCAATTAACTGCAGTGTGTAATTTGATGTCATTTTCAAATTAGAAATTGTCAGATCATTTTCAAATTAGAAACTGTCAACCCATGTTTGTTTAACTCCTGGGCCTCAGAATAAACATTGTGTGTGTGTGTGTGTGGGTGTGTGTGTTCTTTTATTTGCGGCTTTATGAGGACCAAAAGTCATATAAACTATATGGATTGAGGACATTTTGGCAAACGGAAGACATTTTGGCTGGTCCTCACATCTTTAAAGGGCTTTTTGGGGGTTAAGACCTGGTTTTATGTTCGGGTTAGGGTTAGGCATTTACTTAAGATGAGGGTAAGGGGCTAGGGAATGCATTATGTCTATGAGTTTCCTCACTATGAATGAATGCGTGTGTGTATGTGTGTCTCTCTCTTTCTCTCTCACACACATACACATACACCAAAGACAGATAAATATTACAGCAGGCGAAATCAAGGATACAAATTAGAGTTTTACGTGACAGAGTGACAAAGAATGTTTGTTTTTGTGTTGCAAAATGTAAATTATCCCAATTGTATTGTTCAGCCCTGTAGACAAGGCCTAATAATCTACAATATGTTGATTAATTCACGAAATTCCTGAGAGGTTATGGAAAAAAAACATGCAGTATACACTTTTCACATTTCTGCACCATTTCCCACAACCTAGGAGAGATTCCGTACAGAATATACAGAGTATTTTTTGGCAATAACAACTCCTGACAAGTCATCAGTCCAGAGAGAGCTGACACAAACAAAACAGCTCTGAGTAGAGTTGGAGTGGATTTTCTTTTCCCATTTTCACACATCATTTCACAAGTTGAAGTCAGTGCTGGACTCTTACAGTTGCTGTAAGATTCCCCCCGATGGTTTTCTATTTGCACCTGACCACAGTTGTAAAAATATTTAGCCATGTGACGGTTTCTTCCTCAGGTAAATTAAAGTCAACAGATTTGTCCGTCACAGTTTCTCAGTGGTCATCTTGACCAAACACTGACCCAGCCAAGTACTTACCATGTCCTGTACCTGTGCACCAACTGACTGCAGCCACACACACATGAGAAAACCACATGTAAGACTTAAAGGCCACACAGGTGTGAAGTGGCTGGTACTGCTGCCTCATGGTTCAAATTAAGAGCTTTTCCATAAATGTGTGCTATTGTATGGTCACTCATTAGGGGCAGTAAAGCATAAAGCACTGTAGGTGATAATCTCTCTGACTTCCTCTTGCCCTCGTTTTTGTTTCCTCCAGTTCTTTGTGTTTGACACCTGAAGCCTGGGAAGCTGGCGACCATGCTGTTGACTTCTGCTTTTGTTCTACTGATGCTGGGAGGGCGTGCTCTCGCTGGAGGATATCCCCCCATACCACACATGAAGTACATGCAACCCATGATGAAAGGGCCTGTTGGACCCCCGTTTCGAGAGGGCAAGGGTCATTATGTTGGTAAGTAATCCCTGTGGGTGTCATAGCTATGTCTCTTTTTCTTCACATTATTGAACTTGACATCTTTGCACTTACACTGACGGGTGAGATTGAAAGATATAATGCGTAGCATTTCGGCATATCTCAAAATTCCCAGGCTAATATTAAACATTACGTTGAGCAGGGTTCTTATGTTAGCCAGAAAGTTTCCAACAATTACTCTTCCAGGTCATGGACCGTTTCATTTTGGTCATGTTTTAATGACGTTTCTCTGCTATAACTTCCAGAGCAAACCCCCCCTATGAAACATTATCGTGAGTGACCTCCATTTTTGGTACCCTTCCCTTGGGGTACCAGAGTAAAATTGTACGATGCGGTCCGGATGGAGCTAGGCCAGCTCCACCCACATCAGTCAGCTGATTGGGCAACAGAAAAAAACTTAACTCCTTTGCGACTGGCGTTTCTTCAACGCCCGCAGTCTATTCTCATACAAACCATTTTCTGTTGAGACAAACAAGCAGGAAAAAAACAAGCTGTTGTCTGTTATGTCGTTGTCGTCACACCGGTACGACATCACGCTATGTATCACCCTGCCGACCAAGTAAAGGTACTGCTCTCAGTCGAAACGCAAGCCTGACCCACGACTTTAACTTTCCAAACCGAACCGTACCATGCCGTAGCACATTGTACTGGATCACGCTGCCGAAGCGCTTTGTGTTTCACCGTGATTCTGTGTCTCTCTAATGTGAATTCATGCATTCACACAATTTGTGTTCCCAAAATAGTGCTTGAATTGACCTGGAATAGAAGTATAGATTTCTATAGATTCAACGTGTTGTTACAAGATAAAGATATAATAGCCATGTTATATATCAAGCGAGTCTCAAATCAGCAAAAAGTGCACACTATTTATTTAAATTTGACTCAAACTACAATATATATGAATTCTATGGAGTGTGTTTTTTGGTATCAGAGCAATAACAATTATTATGTTTTAATGTGAAATACTATATTTAAATCCGTCAAAGAAACATTTATGTTCGTCTTTGATCATTTCCCCATCCTTCAATTTTAAGTAGGATTGCAAAAAGTAGAGACACTATTTTGACTTGAATGAGTGAAATGCATACTTCATGTGCCTTATATGATCTATGCTATTACTGCCACCCAGTGGTCAAATATCCACATTGCAACACAGTTGAACTAAACACATGCTGAATCCCTTTGTCGGAGGCCAAAATGTATAGTATATTAGTCATGTGTGATAATAGGATTTGTTTTGAATTGATTCAGTGAAATCCTACACTTGCCTTTTGTGTCGTTTCACAAATTAGATTAACTAATAGATAGACATTAGTATTTTATGGTCAGTGTGACCATGATTACAAACCACTGAGGATAGTGTAATGTCTGTCCTACATCCCGAATCATTCAGGTCGTGGTATTTCAGCTTAGGACATTTTAATTCTCTGGCAAAATGCTTTCATGAATTTCAAGTGATTAAATATGTCACATGTTTCATAAAAAGAAAAAAGAAAAAAGGTGAGAGATGATGTGATGAGTGGTAACTCCCAGGGCTCATTTCTAAATATTAACAAGAACTTTATTTGTAAAGTTAGGAGGGCTGGACAATTTTTGGAAAAATATCTAATGATGATTTGATGTGCAATATATGTTTACAGTAATACATTTAAAGATATGATGGTGCATTACCACATTAAACCATCAAAAATATATATATCATTTAAAACAAGTTGCTAATTGTGTCGTTTCAAATTTCAATTTTAAAACAATTAATTCCTTAGCCCTAGAATAAAGTTACAATTTCAAGCTCAACTTCTTTTCAAATTCTTGATTGATTTCAACAAACAAACATTACTTAGTCTGTAATAAGCATATTCTAAAACTCATACTTGAAAACCCAAAAAAATAAAGAAGCCTTCACAGTTTATGTGATAAATTAAGGTGCACAAGAACTCCTTGTTTTTGTTGGACGTGGTGTTGCATATGGTTTGACCACAAGGTGGCGTACTTACTTACACAGAGAGACAGACACTGTTTACTCCATGTTTAGGTGAAACCTAAAATGGACACACAACCTGAAGTGAATGAAAGAAAGAAAGAGTTTTAAAACTGAAAGTCAGTCTGTAGGTAAAATTGTGAGCATTAAAACGATGCACAGTTTCTGTGGCCCATTCATTGTTAAGCCTGCTACTTTATTAAACTGTAACTAAGTGTGTGCATCGCTTCACAAACTCTCCATGATATATTTTTATTTTTATGACTTTAGACTACATGATGCAGGCTGATAGGGACATCTCACACAGTACATGACCACTACAAGACTGCATGTCTCTGTATTGCCACTAGGGGGAAGTATTGACGAATGTGTGTAATGGGATTTTATTTTTCAATTTTAATTTCCTTGCAAGCTGGTTAAGATAAGAATAAGACAATAAATAGGGCAATATTCTGGAGTTGTATAGTTCACCTTTATGTGTGGTAAAGGCTGGGCAAAGCCATGGTTGTTCTTAATGAACAGAATAAAAGATGAGCTGTCCTTGGCCCGTGTGACTCACCTTGAAGAATAACATTCAGGCACAGTGTTGCTGAGATAACGTAGTGGAACAAGTAAGAAGAAATTGGCTGTGGTTTATTGTTGTGGTTCTGCAGACCAGGCTTATGATTCTCTCCGGCTCTGCTACGCTTTGCTGGGAACGAATAATGAGAGAATAATGCCAGTTTATGATGCATACTTTTTTTTCAGTCGAGAGTTTTCTGTCTGTTAGTTACACAAACAAGACTATTGCGTTTTACATGCACTCTCAAGCCCAACAAGAGTTAGTCGGTTGGAAAACATAAACATTAACTCCTGTCCGGTTGTACAGTTAAACAAAAACAGTTTAACTCAGAAACATGTAGAAATATGAATCCATTGTGTCACTCTGTGCTCAGATTGCCACATCCTTGCCAACAAAATTATGAATAAATGACCTGCTCAAAAAAGAAAGGTTTTATGGATTTGATGGAAAAGCTGAAACGGCCACCAAATGATAGAAGTGAAATCCTGACAACTCCCAACAGATTAGATTCCCTGTTTAATCCTGATATGATGTCAGTTATCTAATGTGTCACATGTTTTTTCTCCCATTTCATCTGCCCCTACAAAGTTGTTGTCCCTTTACAATAGACATGTACAGACCACCTAAAGGTATGTTACAACATGTAGAGAAGTGACATTTTCATCATTTTGGTGGTACAGTTTATCGACATATTGTACACAAACAGAGCTAGTTTAGCAGCAGTCCTCCGCCCTCCGTCTCGCTCTTCCTCTTTATCAGCAGCACATGCAGCCGCACAGCAGTGAGGAGTCTCTCTACTTCATTTCCTCGTCTTTAGGAATTTTAGATAAAGTGTCAGAGCTAATCTGGGTGTTTTTACATCCAGGTAAGACAAAGACATCTCGGCTGTCTCGCCAAACAAAGGCAGTAGTGTAGGAGCAGGTTCAGGGAGTCACAAGGGAACGGGAGAACACAGTTAAAGGAGAGTTTTTATATCGACAGCATGTTTGAGGAGGAGTTGAGCTAACTATGGCTCCCGTGTGTCATGAAGCCATATTTTTAGACATGCATAAAGGTGTTTGAATAGACTACTGGAGAGAAGCTATTTTCAATTATAACATAATTCTTTACTCTTTCACTTGTCTTCAGCCACTATTTTCTAACATATATAATGTGTAAAGACAAGAAATGCAGAATTTGCTTTCCAAGATCTTTAAAGCTATCTTATGTAGACAATCTGACAGACTCAAATACAACTGTGGACAACAACCAAATCCTACTTTTAAGGAGTGTGAAGTCGATAGTGTTTATTTAAAAGATAATAATCTGTTGATAATTTACATAAAGCAATTCATGAAGTTAAAAGTAAGACAGTACATTTCTTTTGATATTTTATTTATATTTAGTGTTTGTGTATTAAAGGACTGTGTTTCCCATAATGCTTTGCAGCTAACGCACAGACCAGGCTTAGGGCTAACCCATTCATCAACAAGCTAGCACTTAGCAGAGAAGCTATCTTCATTCCCACAATTAAGTTGTAAAACTCAGTTTTAACGAGTTCCTTGATCCAAACAGTGGTGGTCATGATTCAAAAAGTATTTGAGCTTAAATAATTGATATAATACAAAGTGCTACCCCACGCTGGTGTCCATAAACTGTTGAACTTGTTGTGGTTGTTAAGTGGTTTTAAAGGCAACAGCACAGTTAATTATCTTTTCATCATAGAAAATATCAGTTGTGTCTTCATGAGCATTTCCCCAACAGTACTTAGATGGGGATAGATGTCTTAGTACAGTGTGGCATTTTAGACCACAAGTGTAAGGGACCATGAGTCATTTGACATTCTCTGTGCCCCCAATGAACAATCCTCTCGGTGAACCCAGAAAACACACTGAGCAAAAAGGCATTTATTATTTCACCACAGGAATCTCTGAAAACAACACCCTTCCTATTATATTCGTCACAAACATACGTACATCTCACTTTAACTATGTCACAGTAAGTTGATTTAGTCCATATGGTCTAGAAATATATCTAAAAAGCATTTATTAACAAATTAAGTCATTATATTCTTTACAATTTAAGATACATGTGACAAGACAGATACAGTGTATTTAAACTCAAATAGACCTGCATGCCAGTAGACTCGATCAAGTCATTAAACTTCACAACATGTGTTAAGATTTAATCAGCACAAATACCTAACTCCACATTTTACATAACTCAGAGTATGCTTTTGTCCCAGTTTTGAAAGAACCTGTGTAACCAAATATCTATGAAACAATGAGACACAGGCTGTTTATTACAACTATTTACTACTCCACCCTTGCCATATGTGGGCTTTTGGTGTCTATGACCACATTGTGGAATGAGCAGATGATGGTCAAGATCTTACTGTCTCTTAATTTTGCATATTCAAGTCAAGGCCACGCAAAAGTATGACTTGCTATTCCTTTCATGTGGACCCTACCACATGTTGCATTTGTAGTTTTTTTTGTCTCACATTATGAGAATAATCATCCAGTGTCCCCATAAGGAGACGCCTTAACCACACAGACAGTGATGTAGCATTTAAATGAACTGGCAGCCAGTCATGATGTCACCCATAAGAATCTGAACTCCCATTTTGAAGCCTCCAGAATAACCATGTTGTTTCAACGGGAAGTTCAGAGGTGTCACCTACAACCAGTCTCCAGTTGAATGATACCAACTGTCTATCACACTGGTGTCCACTCATAGGTGCTGTATTTATCATCTATTTTCCTCAAAATGTGAACTGAATTGACATCATATGCTATCAAAGAAGACCTAAAACTAGATATTGAGGCCATCTCTGCAAACCATTACAATTTATCAGGAATGTTTACTGACATTATAAATCAGTGAGTAGTACATTTAGACTTACATTCAAATTGACAGTAGAGTCGCCAACAGAATAATACATCTTCCAATATCCTTCCAAAGACATTTTTGTCAAACATCCAGACTCTGTAGATCCCATGGACTTCTCATTCAAGCTGTGTAGATTTGGTTAATTGAGTGTGTGAACCAATTAAACACTCACCACTAGGCATGATGTGATACTCGCCCCATCCCTGAGGGGAAAGCATCACATGCAAGTTGTAAGATCAGTGTCAAGGCACAAATATAAATGGCATAATTAGTCAGTAACATGTCCAAATTACTTTGGAGTACCAGTTGCTGCAGTGTGCAGCTATAGGTTTCCTCTTCATAGGTTATTTCCTTTTTATATCTTACTAGTGACAATTATGTCACTGACGTAGAATCCATAACTTGATTATTGTATCCTGAAAGAGATGTGAGACAGGATCTTTCTCAAAGGTAGTCTGCAGTACCTGTGAGAGGCCTTATTTCTTGCAATTGGTAGCAGCTCTCGTGATCCCTCAAAAACAACAGAATACTACTACTACTACTACTAATAATAATAATAATAATAATAATAATTCATCCATCCATTCATTCATCTTCTACCACTTTATCCTCTTCATGGTACTTAGTACAACTGTTTTCTGTGTAGTTTTATTTTAAAAACATTATATTCTTACATTAAATATACCATCTTCTCATTTTGTAGATATGCCACCCATGATGGAAGTAAAGGGGGAACCAGGCCCCCAAGGAAAACCTGGACCAAGAGGCCCTCCTGGTCCACCAGGATCTCAAGGGAAACCTGGAATTGGAAAGCCAGGTCTCAATGGCCAGACAGGCCCCCAGGGGCCTCCAGGTTTTCCAGGTATTGGTAAGCCTGGACTTCCAGGTCTTCCAGGAAAAATTGGGCCAAAGGGGATGCCAGGGTTTACTGGTGAGGTTGGTCCTCGTGGAGAACCAGGCCCTAGAGGTCCTTCAGGGCAGCCTGGCCTTCCTGGCCCAGCTGGTCTTTCTCTGAATGGAAAACCTGGACTTCCAGGCATCAGAGGCCCTGCTGGGACTCGGGGAGAACCAGGAATAAAAGGTGCTCCTGGCCCAGTGGGTGAGCATGGGGCTAAAGGCGAAAATGGAAATGGTAAGCCCGGGCTTCCTGGTATAAGGGGTCCTCCTGGGCTGAAAGGCAGTAGTGGACCAACTGGTCTTCCAGGCATAGGAAAACCAGGTCCAAAAGGTTTGCCTGGACTGCCTGGTCTTAAAGGTGATTACGGACTCCCAGGAGATCGTGGGGAACCTGGAGAGGCTGGAGCCCCAGGTCAACAAGGTCTTCCAGGACCAGTTGGGGTAGGGAAACCTGGACTAGATGGACTGCCAGGAGGACCAGGTCTATTAGGACAAAAAGGTGAGTCAGGAGCAAGGGGTCCTCCTGGATTTCCTGGGGCCCCTGGTTATGGAAAACCTGGTCTGAATGGGCCAAAGGGAGACAAGGGCCATGCTGGGTTGCCTGGTCTGCCAGGAGACAAAGGAGAACAAGGAATGGGGGGCCCAACTGGGGATTCAGGTCTTGATGGAGTGCCAGGACCACCAGGACTTCAAGGTCCAATGGGACTGCCAGGAAAACATGGGATGCCAGGGCTGAAGGGAGAGATTGGGCCACAGGGCCCTCCGGGACTGCCTGGCCTCAGAGGTGACCAAGGCATCAGTGGACCCCCTGGTAAACCTGGTATTGGTGGGGAAAAAGGATTTCCTGGGCTGAATGGTCCAAGTGGAAAACCTGGACCAAAGGGTGAAGCAGGGCATATTGGCCTACCTGGAATTCCAGGGCTGATGGGGGGTTCAGGGCCTAAAGGTGAAGCAGGGTTTATTGGGCCTCCAGGTCCTAGAGGCCAGTCAGGCATTCCTGGTCTTCAGGGGCCCATGGGTCCCATGGGGCCACAGGGTGCTCCTGGAACAAAGGGTGAATCTGGACTTCCGGGGCCTCCAGGAATGGGGAAGTTTGGAGAAAGAGGAGCTATAGGTCCCCAAGGTCCACCAGGGAAGCCAGGCCCTGGTGGGCTTAATGGGACCCCTGGCTCCCCTGGACCTCCTGGACCCCCTGGTCCTCCAGGAAACGGCCAGACAGTTGTTGCAGGACCAACAGGTTCAGACTTGGAAGGGGATGAAATACCAAGGGACAGAAAAGGGTCAGCATTCAGTCAGGTCCCACTCTCCGCTTCTGTAGCACCAGCCTTCACAGCCATCCTTACAACACCATTCCCTCCCTCTGGCATGCCAATCAAATTTGACAGGACCCTATATAATGGGCAAAATGCATACAGCCCAGCTACTGGCATGTTTACTGCGCCTTTATCTGGTGTTTACTACTTTGCGTACCACATGCATGTAAAGGGAACTAGCCTGTGGGTGGCACTATACAAGAACAATGTACCAGCCACTTACACATATGATGAATACAAGAAAGGCTACATGGACCAAGCATCTGGTAGTGCTGTCTTAGACCTGAAGGAGGGTGATCAGGTATGGGTCCAAATGCCCTCGGATCAGGCAAACGGCCTCTATTCTACCGAGTACATCCACTCCTCCTTTTCAGGGTTTCTGCTTTGTCCCACATAACCTTGTCCTTTCCTTCAAATATGTTCCTATATTGGCACCTCAGAGCAGCCCTAAACCTCCAACACCTGCAGCCATAATAGAAACAAAACCCATACAATTCTTTTAATATTTCAATGTCAACTACAGTGAAAGAGAAAACAAACTTTGTGAATGATGTGGAAAGTTTTTTGTTTTTTTTAAAGCACAGGGTGGAATTTCATACTGTGTTCTCTGTTTTAGTGTCCTTCAAAATGTGTGTTTTGGGTTGTATTTTTTGTCTGTGTGTTGTTGTTTTTTTTGCCAATATTATTATAATTATTATACTGTCATAATTTTATTGCTATTTGGTCCTTGTCCTTATTTGTCATTGTTTATTGGATTCAGACGATTAAGTGCCTTACATTGTCATTTGATAGTAAGAGGCCTTCCCATGTAACTGCACATCCTGCCCAAATGCTCTGACATCATAAGGATGACATCACCAAACCCTGGGAGGTGATTGGTTCCCCTGGCTGCAGTTACTTTCCCCTTGTCCTTTCATTGAAAACAATAATACTGACATTAACAGCATCAATACAGCATATAAAGTACAGATGAACAATAGTAAAGAATGGCATTAGTGCTGTAATACCAATTATTTTTCTTTTTATATTTTCTTTGAAAACTTTTAATAGGATTCTTTGTTTTAGCGTGAGACTTATACTGTATACATATTGACATTTCGTTGGTATAAGCATCAGTTGGGTGCTTATTTGTCTGCATTGAATTTAGTAGCTGATCATTTAATGACGGGTCTTTGTCTCTCTTATAATTTACCGAACCAGAAATGTAATCGGCAAGAATTACAAACCAAAAGGATGACAAATAAAGTAGATCCACCTCTTCTATTCAATGCAAGTCTTTGTGACTTGTTGCTGGGCAAATGCAAGCAATTCTGAACCATTTGTTGTCCTAAATAAAAAAATACTTTCTCTTAATTCCATGATGTTGGAAATAGCTGGATTGTTATTTAGCTTAATAGACCATCTGTGGCTGCAAGGACAGGATGTTTCAGAAATGAATAATGTCAAACTACACAGCTGAAAATGAGATTCAGTCTGCATTTACTCTATAAATAAAGGGACTTGACTGAAGCCCACAGGTTGTGAAATACAGGTTATGTAACATGTAACAAATCCCTGCCAGATTTCTAGTGGAGGTGGTAGGCCAGAGGTGAGAGCTATGTATTTACTCATTTCTGTTTGAAAGTCATTAACAATACATGCTGTATGTGTGTGTGTTTGTTTGTGTTCTGGTAGGTTTACCTTTCTTTCTGTCACTGTGTAAATATGTGTGTGCGTGTGTGTGTGTGTGTGTGTGTAGTGGTGTCACATTATGCCCTTGGCATTCAGGTCATGAACACTTCAACAAAGATAATAATAAACTTGAATGAAGTGACAAAATGTTAGGAAGCGCTTACAGCCCGGTTAATGTTCCACAAGAAACCCTAACTTTTTAAATGTTTTAGATTCCTTTTGGGGTTTTAAGACAATTCCACACACTCTTATGGTGCCTTGCAAAGTAAGGGAACAGGTAATGAATGTAATGATAGATTATGGCAGACAGACGAAAAACTGGACTTAAATTGATATAATGAGAGGAGACGATAGCATTTCTGGATAACACTGAATAGGCATATTGCTCCTATGAGAGGCATAATGGTGTGCAATAATTCTGTGTGCAACAAAGTCGTGTGCAACAAAGTCGTGAAGAAAAACAGGCAATTAGGGATGTGTGCCAGATCTTTATTTAAAAGTCACAGTTAAATAAGACAGGAGATAAAGAGAGGGGGGAACATTGCTGTGATGAAAAGCCAGTGCTTTATTATGATGCCAAATCTGTGCCTTCACCTGCTCAGCTCAGATATGAATCCAGTCAACTTGTGCCACCCAAACACGACCATTACACAAAATTATGACTACCTTACACCCCCAATGGAGGAATGTCAATATACAGGAGGAGTGTGCCAACATGAGCTTTGCAATCAGAGAGAATGTCTACCGTTTGATTTTCAGTAGTTTCCCCAAACCATGCTGTGTCACTATACATAAATCAGTTGTAGGAGGCCAAATCAGTATTTTATCTATGTGTAATGCAAACAGTGCACTTGCTTTTGCCCTTTCTGTCTGATAACATGAACACACCTACAACTGCTATGTATCATTATTGTTATGTAGGTCTACAAGACAGTCCAAGGCTCGTTATGTACTGTATTTTGCCTTTTTTTTTGTCACCTTCTTTTTTTGAACTTTTGACATGGTGATGTGAGTTACGTGTGGCTTTCACTCGCTGTCCTTTTGTTTTCATAGACAATGTCGCTTGCTTGCGGAGTTTGCCCAGTGTGCAAACTATTTAGCAAGTGAAGTGTCAGTAAGATTCATGTACCGTCTCAATCACAGAATTGCTTTTATGTTGTTGTTGTTGTTGTTGTTTTTCTTTTCTTTAAAAAAAAATTAACAAACAAAAAAAAGATATTAAAAACAGCCTCGCTTCGGTTCTTAAGGGATATTTGTCTGTTTCAGTTTCAAGTAATACAAACGGTCATTCCCATTTGCACATGAAATTAATGAAGATGTATTTATACATTTATGATAATTTAATAGGGATGCCAAAACCGACCACCGAAGCCGAGTAACGCATAAATGGTATTTAACAGCATTGATGAGTTAAGAGCATTTACTTTTTTGTAGTTAGCATTCTAGTGTTGTTTGTGAAGGATTATTTGTGGACTTTATTTTCTATTTGTGTAATGTACAATGTATCACCGTATAGAATTTTTGTCATAAAAGGCTATTGCGTGCACTCTATTTAATTGAAAATGTTTGTCTGCTTACACAAAATCTACAGTACTTGATTGTATTGATATCACATCAATAAAACCTTTTCTTGTACGTTGGTGTCAGGCTCTCATTTCTGTCTACAACAACTACATGTGGAACATGGACCATAAAAGTCACCACAAAATGATGTTCATCGTAGTGGGATTAGTTGTATCAGTAGATATAGACAGATGTAGACATTCATTTCTATTTTCCTCAGGAAAGGTTCCACATGTGATGTAGCAATATGTTGCAGGGAAATGGAACAGACACTAGAGGGAGATATTCATTAATTGATTGTCTACTGCTTTATCCTCCACATGACGGTTGTGGGTGACATTCACACCTACAGGCGATATAACCTCTGCACTATGGGAGGAAATCGGACTACCTGGAGAAAACCCACGTACGCACACACGGGGGATAACATGCAAACTCCATGCAGAAAGGCCCTTGTTCAGACTGGGTCATGAACCCGTGTCTTTTTGCTGCAAGGCAACAGCGCAAGCTACTATTCCGCTCTGTGGTCTGGGAGATATTCAATTACAGGAAAAAACTGATTCAGGCATCTCACAGATTCTTGTCTGATCTACCTTGAAGCTCAAAGTAAAGACAGTTTTCTGTTATCAGTTCACACGCTCTGTCACTTGGAATCGCAATTAAATGCAAATATTATCACACAAGTTATCTTAAATTGAAAACATAGACTAAGCACTTCATTAGGAACTAGTTCTAAGCTCCTTTTGCCTTGCGGTGTACTGCAATACGCTGTAAGTGGCATTTGAAGATGGCTTGACTGTTATGATGTACGCTTTTGTTCGTACATTCTTACTTTGCTCTTCTGCCAAGTGACTGGGTAATTGCATAATTACACTGGTAATAGGTGTCCTCAGTTTCACTTTCCTCTCCTATTTGACATGGTTATTTTTGCCTGGATCATCAGGTGCTTACATACTGAAGCTTTGTTGATGTTATGCATCTAAATGGAAAAACCATGTAATCTAATACAAAATGTGTTTGTAGATAGATAGCTAGATAGCTAGATAGATAGATAGATAGATAGATAGCAGCTACACAAATAAAATATAAGTATAAGATATATATCTTGTTGTCTATAATATGATTCCCTCATTTGTCTGTTAGAGTTGCTTGAATTTTGATTGAATTCATTCATTTAATTAAAAATTATGTATGTCACGAAATACGCCACGAGGGCAGGGATGCTGTGTACTTATTTTCTGGAACTGTCGTCACCATGGTGAGCAGTCAGCACGCACCCGGATTCTTCTTACGTCGTATTGACGCCAGTCACTGGATGCTGCGTTCAGGTGCTTGTCGGCAAACTCGGCATCTTGGTTTTAATACTTATGTTACTATGTGTTGACGTGTGTGCGTCTCTTATTATGGAGTGAAACAACACCTGCTTACTTATTGTGTTTTGATGACAAATAAACTTCGCTACGGCAGATTACTTTTTTAATACACATTCATTTTATGCGTCTCCTTTCAGTGTACTCTGTTGACATCTTCTCACACAATGCGTGCGGAACTGAAGACCCTATGCTCCAATCTGTAACTCGCTGCGCATGTTGACAAAAAATACACATAGGAAACAAATAGATATATTGGCTTCTTTTAAATCATTACAAATATAATAAAGGTTGTTTTTAAAAAAAAACACGGCCTATTTTCCGCTGTGGCAATGTGTCGTCAACCTGGGCCCGCCTTGAAAGTCACATTTCCGACGGCGCCCGAGGGTGTCGACAAACCGACGAGGCTCCTCCTCAACAACAGTTCTCCACTTCCGACGAGAAGCTGCCACATTGAAGAGGAACAAAACGACGACCTGACAGCGGTTTCTGCTCTCTCTCCACTTTCTCCGGGATTTCAATGTTCAGCCTGCTCTTTGTAAGTAGCTAATAATTCAGCTAACTTCAATACGGATCTGTAGGAAGTCGTTTCTGTTGCATTCGTACTCAGTAGCAACATCGCATACCCGCCAGAGTTTGACTAAAAGTTGGCTCCGATATTATCGTATGTATTCAATGATCACAATAACTCGGGATAGCTCAAGTGGATTACAGTGGTAATTTGTATGAGTTAACGCTCCAGTTTGTAGCCACGTTAACACTAGCTTCTATAGCAAATCATGCTCAGTGGAGTGAATTTGCTACGTATTGTGTTCAAATTTGAGTTGATACATAATTAATAATAACATTACTCGGGCTTGTTTACTCTGATTCAACGGGTGTTGGTTACCAAATGTTGCTGAGAGTTAAAGAAGCATTGTACGGAGCTGAGCTAGCAAGCTGCTGTTAGCTGTGTTAGCTTGCTACCAGGGCTAAGGCTATTTCCTAGACGGAAAACACAAGATAATATCTAACATGGTCATTTCAAAGTTATACCAATATGTCCCCGTGTGCTTTTATTGTCATTGTGGAAAACTGTATATTAGGTGCCGAATGGCACCATGTTATTGTTCACACTCAACGTCGACAGCAAATTTCATAAAATGATAGCTAAGGATACTCTAGCTGTAGAATGAGCTATGTGTACTTCGGTGAAGGGAGCATTTCTGTTGAACAACATGTAACATTCAACAAACACTTGAGTTAACATTTTAACAGCTGTGCTGGTTAACGTTTATGACAGTGTAATTTCCGCGAGCGATTAAAGTATAACAAGCTTGTTTTCCACTATGTTAAGCTGTGTAACGGAGTGTCCTCGACAGACATCTGTAGCTGTAGGTAGATGGCGACTGAGCGAAGTGTTTTCCGCCCTTTGTGATAAGTCTTGACCCAGACCACGGCTGACCTATTTATTTGTGGCCCATTTACCAAGATAACACCTCGGAAACAAATTAAAGTCCATAACCAGATAATTTCCCGTCTGTCGATTGGCGTGCTGCCTTTGTTGTCCGTTTTTGTTGTTTTGTGATTCGTCAGACTGCTTTCTTTATTGGCAAATAGCCGTCTTGACTTAATTTCTATATGCTTGCATGTAGAAATTTAACTAACACCAGGAATGGGTGGGTCTATAATTCAGCCATGTCTGGCTTCTTAAACCAGAAAGCACACAACCATACAATATAGCCATGTGGGCTGAAGTGAAATGAGGAAATGCAGAAGGGGAGGAAGTACACCAGAGCAGCTGTGACACTAAAGGCCGCAGCACATTCCCATGCCTCTCAGTTTTCAATTTATGACCTTTCAGTGGTTATAGTCTCCTCTCTGGTAGTAAATTTTTAGTGAGTAGTTAATACAAAAGAATATAGTTTAGCACTCCCACTAACACTAGTCTATGTGTCAATGATTGACTGGTGTAACAGGTAAGCTAATTATACATTCCAGCCTGTGAGTCACTGCAAGGTGACCTAAAATCCTAGCATTCTGTTTAGAAGAGGATGCATTTGTGCAGTCACTTATCAAAACAGAGGCAATGGCAATGTGTAGTCGAAGTAAAAGTAGATACTTTTGTTGTAAATATTGAAGTTATTATACAAATCACAAGTATACTGCTTTGGGTAGTGCAAAATGTCTTCCACTTGAGTCTTAATGTTATGTTCACATGTTGTTGTGAAGGAAGGTTTCTTGTACCAGTCACTTGCTTTCTATTATAGTTAATTGACACTCAATGCACTGTACAATCTAGAATTAGCGTTGTTACTCTTCATTAAGCAGCACACCCTTCAGATAAAGACAGGTCCTTACAGTGGGAGGCCACATTCATGACACACCACTAGACTGTTGCCATTATCTGAGTAGTGTCTGTCCACATGTTCTGTTTAATAAGCGTCAGCACACATTAGTTGTTAATAGAAGGCATGAGTGGGTAAAAAATAGTGTAGGTGTGTCAACATTAGTTATTAATATAAGAAATGAATAGGTAAAAAATATTGTAGGTGTGTCTCTCGCTTTGTGTTTGCAATAAGCTATAAAATATATTAGTAATTGTGGTCGATGGTAGTTGTGACAACTTAATATATATTGATTTGCTCTGCATTGGTTAATGTTACAGTTTAAGTGTGATATAATCCATTATATTGTAACTGGGCAATACAGCAGGATGCTTGTTTTTATGTATGTGTATATATATATAATGTGTGTATGTGTATGTATATGTATATGTATATATATATATATATATATATATATATATATATATATATATATATATATATATATATATATATATATATATATACACACACACACACACACACACACACACACACACATATTCCAATCAGCACAAGGGAAGTTCATCTTTAGAAAGCCATGTGACAAGTTGGGAAGTTCTCTGCCTTGGTTACAGTAACTGTGAAAGGTGAGCCCATTTTACAGTAACATGACACCCACTTACTAAGTAAGGTTACTGGGGGAGAGGAACACCCACTGTATGTTGTAGCTTGCTGGCATTAAGCCCATCTAGCCACAGAGTGGCTGTGAATGTTGAAAGGTAGGGTCCCTTCCGCAGAGACTGGCTTAACAGATTTGGCCAGTTTAAAATCCAGTTATGCCCCTGGGTGAGAATGGGACACAAGCTTTGTTTTTATTGTGTGTTAGCTTGCTAAGGTCCCTTGCTTCAAAGCAATCTTGTGTTGCTTTGAAATCACTCCAAATGGGAAGCCAGGATTAGATGCCAACATGTTTTTTTTCTTCTCATTTCAGGCTATGAGGTGAAAATGCATATAATTATGTACTAGTCGCCATGGGCAACTTGTATGTCTCTTCTGCAGCGTGTTGGTTAATGAATCATGTCCTGGTCGGCATGGCGTTCGTTTACTGTTGTTGCCACAGTGCTGGGATAAAGCAAAGGCACAAGCTCTGTGGCACTGACTGTGTCGGACAGATTGATGCTTCTTGTAGATGCTGCTGCAAGGCTGTCTACTGAAACTATAGTAACAGGTAAAATAGGGTTTCTTTTGTTGTTTTCAGCCACCATGTTGAGCTAAAGCTGCTAGTGCCTCTGTTTGATTTTTGCCGAAACATGCTATGTTGTTGTTGTAGTTTCTTTTAGGTGTTTCCAGCTGCTCACCTGATCGGGAAATTGTTTTACTTTTTAAAGCATCTGCACTAGTGCACTCTAGACAAAGCTGGATTATCACACATAAACAAACGTGCTGTGTTTCGCTATTGTCCTGGCATTGTGTTTTGTTGTTGACAGAGCTTGACCTTTCTTTCAGTTCCTTAAAGTAGCTTACTGAATGCTTGAAATGTGTGGGTGCCTCTCAAAACATGACCTCAAACTAATTTATTCATATTCATCCCTATTAGGGGCTAATCTTATATTACAGGTCATATTTTAAGATTTTGATGACGGTGTTTGCTTTGACATGTTAAAAAATTCCTAGATTTGTGTACACGTGCAGGCTTTAAGTCGGACCCTGAACCTGCTCATTGCTGTACCTCCTACTGCTTGGTGAATGTTTAAAGAGAGCACATAGCTTTTCTCTGATCTCTTCTCAAGGAACACCAAAATTCCCACAGGAGCACTTGTTGCTACCACTGAGACAATTGTTGATATGGCAACAGGCATCCCCTGATGCTGCTGTCAGAAGGCCATGTTAGTTTCCAAATGTCAGATGAATTGATGTCGCAGAGGGATTCTGCACCTCTGCAAAAATGTAAAGGGACATTCTCCCGTCTGCTTGAGTGCTGGCCTCTTGCACAAATCTTGTTTCTATTCTAGACAGAATATGTAGTTTAACCAATAATCCAGCCACTTCTTTATAGTGATACCGTTTGTCTCTATAGAACTGGTTTTGCATCAGCGTAGGTGGCTGTCAGTTATTTACCACAGTGTAAGTATTTGTTAACTTGAATGTGAAGGGAACACCTTGTATTGCGACTGATTCATCAGTAAAAAAATTTGCAGCTCTTTCTTTTGAACTCAGTTTTAGCACTATTTTATTTGTTTACCTGGGCCAACAGCAGGTTGGTTTGGTTTACAGTTATTTGTGGTGGCCTCTGTGTCTGTCCAGGCTAGAAGATTTTAAAATTACATAAAGGAGGACCGATAAGGGCAAATGTAGTTCCATGTAGTAGTCCCCGTTAGATTGATTTTGGGCTGCAACTAAAAGTTATTTTCCTAATAGATTAATCTGTTTAGTAATTATTTTCTACATTAATCAATTAGTTGTTTATTCCATAAAGTGTCAGAAAACTCTGAAAGTTGGGATTTCCCATGTCTGCTGCAAAATTGGCACATTTTCCTCAACTGACAAACAGGTCAATAATCAAAATTTCATTTACAATGTATTATTAGGAACATACATATTTTTCTTATTGTAAATATAAAATATATGCAAATATAAACAGTTTTTGGTGAGAGCCTATTTAACCCTATATGATTCCTTTGTCAGCAGATGTCTTTGTGTTCTCACCATCAGTCAAAAGTCAGTGTTATGTCTTTTTTTTTGTTTTATTATTTATTTACCAGAGTTAACCTATGTGTAAAGTGTAATTATAAGTGCAATTAGGTCACAGTGAGGAATAGAACAGGTCAACAAGGATATGTTTTCTCCTCTTTCATTCCCGTTTCTAAGGTACTATGTGCCCTAGCCTCTTTCAGTCTTTTTCAGAGATGGATCAGTCCTTCTCCCCCTTTTCCCTCACCGTAAGCGCTATCAGAGGCCTTTGATAGTCACACTGTTTATCTGTACTCATACAGGGAGTGAAAAGCAGTGTGATAAGTGGGCTTTGCCGCCTGTTAGTGTAGGTAGTGTTTGTCTGTCCATGGAAATTGGGGGTTGTGGGGGTACATCCGTTGTGTTAGATATTCTTGTGCCTCCTGTCTCTGGCATGCTTTACATGAACATAAGAGCCCAGAACAACAAGCACTCCAAAGGAAGATTAGCCCCCGCCCTCTGGGAGCAGAAGAGAGTAACCTGTTGTGCTAAGTGGGGGATAGAATGACAATGTCCAATTCTCAAGATTAAAACAAATGTATTGATTCCTATAGAGAAGTGGCATTGTTTCACCTGATTTAATATTCAGCCAGGAGAAAGATGGCAAAAAACACAACTGCATCACCAAAGCAAATACATCAAATATTAAATTGTAATTGTGCAAGAAGGAATATATTGAGTGTCATGTGATTTATCTCCCTGGAGAATCTGAAAAAGCACTGAGGTGTGGAGTCTAGAGGCAACAGATAACCAAGATGGCTCCTTTGATATGTAAAATGGATGTACATATATTAGCATTTTACAGTAATTTGGGCTTCGCTGTATTTTATTTATTTCTTTAAAAAAAAGCTTAAGTCTAGTTTAAATAAAAAATAAAAAAGTCAAATGACAAAGTGAATACAGCTACACAATAATAGGCTAATAACACAGAAGATATAATATGCATATTACATATGGTGCATTAAAGCAACATCAGCATCCTGCTAGGTAGATGTTTTTGTTGATTTGTTTCGTCCTTGTTGGCCTTTTTCATAGCATCTGTGATGAATCTCAACCTAAACCAAATGTGTTAATTGATAGGCATGATACTTACATATTTAATCGGATTTCAGTGGACAGATATTAAGTTTAGTGGTTTAGAAGTTGAAGTGAGTTCATACTGACTGATGTGTGGTTAATGTCCTCTCTGCTAGGCGTGTGTACTGCAGTATCTTTATGGAACATTATTGATATTTTCATTTTGGCTTATGGACCGTTACCACTCCTATGTGACACAGTGTTAATAAAGTTAATATTTTGAGCTTATCAATTTAAAAGCTGGCTACAAGGTGACATAGTGGCTAGCACCACTGTCTTGCAGCAAAAACCTGGGAAACCCACTCCGAACAAGGGTCTTTCTGTATTGAATTAGCATGTTCTCCCCGTTTGTTTGTGTGTGTGTGTGTGTCGGGGGTTTTCTTCGGGTCCTCCAGTTTCTTCCCACAGTCCAAAAACATGCAGAGGTCAATTGAACACTCTAAATTGGTGTGAATATGAGAGTAAGTGGTTGTTCGTCTCTGTGCGTTGGCCCTGTGGTGGACTAGCGATCTGTCCATGTGGTGTACCCCCACCTGTTACCTTAGCTGGAAAGCCAGGATTGGCTCTAGCGACCCTCATGTGGAGAATGAAGAACATGAACGAACAATTTCAAATGCTCTGCATTGATAAACACAGAGCTGGGTTATTCTTATCAGGGCATCATCATTCTATGTGCAGCAGTGGCTGTTGCTGTAGTTTTTAATATTTCTTTTTTTAGCAGTTTGGATTTAGCGTCTTAAATTTGTCCCTCCGTTATTGAAATCTGCAAGTCCTCCTTGCGTGTCTAAATACTAACTTCCTGTTACATACTTAATTCCAGGACTATAGCGCTAAGTCAGTGCAGTTACCGTTTAAATCATTCTCTTTTACCACATTTGTGTTTTATTGACTTTCACTGTTGTTTTGTCATAGTAGAGGTCAGAGAAAGTGGTGAATCTGTAAAACTTATTAAAGAGGTCTGCTGTGGCAGGAGGAATCCTAGTTGTAGGCAGCCTTCTTTTTCTTTTTGTGTGATTTTTGCATTTACCCCCGATATATTTCAAGGTTTGATCAAATACAGTAAAGATCATTGCGTTACTAACTGAAATTCTGTATTCATACTTTTTAGGTTGCCCTGGTTACATTGTCATGCACACTTTCAAATGTTTGTCAACACAATTGAATTTCGGACAAATAGTACTTTCCTCTCTCCCACCATAAAAAGTTAAAAACACTCCTGCTCACTGTGGGCACTGTGTGTATCTTAGGGGCCTGCTGTGAAAAACACAGGTTTATTATATTTCAACCCGAGACAGCCACAAGCTTGAGTCAGAGTGACTGTGCCTGGGTCTACCTAGACACAGGTAAACAAAGACATGAGCAGTTGTGACTCATGTCCCAATTATAAGGTTCTGATTTACTGTCCTGGTCCAAAGAGCACGTAGTCTGTCTGTTACTGCTTGTAGTGATTAATACTTTTGCTGCCTGCACAAATGTATGCAAGCTGTCTTTTCCATTGAAACATTCACATTTAGAGAGCCAACACAACAACATCCGCTGTGTATGTTCCATTTTTAGTTATGATAAGAAATTGTTAAATTTGTTCTGGAAATGATTGATCCAGTGATCTTCTCCAATAAGGGCTATATTTAGTTGTATTTAGTAGATTTAATAGTATTTAATATTTAATATATTCCATAGGGTTTGTATGGTTTTCTTCTTTTAAAATGTCTTTTCCCATCAATGGCCTGTACAAGAATAAAAATCATTCAATTATGCTTACAATTTATACTATATAATGTAAAAAACACAAACAAAACTTTTTCTGGCCATATGTTGCATCATAGATTGGTGGTGCTCTTCAAGCTGTCTCAACTTCAAAAAGATAGTACATACAAAGTCAAACATTCTGTGCTAGACAAATTATTTTACAAAATGACTGTACAGCTTAAATATTAATTTGAGCTATCAGAAGAGATTTAAAAAAAGTAATGTAATAAAAAAGATAATCTTGAGGTTTGGTCAAGGTGTTAGTAGTAGTTGCAGCATTCCCAACACACCTATAATTAAACACCTGTAATTATTAAGCTTTGTTGTGTAGGGGTCATCTTGCCCTACCTGCACGGCAGGTGAAGACAGATGCTCTTCTCAGAAAGGTTGTGAATTAACATGTGCAGGACAGGTTCACTGAGCCAACACTACATTCTCAGAAATCCATTGGTGAGCATGTTATCGAGTTCAGTCAACAAAGCACGGGGCCACGCAGAATCCAGTGACTAAAAGGTATAGCTTTCAGTTGAACGCTCCTGTTTGCTAAGCTCAGGAATTTGCAATTCATAAGAGGCACAGCAACAGTTTGGGATAGCTGCTTAAGTTCAGTTTGTGCATACAAGCTGTGTCTACTCTACATCTTTGAATCCTCTTGTCCAGACATGCATAGGGATTTTAGTCTCTTGTTTGTTATACCAGATAAACTGGTAAGGCTAAAATACGTAGAGCAGTTTGAGTACTGTAGCTTATTATAGTTTTGTGTGTGTGTGTTTGCTTTCTTGCTTATTTGTCCTTTTGTTTTTGTTTGTTTTGAGTATGACTGATCGTGAGGGAGAGCTTTGCACACTGTTTCCTTGTGTGTACTGTTTGCCATATTCTGCAGTGACCTGTCACCATACCCAACATTGGACGGGCCAATGCTGTTTGTTTTCCTCTAACAAGCCTGATGTTAATTCTCTTATGATCTACTGAGGGTTTTGAATGTTGCGCTAAAACAATTTTCACACTTCTAAGATGAAAACACTTGAATTAAAAAAAAAAAAAAAGTGAAGTAGAGTAGAAAAGACGAGCAGTCTGCTTAATGGGTGTGAGGCATTTCACAATGCAGCTGCTCCTTCACACAAGGCCAGTCTATTGTTTTTTGTAGCTGTGCGAACTTTTACCTGACATGCTTTGTTCTGGTGACTTCATGCATGGATTCAGAAGATAGTATTGGCAACTCCAAGACATCACAGTGATCTTTGTTTTCCTTCTTTGCTGTACTGTAGGTCAGATATCTGTTGTGTGACATCATCATAGCTTTCACTGTGCATATCATATTCCATGAAAATGATCCTCAACTGAGCTTGCTGTTGTTAATCCCATTTTGAAGTGGGTCAGCCTGTGGCCAACATGCAAGATGGACACACATCTACCAAAACTTCCTAGATCAGTGAAAATGCCTTTGGGTCTAGTCGGAGATTCTCCAGTGAACCCCCCTAAAACTATGAGTGTGTGTCAGTGGGTCTTTTTACATTAGAGCTGGCCCCTGTGCAACAAGTCATTCAGCTCTCTCAAACTAGTTGGTGCGTTTTTCTTTTTCTTCATCTCATTACTTGTTTGAAATTAATAAATAGGGCCTCCTTTTATCTTCAATTGCAAGTTTGGGTTAAATACAGCTCCAATTGTTTTTGTGGTGAAATCCACCCACCCACCCATCTTATCAGCAGTATTGACGTCAGTGCTAAGAACCAGCTGGACCATTGGGCAGGTGTGATCCTCTGTTATATCTCAGCCATAGTCCCTGCCAAGCTGTAGGCTCTACGATTCTTTCTTGTCCCTTACTTTTTTGCTTTTTTCCTTCTCATCTAATTGTTCTTATCCGTTGTTATGTCCTCTTGAAGATTTTTCTTCACATCTTACCGGTTTTCTTCAAGTACTCCTTGACATTTGCATGCATATCAATTATCTCTTATTTGGCACTCACAGAGGCCACAGGAATGGCGACATGCTTCTGTGACACTTGGCCTCCTTTCTGTTCCCACCAAACTGTGGTTTCTGTAAATTTGACTGCAGCTGTCTTTGTCCAATACTCTCCGTGGTGAGTTTGAGATCAGGCAGTTAAGAGGAAAATGCTTCTCTGACACCTTGTATTTATGTTTGTGCATTTTTGTTTGTTTTGCCTGAGGAAATAGCTGCCACACGAAAAGGAGAAGTGTGCAACTGTGTACTGTGGGTGTAGCAAGCAGGTGGTATCTGGGGCAAGCGTATCAGGCCCTTAATCTTTCTTGTGCTGTCCATGCTGCTGTCACTGCAAAGAGAACCTGGGCTATCCCCCTCCTCTTCTCAGTGTCCATCTTGCCATGGATAACGGGGACTGCCCCTGCTCCCTGACTCGGCTCCCACACATCAAATTAGGTCTTGAGCTGTTTCAGGGCAGCACAGTCTGGTC
The DNA here is from genome assembly GCF_958295425.1 of Solea solea. Lineage (NCBI taxonomy): Eukaryota > Metazoa > Chordata > Actinopteri > Pleuronectiformes > Soleidae > Solea > Solea solea. Next base: position 11,466,691 of record NC_081153.1, on the reverse strand, counting down.
ATGCCCAGTCTGGCTCCAGACAAAACATCAGTGAGACTGGAGCACAACCTCAGACGACCAGACATGGCTGGATGTTAACACTAACATCTTTCACAAGGAGGGGAGAAGATGGACTAAGATGTTCTGCCACATTGCCCTTCTAGACTGCCATATCCAGACAGGCTTATTTGCTCTTGTGTGTCTAATTTTAGAACAACCCTACTTACCCTTTTGGCAAATGTATTGCTCCAGCCAGCCCATGACTATTTACACTTTTCACATCATGAGAATAGTGAATATGTGAATGTGATGGTGGGAAAGAAATTGAAATACTGCACCTAACAACTGTCAGGTGTCCACACAACTTGTTCATAGGCTAAATGTGGCAGTTATGGAGTGAGTCCCCCGGCCATGAAATGCTTAACAAGTGAAAGGCTTTCTGTTAGCACTCCCACTGTAACAGTAAAGTCCATCTCTATGCACTTTACAACTTCCACGGGCAGTGCTCCAATCATTTGTTGATAATGTGATCCTCATTGGTAGAAAATATGAATCGGCTACTGTATGAACCTGATAATGAACAGCTGCCTCATCTTGTGCACTTAAATTCTACCAATATCAAAGCCTGATGTCTCTCTATTTTGCTGGACACATTTATAAATCATCCTAAAATGATGATTTGGCATTAGCAGTTGTAGGATAACCATGGCCTGGTTCCCATTTGTTTGCCACATTTATCACCCGTTTAACTTTGCATGTCATTTTGTGTTCTCTGATACCATAGTCCTTATCAGCTAGTTCTGCTAATCTCTGCTCTCTCACACTTTCCATATCTCTCTCTGTCTGTTCATTCTCCTGAGTCACTGCTGAGGGCTTCTGGGAGAGGCCAGCTGATCTGGGAAGTTCTCCCTACCAACATGTCCCCCTCCCCTGTCACTCTTGCTCCCTCCACTTGCTGACCCATTCCAACATTAGACCACGTGACGAGGAACAGGGCAACAAGGGAGCTTTCTCTGGGCCACTGCGTGGGCCTTTTGACTTTACTCTGTGACCTTTCTCCCAGTTTAGCATTTGTAGTTGCACTGAAAGCCGGATGTACCTCAAATATACTTTAGATCAGCAGGGCTGTACCCTTTGGGTTATTGAATCAGATTTGCATTCAATATTTGTTCAGTCTTTTTCATACTCGGTTGACCTGGCAGAACATATTTCAATTTAGTTAAATAGCATTTATTGACTGTCAATAATGTTCATGTAATTTAGTAAATAAGCCATGCCTGTATCCATTGCAGACATCATCCCCCAAAAGAGGGGACATCTGATGCAGAGGAATGAATTTACCAAACAAAGCAGTGTGAAACTGAGGAACGTTCACCTACTGTAATTCTGGGGATAGAAATGAACCTAATGGCGCTTTTTCCACAACACAGTTCCAGCACGACTCAACTTAGCACAGTGGTACCTGGTACATTTTTAGTACCTGCTCTGATGAGGTTCCAAGCGAGCCGAGCCAGTACTAGATGTGAAGTCGACACTGCCAGCCAGTGTTTGGCAAAGAGTCACTGGAAGAGTCATGAGTGCGACATCTCACACAGGAATCATACTGAACAATGCCGAACTGTAGATCAGTTAGAAATCCTGAAGACATGTTTAATATCTAACATATAGTAAGGAAAAGTGTGGAGTCTGGTGTGTTTAGCGACAGCACTGCCGAGAGTGGCCGTATTTCAGTTCCTTGACTGTGTCGAATGGAGTGTGTGCTCTGGTCACTGAATGATTCTGTGAGCTAATCTTTTAGTCTAGGCTACTGATTCAGTACACCGAAAACTGATTTATAAGTCACTAGTTTGTGTGTGTCACATATAAAACGTCACGTCAGTTTCATGCAGCCGTATAATGGACTATGCTGATAAGATATACATTGTGTATAAAGAAGTCTGGTTTGTGCACATATATCCTACGATCAATATGCTTACTAATGTGTTTGTAATACAGTCAACATTTGACGCATCTGATATTTTTTGTCTATAGTTATGACAGCTGTTGTGTAAGCACTGCCTCTTGTTTCCTGTGTGGTTAATTTCTTTTCTCCTACAAACAGATCTGGTGTATGTGTATTTGTTTTTATCGTTCCTGTGTCTGTGCAGTGTGTAACTGCCAAACCAATGTGCAAATTTCAGAGTGATTTGCATGTGTCCCTGACAGAGCAGTGACGGCAGTCTGTCAGAGTGTGCCAGGCTTGATGTTACCATGGCCTACTCACTTTTCTATTGAGGAGCTTTCTCAATACAGTATGTGGAGGCATAGCTTTCAGTTCAACTGTGGCTGACTGTGGCACAGCTTTCCACAGTCAAATTATAAATGGCTTTACTTTTTAAATTGTCTGCTTTTATTTGACTTGTGAGTCAGACATTCATAACAGCACTTGCTTGTATTATCCAGATCAGTGCAGTAGCAGTGTTGCATTTAAAAAGTAATACATGGTAAGGGGATTGCAGTCAACATAGATGGGTTTTATAGCTGCTCTTACTTCCTACCTGAGGCGCTATAGTTGGTACGCCAATATCAGCTTTAAAATTGTGTCCTGTGTTTTGCCTCTGTAACCCATGCAGACTGTATGTCTCAATGTGCATGCGGGCAAACCTCTGCCATCTAGGTTCTTTTCATCTAGAAATATAAGCTGTCATTGTGGTGTCCTTGGTGTGTCTGTTGGTTGTTTGTTCCTCAGCGTTTCTTCCATGTCTTACTCCACTCTCCTTTTAGCCGTCCAGTTATGCAGCTGAAATAACCCTTGTTGCCCCTGTCCATCCTCTTTATCTGTGAAGTATAAGTAGCCTATTGAATCAAATTGGGTATGGTTACTTTTGTCCAATCTTTAGTATGGGCTGTCTGCAGCATTTCCACATTGTGTTCAGTAGCGCTGAAAGGCGGTAATTAAAGGAGTCACAGAGGATCACAGTCATCACACAAGAAATAAAAGAATTCAAGGCTGTTTTTGAATGTCAAAGTCCAAAAGATGAAAGAGAGGAAGGATATTTAGACATGAGAGTGGGTTGTGGCTCTGTGGTTGGCAGCTAACAGAGGATAACTGACAATGAGGTATGAAGTTGGCGCCAAAGGTGTAAAAAAGTAGTGAAGCGACATCAAGTTGCAAAAATTATTGGGAAATGATTCTCTTTGTTTTCTCATTTAGCTGTGTTAAAACTCAAGTAGGTGCACTTGTGAGACAAAACAAGTAGTGTATGCTGTGTGTGATACACTTAAATATCTTGAGTAAATTGGGACTGGGTGTAAGAATAGAGGGAGTACAGAGAGTTCTGTGTCACTCTCAAGGAGGTGAAAAGAGGGAACACTGGGCTAAAATACTTGGACTGTTTGAAGCTTGCCCACCCTGTAATCCTCACCTTGTGACTACTGCCTTTGACACGGTGCTAAAGTCTAAGCCCTTTCTCTCTCTTTCCCTCCTACGACCTACGTGTTTGCAGTCGACATAGTGACAGGCAGCTCTCGTCATCCAACTTCCCTGTGCTCACCTACAAACCCCCCTCCACCCCCTCCCCCTATTTTGCTCTGAGACGGTTCCAGCCAGTCTGTGGCGGCTGGATTTGGACTGTCAAGGATTTGGCACAGTTGGACTAGCTCCATGGCCAGTTACAAACCAGACATTACCTGTTTTCTAAGACACCCTTGTGCGCTTGTTTGTGAACTCCATACTGTGCATATTATTAGTTTCCATTTTGTTGACGGGTGGCAAACTGAAAGGTTGATGTAATCCAAACATGTCGTCAGGTTATAGCAGTCTGAAAAGCTGAATTGTGGGACTTCTACATACAAGTTTTATACCTGTTACATTCTTCTGTAACACACAGTTCTTATAATCTCGGGGTGGAGATCAGTCTGAAGATTTAAATCTAGTGTGTGTGGTGACATTCTCTTTCTGTGCACTGGCAGCACTGCATTTTATCAGTGTTATACCAACCACCAGTGATTGGTTTTCCATAGCTGACGTGGAGAGCAATTGTAAAGATGGAAATTAAATATACTTCAGCAACTGGGAGTATCATGAGCGTATGGTGAAAAGTTTCTGATTCTCCAGATAAAAAAGAAAACTGACTGTACTATCTATCTATCTATCTATCTATCTATCTATCTAGGATTCTGAGCTCTATCAGTTAAATGTTTTTATTTTAATTGCTGAACCCAATATGTTTTGTGTCATTAATTTAATTTCATTTACATTTAAAGTTTCTCTGTCTGATTATTTGCTTCTTTCCCTTTCTCTGCTCTTTACAGGGTTTCCGTGTTGACTTGAGCCGTACCTATATGGCGTGTGTGAGCGGAGAATTTTGCCAGGCACAGCACCTCACCTCAGTGGAGAAGTGAATCGGCCGCCCCCCAAGGGACTACGCTACCCAGAAACCCCCCTGACTGCCAGCACACTAGGAACTGCAGACCCGACTAAAGCCCCCCCCTCCTGGAAATTGCGTAGTCCTTGGACCGACCACCCTGACCTGTCCCAACCAATACGAAAAAGCTTTGCTCTCTACTTTCTCCTTGAACAGCCAATCACAAACAGCTCTCCTGAATGGGGTAAACTGACTGGATGACTCTTGGATAGTATCTCCATCGTTTTTCTTTTAAATTTTTTTGGTTTTGTATGAATTATTTTTTTTTTAACATCCCGGAGTACTGTGGACTAGTTTATCCTTTTTATTTTCCTTCTCTGTGTTTATCCATCCCATAGCTGAACACTTGTTGTCATCGTGACCCATCTTTCTCCAAGTGTTTCTCCAAGTCATTTTTATTTATTCTCCCATTTCCTGAACACATTAGTCTCCTTGCAGTCTTTGCTGACTTCTGAGCCAAAAGTCGCTTTTGTTTTGTAAGAGTATTGTATTGTAATTGTTTTTTTTAAGCCGTCTCGCCAACATGAACCGCCCCGCTGCAGTCGAGATTGCCTATGAGTGCATGAGGTTCCTTATCACCCACAACCCTACCAATGCCACGCTCAACAAGTTCACTGAGGTATGCCCTCACCTTTGTCTCTTTGTATTTGTTTGTGTATTGATTTTAAAAGTCCTTTGCATAAAGTTTTTATTGTTTCATTGTCTGCCAGGAGCTGAAAAAGTGTGAGGTGAATACATTGGTTAGAGTTTGTGATGCCACCTACGATAAGGCTCCAGTAGAGAAAGAGGGGATACAGGTCCTGGTAAGAGTCCACACACTGACAGCTTGTTTTAGTGTATCTTTTTCCTTTCCAACTTATATCATCTTCTCTACTGCCCCCTCTAGGACTGGCCCTTCGATGATGGTGCCCCTCCTCCCACCCAGATTGTGGACGACTGGCTCAAGCTGCTCAACAACAAGTTTCGAGAGGAGCCTGGCTGCTGCATCGCTGTCCATTGTGTGGCAGGGCTTGGCCGGTGAGTGTTAATAGAGGGCAAGGCTGTCCTCTTTGTCTCATTCTTTCATTTTCTTTTTTGGTTTACTGTTGCTAAATCCTAGTTTACTACTTGTACAAACAACCTTTTGGACTAATGAGAGTAACCAGGATAATGACATGCATTATTGAGCACAACAAATACATTGTTGTGTGGCTGTGGTATCCAAAGATTGATACTAATATTTAAAATCCACCAACCCTTAACTTATCTTGGCATCAGGAGAGGGCAGATATCTTTTTGTAGAGATGAAAGACTTAACTGGAAGGTAGCAATGCAAACTGTCAACTTCTCTCCAGTGTAAGCTGCCCATTTGGCCTAATCTCTCAACCTGTTTCCCCTTCCTGTTAGTATTATGTTGTTGGTGTGTTGTTTCTCTTTTGGTGCATGGATGAAGGTTCATTTTACCTCCACTGGATCAAAACGTTTTCAAGCCGACTTTGGCCACCTGTAAGAGTCGGCACAGATGTATTGATTGAATGTAAATCGTATTTTCTTCTAGCTTTCCAAATATCTCATCCCTCTCCTTCCTCCTCGTCTTGCTCACACTTGCTCTCAGCTTTGTCCGACTTGTCTAAAGATGTGGCACTAAACCTTTATTTCCTGTTATTCTTTGTCCCATGTTAAGTACACATCGTCTCTCCTGCTCATGTCGACAATCAGCCGCTAATCTTTTCTTTCATGTCTGACAGCAGTTTCTGCTGCTGCTGCTGTGGCCTCTGCAGATTTGAAGAAGGAAAGGCAATTACATTTGCATGTGATCTGTCTGTTGGTCATAAGGTTGCGCTGGCAGTGTGCAGATACGCAGATATGCAGAGTCACATTCAAAGGCCTATGTGATAGTAAATTTACGAAAGGGTTGTGCCAAATAAACAAGTGTGAAAACAAAGACAGCAGAAGTGCATGACACGGGAGAGCGAGTGTGAAAATTTCTTTCCTGACCACAGACGTACAATCAGCCAATAGGTTCTGAATGGCTTCCAGCGTTCTTGCATTGCTGTGGCATTTGAGAAGTTATATAATTACCAGTATTGGTTGGACTGGCATTCTTCCCTTCTTCTTTTTCCCTGTCCTGTGTTTACTGCAGTCATCTGGGTTTTTCATGGCCTTTTTGTCCGATGTGCTTTTACACCAGTCAACATTCTCCCCAGGCCTCTATTGTAATGTACACACAAACAGCCATGGACACTGCAGTTGCTCTTATGATCCATATCTCTAGTCCACCAGAGTGCACGGACACACACTGACAAAATCTGTCACATGGGCCCTCATGTGCTGGCAAATGCCGTCAGTGTGGGTGGCTACAGCTATTTGTCTTGTTGTTGTTTGTCCGTTCTTTGATGATATTCTCACCCTTTCTCTCACCCTATTTTCCTTCCCGTTTTCTTTCTACCCAGTCTTTCTCACATACTGTCCCTTGTGAATTTCATGTGAGAAGAGCCTCTCAATGAAATGCTCTGTCAGCACTGGATCTCTAGAAAGTTTTTTGTATCTATTTATTTTTTTTCCACTCACTCTATCTCTTCTGGTGATAAAGGAGAAGGTTGTCTCACTGTTACTTATCAGAGTTATGTGTGTGAGGCTTAGGGTGTGAGCACTGTGCCTCAGCAGGGCAGTGGTGAACTTGTGCACCCCTGTTGATTTCCCAGGCCTGTTTCCCAGGTTTGAGCAGACCTGCCACCCCCTTCTCCACAATATTACCACGGAACCATGTGAACCTTGGCATTTAATCTTCTCTTTCTCTCTCCTTTTGATTCTCTCACTGTTTCCCGGATCTGGTCTACTGGATTTCTTTACCTCCAGAGCTCCAGTCTTGGTGGCCTTAGCCCTCATTGAGTCTGGGATGAAGTATGAAGACGCTGTGCAGTTCATAAGGCAGTAAGTACCCTCCCTAATTTATTATTTTTTTTTTTAAGGCTTTTGGATACAAATTTGCCCTGTAGGGTGCAATGTAAACATTATTTGAATCTAAATAAATCTGCCCTTTTTGTTTCTGTGGTTTGTTTACAACTAATAAAATAAAGCATTGTTAAGAGCTGTTATAATCTAATTCAAGCGTTAGGTAAAATCACTGCTGTACCTTGCAAAAACTCTCACGTGAGTTGCTTTATACCTGAAACAATAAATAGTTTATACAAAAACTGATAATATGTTAATGAGTAAACGTTAAATGTGCTGGCAGGTTGATGATTTACCCAGCTAAAGCCAAGCTAGCTATTTATTCCCCTAAAGCTTAAGTTGCTGCCAAGTAATGCCCTATATTTACATAACAAGTAAGGATAGTATTGATCTTCTCATTTAACTCAATTAGCTCATATGAATTGGCCCCTAAATGTCAAGCTGTTCCTTTAATAAGCACAGTGTAATTTACCGTTTGAGGCTAGTCTTGTTTTAATGTCTGCCCTTTTGATCTTTATAGGAAGAGACGTGGAGCCTTCAACTCCAAACAGCTCCTTTACCTCGAGAAATACAGACCCAAGATGCGTCTGCGGTTCAAGGATACCAACGGCCACATCTGCTGTGTGCAGTAAGGCTGCCTGTCAGTGCATCTTTCTTATGTGCATCTAGTGGGGAATCTTCCGACAGGGGAAGATTTAAAAAAAAAAAAAAGAAAAAAGAAAAATGAATTAAAAAAAATGAAGAGCGTGCTATCAGTAATTATTGTGATGATTTGTTAACACTGAGTCATGGTTAATTGATCAGAGAGCAAGTGAGTGATGTAACGAATGAATCCAGATCTGGGATCCACCAGCTGAACCAATGAATGGAAGGTCAAAGCACACAGAAAAGGCCCGCCTCCCGGTTACACTGTACAACCACGGGCCAAAATCTTTTTAACTTGAGTCCATCCTGTATTTTTTTTTTTCCAGTTGTAATCATGGGATACCGTTTTCCATTTTGTGAATTTTTATTTTTACACAAGCAGGTGATAAAAAGATGTTATGTTGAATGATATTATGATTTTTATTTCCACCAATTAATGATATTATGATTAGACCAGAATAATGTACCTTTTAAAAAAAGCATTTTTAAACTCAAACACGTTGTGATTGTCCATTTTGGTATTGGGTGTTTTTTTGTTTTGCATGAAGATTCAAAGGTTCACCTGACAATGCAGTAATGTTTTACCCTTCACTTGCTAAGTCACTTTCAGTTTAGGGGTTCACTAAGTTTGAATATGTCTGCAATATTTATTCACAAGATATTCTATGTGTGAGAGTTTGGCAGGGGCTTCGTCATCCAATAGTTTTTTTTCGTTTTTTTTCTTTGTTTTATTTTTTTTAGCCTTGAGAGCCATGTTATTTTACTTTTAATTTTGTTGGAGTGCAATAACCAGTCCACCTCGGATAAGCCCACCAAACCCTGCTGAGCGTCTTACCCACATGCACACCTACACGCACACACGCACACACACACACACACATCCAGACAGTTCAACAGGAAATAAAATACAGACGTAACTCCTACAACAGGTACTTCTCCTGCTTTCATTCATTCTCTGTAATGGGTCTACTATAGGATTTCCCTAAATATGCATATTTAAACTCACACAGAGCCTAAGATTCAATCTGAAAGACAAGGTGGAGAAGAATGAAAATGGTCAGTTTTTTATCATTGTACCCATTTTGAAAACATCCCTAATTCATATTGGTTCTTAAAAGATAAATAAATTGAAATAAAAAGCATTTGTCTTTTTATTCCTGACTATTCCTGACTCACTTGCTTTACTTTGTGATGTATGAAGAGTGCATAGTTTGGACCGGTGAGCACTGAGTTCGATTCACATGACAGAAAAAGTAACATTGGCTTTTGTGTTTATTCTACCAGAAGTGTTTTGGTCTACCTAAGTCGGTATTGTCTGTTCATAAAAGTGCTGTCACCTCATACTTTGTGATAAACGCACACAGTGTTTCCCAGGCAGTGTGTGCTCATTAGACATGTCAGTCAAAAGCTGTCCTACATGTCCTTTCACCAGCCGAGAGTGGGTGAGTCAGCACCACGTGGAAAGCACAGGACACCGTGGTACTGAGAGGTGACTCACAACTTCAGCTGGTAATCACGACTCCTACCATTACCTGCATGAAGTGAAAGTGCTCCCTCTGTTGGCCAAATGATGTCATGGTGAAAACAAATCGGAGAGTAATCCCAGTGGGAAAAGCAGTGTAACAGCATATTCTATACAATATGTGTCCAAAACACCATCATTCTGTATCAAAGCAGACATTTATCCTATTATTTGCCCCCGAACACTTGTGCAGTGACGTCAAATCATTGATCAGGCTCACCTAAACTGTTGACACCTGTAATTATTGCCATTATTTACAATGTGCTTTTCCCACTTAGAGGTCCTATGTGTATTTGAAGCTAAAATTACTTCACAGCGGAAGCCCTAGCACCGACACAGTATTGTCAGTGGTTTGTGCAATGCTGTGCCATTACAATCATGCTGCACAACCTGCTTTAAAATGGACTGTCATCCATCCAGAGATTTAACCTGCTGTTTTTAGTTCCAGCATTTTAGTCTTCAGTCATTCCAGACCATTATCTGGCATGCTCTCCACCATCAGGTGTCACTGAATCTATAGGATCCTCATGGTGCTTAACGTGATGCAGGACAGTACATGTATGACTCGGTATGTTGTCATTGCCGGGCAAGATGACTATCAAAGCCATAAATCTCTTTTTGCAGTGTGTTGTCAAGACGATGACCTGCTGAGTTTCCCTCTTGGAAGGTTAAGAAGACTCATCTAGGTATTTTAAGCGCAGATTGTCCATCGGCTCAGCCATTAAGACGGGAGACAACCTTGACCTTAGGCTGGCCATTCAGAGAGATGGAAAAATACGTCAGTTGATGACATTAATATATTATGTATCAAGATAGGTCATGGATAAGTCAAAGCGTCGCTCATTAACATTCACTGACACTTGCATGTCATGCAAAAACAATTATAATATCAGGTTTCCTTGACATAAAACGGGTAGTGCAAGAGCTGTTGAGTGGCCAATGTTAAAGATATCAGTGAAATGATGACAGCTAAAATGCCTCCTGTTACAAAAGGCCTGGCAAGATAAGCATTATATTACTTTAACACAGAAGCTCAATTATCTCCAGCAATTAACCACATGTTTTTTCGGCCATGTCTGTATTTTTGACTGAGCAGCACAACTGAAAAAGTAAAAGAAGTATTTGGACAAAACCTCATGAGAATGTAGGATGTGTTCCAAGGAAAACAGAATTAGATCAAGTAATTTTCCCATCATATGGCACACTAAGCCAGGATACACTGTCATCATACCAATAGTTTCCTTTGTAAATTTGGAGGTTCATAGAGTGTTTTTAAAAAGGCTTTTGCACATTTTACACCACTAATATTTATACTCTAAACAGTGCTCTTTAATACCTTTTCAATTCTATATCACCCAATGAAATAAACATTGAACCAAGATTTTTTTTTCCAAACCAAATATGTTGGCAGCAAGAAAATAAATATTCTGACTCATATATTACCATATATATATTTTTTTAACCATAAATAAGCAAATCATTTTAGTGATACAGAAATATGTAACTTCTGACAACCTGAGAGGGGAAAAATATGCCAAGTGGGTAATTAATTTTTGTGTTTGAATTTCAAATTTTAGACTGAACAAAATTGGTTTAATGCATCTCACAGTGGAGTACGAACAAAGACTAAGACATTTAAATGAGCTCCTGCACATCAGCCATTTTGACAGCTCACAAGTGTAAGTTCAATTCAGAGGCATATGCCATATAGACAGTCGTCTAGGGCACCATCTACTGGAGGGGCGCAGGACAACCACAAAAGGAACAAATAAATCTACCCATGGGTGCTTTACTTCCCTTAACAAATGAACATACCTAATAATATAATAATTAAGACAGAAACAAGAGTGCATGGAAGTTCAGACACATTCAAATGACCTGCGATGTAACAATTTTTCTATATTTATTACTATGCAGGATAGGTTTATTATTTTTTGTGTGCAAATTTTGCTTGCCCACTTCCCTGTTGACTATATACTATATACTATATAATGTACATATTTAACGTCTTAATGATAAATAGCTTTGTTTATATGAAGAGTTACTTAAAATGGTTTAGAAACCACTGTGGTGTGTGTGTGTGTGTTGGGTGACAGCGGACGGGGTGGGGATGCCTACAGGGCACCAAAATGCATAGGGCCGGCCCTGCTGGTTCGCCGTCGTTAACGTGATTAGTAACACCTGTTGTTCAGTTCTCTGCGAAACACGTCGAAATGACTGCTGTGGAAAGTGCGTATTATAACTTCATGTTTATATACATAAAAAAAAGAAGCTTAAGTTTATAGTTTTTATAGTTTTTATAGTTTGCCATCACAGTAAAATAAGAGCTTTAGCAGCAGCAGCAGCAGCAGCGAGGTTCCTTTCACCTGTTCCGGTGCTAACCGCATGCTATCTGGAGGATAAGGAGAAGAAAAAGTCTGTTGTCAGTGGACACACACTGCTAAAGGAGGTCATGTCAGTATTTTCCAGACAAATACAACCTGTTTAATTGAACACAAACAACTGGAAAATGCGACACAAAGCACATAAAGGTCCGGACGTCACTTCTGGGTCGACAACGAAGACGCTACTGGGGAACCTCGGTGTATGAACCCGCTGGTGATTCAAGATGTAAGAGCTCATTCAACTAACCGTGAGTGCAATCACTTTTCCTTTATTTGATTTATGTGATTGTCATGTCTTATACTTTCATGTCTGAATTCTTGGTGTTAACGTATATGTTCCCTCTTAATTGTAGACTAAATAAGCCTTGAATTAGTTTTTTTTAATTTAGTTTTATTACATAAAAGACGTCACTTTGAGATTAAACTCCATTTACAAGTCAAGGTTGGCAGCATCATACATACAATTAGACAAGCACTTCAACAACAATAACATCACCGAATAGAAATAACATTGAAGCGCTTAGAACATGTGGTGAAATATGTTTTTTTTGCAAGATTGATTTAAATTGAGTTATTTTTCTTTATTCCTGTCTTTATTTTTACTTGACTATATGATGAAACGCCTGTTCTCTTGCTGCAGTGTTGACCAAAGTTATTTTTTTAAATGTGGATTAGCAAGTGTTGATTTATTACGTTTGTGTTGGTCATGACAACATCAGAAACCTATTGAATTAGAATTAGTTTTATGCAGGATCAGTGGGCAGCACTTATCTGTGCCCAGGGAGCAATGGGGTTGAGTGACCTCTTGACCTGTCCTGGGATTTGATCCAGACGACCCTCCCATTCCACTTGACCATGGGCTGTTGGTGCCACATATATTTTCACTTAAGAATATTTACTAAAAGTCACTGGAGTAGTTGTAGTAATCCTGGGCGTAGTGTTTGACCAGAGCTTTTCTTATTACGTTTTACAGAAATATGTGAATTCTAACCATAACCCACTTGTATTATTACTTAAGAGTTGCCTTTGGGTGTAAAAAAGGTCTCGGGGTACAAGCGATACTTGTACAAGTAGACCTTTATCTCAAGCAACAGTCAGCCTGCTGCAAAGCTGATCTAGGCCACATTATTAAGCAGCCAACTCTATGATAAGCCATTGTGAATTGTGGCCCTTTAAAAATGCATGCTCGCTCTTGGCTCTGTATTTTTAATGAGGCGTGTCTGAAATATTTGATAGCCTTGTGCTCATTTGAAAAACAAATACGTTTATTTTCATGAATATTTGATACGGAAATGAATATATGTAAAACACATACATTAATTAGTCTGTTTTGATCAATTGTCTCTGTCTAATGCAGACGGAATATTTCCGCACTGTAACTCCCCACAGGCTACACTGGTGCATATCATTCTCTGGTGCTTCAGAGCAAAACCATTTAATTTTCAAAGTGGGATTTAGCATCTCTAAAACTTAGCACTCTCAAAGAAATTATCAAATTTCACTCAGCAGTGAAGCGTATTTGTAGAACGTGTTTGTCACATTAGAATGTGTTGCTTGAAGGAAGCATGAATAAGAATGCACAAATCTCAACTCACCAACTGTGACAACTTACCAAAGGCCCAGAAACATGTTGGAGTGGCACCTGAGGTTACTGACCTTTGGGGTCTTAGGAGTTTGTAATATCATACATATGTAGGTTGATCTATAAACTAATTGCAGACTGCAGGTTTGATGGCATTTCAGCCAGCAACTTAAAACAGTCCCAGATCTTTACAGTGAGGGGAGGTAGAACATGTTTATTTAAGCAGAACTAAGCAGAAAGAGCAAAAAGTCTGCAACAAGATGACTGACTAATGAGTTGCAGTGCTATTGGAACAGATGAGCGCTGACCTTCTCAGGACGTGAAAGCCAGGAAGTGACGGCGCGCATGCACAAAAGGATATTAAAGTCAGGAGAAGGTGAATGTGACTCGTCATAGAAGCATGCAACGGAGTAATCTTTCCTGAGTGAACTTACACCAGAGCTTCTTTTCAAAAAACTTCTGACTGTGACCTTGACCTCTTATTTTGTGTTGCTATGGACTGTGAACATGCAAGAACATGTGTATAAAGAGCGTTTTCAACACCTTATCACACACAGAACCGCCCCACATCGTAACTTCCTTTGCACTTACACAGCTTACTCTCAGTGCTGTCTTCAGTCAATTTGTACCCTTGAACCTAAACTCACACATCTTAACTTTACACTTGCATTTTAATTGATGATCCAACTTCTTTCAACATTTACTACTCCTTATGCAAAGTACTCAAACGTTTCACCCGCTAATATTTAGCTGCATTTAAATAGCCTCTCTAGCTTCCATGTTGTCCATAGTTCGGGTGCAATCCATAAAACGATTAATCAGTGTCTTAGGGATAGTGGGGCTGAATGTGGTACTTTTGCAAAGTCATTTTATTACATACAGTAAATGGTGTTCAGAGTGCTGCATGTTTGAAGAGGTAGATGAGGAGAACTTGAACCCGATTTACACGTTGTTTTGCTCTTACGACAAAGACAACATGTTCGAAAAGGCTCAAAAGGAAACATAGCATAAATATGCATTTATTTACTGTCAGGCAGCCCTTTTTGTAAAGTACCATCTAAACAACGGATCTTCAGTGTTGTGACACAGCTTCTACATTGTTGTACTTATATTTGCCTTCACAAGAGATATAAGAGCTGTATAAGAGATACAAGAGCTATATTCTGAAGATATTCAGAATATAGCATTTAACTAGAATGCTTTTTTTTTTTTTTTATGGAGATACAGCACATTTTCTCTGCCACTCTTTTGTCTTCCAACTCTATAAGTACCTCATACACCCCTCCTTAAAGGAAAAAAATGACTTTATTATTGACATAATATTCACCTGAATTAGCACCTGTGTGAATCAGCCTCCCTGTTTCTACTGTTGAGCACAGAGCTTTTAAGTGTAATCTCCCCCTTGGCCAGGAGATGGTGATAGAGCCTTACAAGAACAGCACTGTAATGCCTGCTCTATAATAACCACTAGAGGGCAGTACTAATCCATCCACACCTTCAGAATACTGGCAGGCTGCAATGTTGAGCAGTGTGATGCATTCTCTTTGGCAGCACCTTTGATGGCACCAATCTGGTGAGTCATTCTGCCACTGTATTCAAGTTCAGATTCAGCAGCGGAGGCCGAGCAGTAATTAATATCAAATTAAGTGTTCGTTGCTGAAGTTTGTCAGTACATTTGAGCATGTTATAACTTCTTTGTGATTCTTTTTTTTTTTGCTTAACTCACGAGGGAGACTGCAATGTGGAAAACATGTTTTTGATTGCAGTTCGACTTGGCACATGGATGCATTTTATTTTATCAAAAATTATAACTGCACAGTTTTGCTCACGCCTTCTCGCAGTGTTTGTTTGTGTAGATCAGAAATGGTTGCTGCAGCTCTCAGATGTCTTGCCATCTTGGCAGAAAGACGTGGATGTTTATTGATAAAGCGCTGAGGATGGGGAATCGCATATTTTTTGAAAAGCCCCTATTTATGTGGTGCTTTTGTCTGGAATAGACCAGCTTTAAGTGGGTGAATCTTATTGTGCTGTGCTGCTTTCTGCCCTTGGCTGCATTGCGGGGAGCCCAGCCAGTGTTGATGAGTGTGAGTGGATGGTGAATGACAGGCTGAGACACTGCCAGTCAATCAGCAGGGTTGTCTGGACCCTCTCTCCACTCTCTAGGGGATAAAATGTGTGTCATCCTCCCATGAGAAATCTCACCTTCTCTCCTCTCCTAACATGTTTGTATATTAGTCCAGCGCTCATCTCCAGCTACTTCTGTCCATCTCCCTTTTTTTCCTGTGGATTTGCTGCTCTGCAGAGCCTCACAGCTTTACCCTCTAACCCTTGCTATCTCTCACTTACCTTTCCATTTCTGCACCCCAGACACAATCTCTTCGTACCCCGCCTTCCCCGCTTATTCATTCCTTTTCTCTCTAATGCTGGAAAAAGGCAAAATCTGAAGCACATAAACAACATTTGAGTAGTTGGGGAGGTGCTGTGGCTGACCTTCATGTATTTGCAGAATAAAAATGAAGTAGTTATCTTGAAAAGCACACCACCAAGAGAAAGGGACTCGGTTAGACCCAAAGCTCTTTTCCTCTCTTAATGCACTTGTCAGCAGTCATATCAATAACCCCAAAGCAACCATGAAAGGCCAATCTATCCTGACACAGCATGCATTAAGTGGCCGGCTTAACAAGCACCATTACTGATTGGCTGTGTTTGAGCTCTATATTCATTAGCCGTTAGGGCCCTGCTATTCCAGTGGGCAGGTGTGTGTGTGTGTGTGTGCGTTCCTTTTTATTTTCAATCTGTCTTATCTCCCTTTGCCTTATTTCCTCTGTTAAACTTTATCATTGTCACTTTCTTTGATTGCTTTACCTTGTAGTCTACTTCAGCACATAATTGATTATAGCATGCACACGCACATTAAAATGTGCTGTCTAATTAGCAACTATTCTTCATGCATTTCCCACCTATGGAGAGAAAAAATAAGACTATACAGAATCTGACCTTTTGTAATAATTATACTATACTAATGGCAATACAACGAGATGGTGACTTAGGTGTCAAAACTAAGAGTTATTTTAGTGACTGAATATTTTTCATATGAATATTGGAATTTTAGAGCACATTATTATACCGTTCAAGCACACCTGTTGTTTGTGACCAGCAGTCCAAATACCACATTTACCAAAAACAAGAAAAAAAGCGCAGTAACTAATACACAACAGCACTTTGGTCATGTGCTGTTTTATTTGTCTTTTCTTATAGCATTACTTATCTAGACTGCATCCAGGAAACAGAGTTGTGAGGTGGCGTCGATTGTTATCTGGCAGAACAAGCATTTTTAATATCGGAAGATCACATAAAAAAAAAAGTTTAAAATCGGGATTGTGATAAAAATATGGTTTGAGCAGTAGAATCTTTCTGCAGGCACTTCTTAGCTATAGTGCTGGTCACTTTGCTTGTACTATGTGCTTTTTCCGCCTTGCCTGCTCAGTCGTGACATACAAGGCTTCACTTGCTAATGTGCGCTAATGCCACCACAGACACACAAAAAAAATCTGTTGCACTGAAAAATACAGGGTCGTGTGGAGCTGATGGGCTTAATTAGCATTGTGTGAAATTATGTGGCAAAGGCTCGAATGTAATGGACATTCATTCTTATTTAAGTTATAAACTACGCCTTTGATTCTATTATCTGAACTATTTGATTCATTTACTATTCCTTGCAAAGTGCTTTGATATGTATTGCTTATAATTTGTTGATTGTAAATGGACAAAGACAACTTTATTACCTTCCTGGTGCGTACAGTGGGGAACGTCTGTCTCTGATCATTAGTTCTCCAGAGCAGAAATAGAAAACTATGTGTTAAGTTTTGGGTTTCAAGAGTGAGGGCACAATGGCCAGATTCTCTGAAGTAAATCAAGATGATTTGTTTGAATGCACAAATATTGAGGCACTCGTTTGATACGGTGGTAATACACTATGTCTTCTGCTCTTTAACCCTTTAACACCGGGTGTATCGCTGACAAAATGTGGGCACTCCCTAACTAAGCACTCTTTACATTAATACAAGTCACAAGTCAAAGCCAACGTTATTTTACGGTAATTTCACTTGCGTTGTTGAGAGGAGAGAGTTGGAAGAACACCTGTACATAGTTTCCATTTTGTAGCCTGTTTTTGCACATTGAGAGACAAATGTTATTTTAAATATGTTTTATACTATTCATATTTCAAATTTAACATGAAAAATCTTTTTTTACATTTTAAAATTGTTAAAACAGTATTTTTACATGCAGTTAATTGTAAATAACTGCCATGTATTGAAAGTTATTCTCTGGTCCTTCAGATGGGTACATTTTGTGAGGGTAAGGTGTTAAGAGGTTAAGATACTGTAAGGATTCAATATTGGTATTATAGGGAGGTTCCAGGCTTCAACATCCTTATATCATACATCAGCTGATATTGTATTTGTATTAACTATGCTCTTCTGTGGTGCGTGAGTGTTTCCATGAGATCAACTTTCAGTTGTCAAAACGGTCTTTGTGGAAGACGTCCGTATGCCAGTCGTAATCCATTCTGCCAGACAGCTAATCCCTGCTGAGTGAAACCGCTCCTAAGGAATCCAATCTGAATGCCAACATTTCCCTGCACTCACTGACAAGAGAGCCCAGTCCATCTATGGGGTCAAACCGCTCATCAAAACAAAGGCTGTAAGTAAACACCCTCTCTGATGACTTGTAACCTTCCCTCACAAGAGTGCGTCTCCAGGATTGTATATCTATGGACTTTGAATTGAAAGTAATGTAAGTGATGTTAATCTCTCAGTACTGGTCAAATAATTGACTCAATAATATTTTCTTTTCAGTGATGCCCTTTTCCACTATTGACTTTTACAGTGTACAGCGCTTTGGTCATTGACTGTTGCCTGATTGATATTCCAGTGAGTGGATGAGAGGGTTTTGGAGAAGTGATCTCACTATTATGCCAAAGCTTCTCCTTTATCGTCGGCAGAGCAAAGTGGGTATTCATGCTAGGAGGCTGAATATGAACACCACGTTGGTTTGTACAGTGATACTCGCACAGTATCAAAGCGTCTTCATTAATGCATAGAAGGTTTTTGGCTCAAATCATTGGATGGAAGTTCAAAAGGGCTTGTTGCAGTGTACCATCAGAATACGATAGGACTGCTGTTTTAAAGAAGTAGTTTTCACATTGTTTGGATGCGTTTCTCTCTGCAAAGTTGGTATGTTTAAATTTGTACAAAACATTTAAGTGGAATCAAACTGTTGGTGAGTCCCCCCCCCCCGCCACTCAAAGCCCCTTAAACTACAGTTTTGCCATTCACCCATTCATGCACACATTCATGCAGCACATCTATTTGCAGCACCTCTCTATCAAAAATCTGTCATACTCATTCAAATGCTGCTGGCACGAGTAATTTTGGGTTGGGTGCCCGAGGACAAATCAGCATATAGACTAGCAGAGCCAGCGATCGAACCCTGACCTTCCGCTTGCAAGATGACCTGCTCTATCACTGACTCACAGCAATATTTGTCATCAGAATACTTACAGAATATCATTCTTTGGTGTTGATGGTGGTCTAAACTAATCAGCTGCTGCGGCTGCAGCTTGGTTTACATTTAATATAGTGATGAGAGAGTGGGAGTTGGTGTGTCTGTAGTGAGCTGATGTTTTGTTCATTTTAAGCATCTGAGTTGCACTGTGGCAGGTGTGTTTGCATTTGATTACATGCCTCCTTGTCTGCATTCACTGACATTCATAATTATCTGTATTATTTATATATGTGTCCCTCTAAGGGCTCAGTCTTCCATCTCTTTGCACATTTCATTTTTATGCGGTCTTTAGGCATGACATGGTGGCATTTGCTGATTGCTGATGGCAAATGCACCCCGATGCAGAGTGGCTTGCATTAATGCCAGGAGGCCAGAACTTGGATTGCAATCAGAGGGACTAAACAAGAGTGTCGGTGGGAGGGAACAAACGATGCATCCAATTTCAACAAGTGTGGTTGAGGGAGGGCAGCGGCGACAGACAGGTGACTGGGTGAATAAGGGCTTATATAATCGACGGCTAATTCTACATAGCAGCCCCCTCAACCTTTTCTACTTTTCCTTTTATCACTCTCTTTCCTACTCCTTTCACATATTCACATTGATCTCCAAATGCATGTATAATTTAACCCTGTTTTTGCAGCAGAGCTCGTATATAGACGCGTTGTATGAACCTATTTGGTATTCCAACCATTGACTGCTCTGGAAACACAGGCAAACACCCGGCGCTGTCAAGATGTATAACATGTTTCCTGTTGGTGGAGGCAATTGGAGTGGCTGGGGAGGAAATCGGAGTGAGATGAGAGGTTGAGAAACTGGTAAACTTGTCTTCATGCAAATGCACTGGTGCACTATTCTGTTTCCTCAAATGTGTTTGTAAAGCAACCCCTTGATGGTAATATACTCGAGCCATGCCAGTCTTGGAGGCAATTTTCGCGGCAAACAAATGACAAGATGTAGAAATACACTGAGGCTATATATATATATATATATATATATATATATATATATATATATGTGTATATATATATATGACAGAGAAATGTGTATGTGTGTGTTATTTCCTTTTCAAGTGAATAGAAAGTTGACCTCAGACCCTCCTCATAATCACAGTGTTTACTGTTGTGTCCAAACACCTCAGGCTTTCTCTTCAGTTGTGTCTGTAGTTGCCAGAGGATCAGGACAGGATAAGGTCTTGGGAAAGTTCTGCTCTTCAAACTGCTTATTGGGGACTTTGCCTCACTGACCACAGACAAAGACTTGTTAGTAGATAAAATCCTGGTAACAGATACTCACATGAATGGTCATTCAGAGTATGCATGCAAAAATGCAGTTTTTTTTGTTCTCATGCTTTTCTTTTTACCTACTCCAAAATCCTGTGAATAATAAATATACTTTTTTCACACATCATTTTCCTTGAGGGCTACAGTCTATCCTTTCACTCTTGCAGTAGTGTAGCTTTAGTTGCATGGATTAATCTTAATTGACAGGATTTGGAGCCACATGTCCTGAAATGGCCTTTGCAGATCCTTTACAAAGAATGCAGCGTATGTGGATGCTGACATTGTTGCTTGTGTGACAACTGTAATTATCTGCTGACAAGTTCCAAATGAGCGGCTTAAAGGGCCCAGCTTCTGGGGAGTATCTGGGTAGCTAGTGTTTATTTTTCCCCAAGTGGGGCAACTTGCAATGCAGCATAGTGCAAGACATGAAAGGACAAGGCCAGAGTCATGAAAAACACACATGCATAAGAAACAGGCTTAATGGCCCCACCTCAATGACGGGCTGAAACTTTTAAAGCCGCAATAAAAACGTACTCCTGAAATACGTTGACATAGACACGGCTGCAAATAATATGCATAACACTGACGCCTTACGACCTGCCTTTGTCCACAATTAAGCGCAACAACGACTGGAATCCAGTCTTACCAACATATTTATAAGTAGCTAGCTCATTGTCCCGGCGTGGAGAAGTGTGCATGTGGCTGTGGGATAAAGGAGCTTGGATTTGGATGCACATTACACAAAGCTGTGTAAAAGACGTCCAATCCCGTACAACTTGTGATAGACGACGGAAGAAAGTTTCCTTTGCTGCTCGCAGTACCACCACTGTTTCCCCAAGTGCTGTTGTTAATAAATATTTGAGTCATTCTTCGCCTTTTCCCCCTTATATCATACAGACTCCAAATCCCGTCTGTGTTGCATTCACAGTTATCTGTTCCTTTCTGTCACATTCCCTGCTACACACTCACAGTTCTTGCCTAACTTGCATGGTTGCCTCTATATTTCATGGTGTGTCATGTACTGGAGTGAGATATGGTCCCTGATTTCATTTGTCTTGAGTAATGTTGGCCCTCTTATCTTTGCTGCAGTGAAATCACTGTGGATCAGTGTCATTCAGTCTCAGACTGACTTGAGTGTTTACAGAGAGGGAGAGTTTGGAAAATGTTTGTATATTTGCATGCTGATGTCCACTCTAGTTCTTAATTCAGTCTGTATCGGTAATTTCTGTACATACGTTATTGAGCTTATGTGATCACAAAGTTGATTACACCTCCACACACAGTGAAAACACGCAGGTTAAGTGTTTTAATGCTACTACTTGTACTCCACTCTGATGCCTTCCAGCACATGGGTTTGTGCTCATTGTCGAATTAGCCACCAAAACACAATTTCTGCCAATTTCAAACTCATCTGCTCAAAAGGATTTCGGAACCCTTTTATCAGATTTAGTTTCCTGTTAAAGTCAAGCCTCTCAAGGAGGACGGATATCTTACCCTCTCTGTTCTGCATCAGTTGGCTCTTTTTACTCAGTCTTGATACTGCGTTTTTATGAAAAATCCCTCGCCTGATTTCTGAGCAGCTCTTTTGCTCCATGTTGGCCTGGTCCTGCTCCTCAACATGTCCCCCTGTGTTCCTGACTGATTTGGTCCTGCAGTGTTGGCAAAGCATTTTTATTTTTATTTTTTACAGCACCCTAATTTCAGGCCTGGGCCACACTACATGCTTGACTAATGCGTGTATGGCACAGTGTATATTTTTTATATTTGGACACCCACATTATCATTTCAGCGTGAGACACTCATCTCATGCGACTCAGCTGCATTTTCACCCATTTCCTCTACAAGCCACACTCGCAAATGGGTGGTGAAAATAATCCGTGTGTGTCATAAACACAGGGTTTCTATGCTTGTTTCATAGTAAAAGCATTCCAGTATTTTAGTTCCTTTCATCCATTCATGTTTTCAAAGGTTTTCAGGACTGGCAAATTCATATTTAGAACTTTAGGCATAGTCTATGCATCCATTGTGGCTCAATTGTCATCCCACAGATTGAATGCACACCAGATCAGTTTCTCAGTGCACGGTTCAGCACTGAAGCCTGAACCATTTGGCACATCTGGACCATCCACTTCCTTGAACATGCACCCATTTTCATTAGTCCATGTGATTGGGAACCCCAGCCAACAGCTGCTTAGAACCACCACACGACTGCTCTTATTACATTGATAAGGAAAAGAGATAGTGAAAAGGAAAGCACAGCCATCTTGCCAGTCAATCCCACAAGCATAACTAATGATCACACAGCTTACTGGCTCTTATCAAAACAGCAGAAGCATGTACTGCTTCTGTAGTCGAATGCACTTGAAGTGTTACCCAGTGAGATGAGTAAGCATTCAATTCAAATGCCCTAATATGGGCTGGTGTTGTGAATATCTGCACAAAATCAGCCGGCTGAAATATCAGTTTCAGACTCGGTGAATGAATTAAAATCAGTTTTATTCAGTGAAATATGAGAAACTGTCAGCGTACATGTTGAAAGCACATTTGCGTCACACACTGTACATCCTTAACACTTTCTTACTTCAGCTTAGAAGACCCTTTTAAACCTGCTTGTTTTTTTTTTTGGCTTAATAAACTGCTTAATATTCACAAGCTGTTATTCTTGTCCTGCATAAGCAGTCCACGCAGTCCCGAAGGTTCACGCAAACCATGGTACAATAATGGCTTTGAATACCAGATATGGCGTTTTAACATTTGAAATTATTCCATACTTTCTGACTAATGCGTGACTAATAGCTTTCTTGCTCTTTCCGTCTTCTAGCCTATCTCGCCTCCTCCCTTTCTTGGCTCTCCATTTCTAATAGTCTTCTTTCACTGCTTCTTTCCTGCAGTTTGTTACATGCGGTGAAAATAAAAGAACTAGAGACAGCGAGGGATAAAAAGCTGCCACTTTGCCAAAAGGATGTTTAAATTGGGGCCCCCGGAGGAAAGAGCTTCTCACGTTTTTTGCAAAATCTCTCTGCTCTTTATGGAAGAGATGAGCAGCAAGCAAGTTGATGTCAAGTTGGTAAATGGGATGTGGTTATGCTGAGACACAGCACTTACCTGGCTTGCATGTATTCGTTGTATGTATTCCTAAAATGGTTGCTTATATTTATGAAACAGCAGGGCTGCCTTTATCTCTCCACCATTTTGTTTGGAACATCTGTATTTCAGTACAGGTAAAGCCAAAGAGATTTCCTCAAGTCTTTGGGATCTGTTTTATCCATCTCTCCCTCTGTGTATGAAACGGCTGTATTACTCCCTTAATTGCATTCTTTCCTCCTCCCTTTGTCTCCCTCTCATCGAGTTCTTTCATACAAGTGTTGGCCCATATTGAATTTCTGTCCTGGTGCAGCCACAAACTGCCAGAAGTAGTCGGCCTAAACCCTAAAGAAATGCCTATCAAACGCTGGCTGAATGGGAGGAACAGTGCATAACAACAATTGTGGCAGCAGTGACCTCTTGAAAGACTGACATCACTGAGAGTAATTGCCTGTCATGTGCTGTACTTTTTCCACCTTTCAAATAAAAGTTCACTCTGTCATTCATTTGGGTTGGCCAAGGTCACCGCACATGTCCTGCAAAGAGAGGGATAATTGAACACCACACCTTTTTTCCTCCGGACAGCCACAAGATGGAGTGACGGCAGTGTCGAGAATGACTGTTAAGAAGAGAAACACAGGAATTTAAATACAGTTTTGAGACGTGTTGGCATCGATCGTTTGCACAGTTGTGACTCGGTTTGGGGTGACTTTTTCCTCAAGCTTGTCAGTTTCTACAACTCTCATTCTCAGTCACAGCCTGGTAAGGAAAAAAAAACACAAAACAAGAGGGGAATTTCGAACATTTCAGTCAGTTTAAATGACAATTTTCCACTTCAAATGGAAGGAAATCTTCTTCTTTTGGCCAATGCCTTTTTTTTTTTATCCTTTTGAAAGGCCATCAACCGCACATAGCAGATTAGTTGTCCATTAAAATCCAAATCTGCACTATAAGCCACTATGAAATGAATGGATAATAAGGAGCGCTGTATCCGCTCTTGAAGCCATTCATTGATATTTCAAGCAGACATGTTTCATTGAAGTCCATGTTCATGAAAAATTATCAAAAGACATTTACCTCGGACATAACATTAAAAGATGAGGTTATATGTTCATATTTACAAGTACGCATTAGGCTTGCGTGTCTGTACAGACTGGAAAGTGAAAGTAGCAGCAGCTTTAGTCCTCAATCCACATAGGATGCATTTAGTGAGATCACCTCTGTGGGCTCAGAAGTGCTTCTGCAGTGAAATCAATACACAGATATAGTAACTGTACTTGTATAAAATGGAAGAAAATGTACTGGCAGGCTTAAAAAAAAAAGATGTCTTTTTTTTCACCCCACTTTTTAATATTTGGATTCAGTGCAAGTGATACACAAGGCTTTGTGTGAGTGGCGTAGACAGCTTTATTAACTTTAACTGGTTAAAATGGGTGACTGGAAATGTAACGTATGTTCTACATTCTGCAATGTGTAAGCAGTATTAATGTATGAAAAAGACACATAAATCATTGCAACTGAACTGAAAAGAAAACAACTATGGCATCCACATCTTTTATTTTATTTACAGATACCTGTATCTGGTTATCCTGTTTGTAATCAGAAAAATGCATGAACGACATATTTTATAAATTAAATAATCTTTGATTTTTCAGCTTTGTATCCATGTGAATATTTTCTAGTTTCTTTGCTCCATGTAATAAATAAATCATTAAAACTGAATAATTTTTGGTTTGTGGACAAAACAAGACATTTAAGAACGTCATCATTTCCAGGTTTGGTAAACACTGATCAGCATTTTCTGACATGTTATGGACCAAACAAGTACTTGAATAATCAACAGATGAATCGATTATTAAAGTAATTGTTAGTTACAGGCCTAAAGCACAGTAATAATGGATAATGCATGAGCTGTAAATGAACCACTTCCTCTAATCACAATTCATGACAAGTGTTTTCATTCTGTTTGTTTTGACTTTTGTTTTTGTTTTCTTAGTTCTTTTAGAATCTGTTTTTCCTCGTGTGCCTTTTTAATATGCTGCTCTCCTGGACGTTTAATTGCTTCTCCTCTTATTTCAACTGAATTTTTTTTCTCCTCCCATACTTTTTGTTCTCACTCAGCTCCTGTTGCACTCTTTCCTCCACCTGGTCGTCTACTGTTCACTTCACTCCTCCTCTGCTCTGTGTTTGAGTGAACAGGCCCATGCCTTCTTTGTACACTTCAGTCTTTTTTATCTTGGTGAATCTATAGACGAGGAGCTCAGATGCCTTTTGAGCTGGCTGTCTACTTCAATATATTATCCACCTGGTTAACCTGCTCCTTAAGAGCCTGGTATTCTTTTTTTGAGAGAATTTATGATTGCAGTTTAGAGGGAATCTCAGAGGCCCTGTACGGTGTTGCTGCAGCTGCATTGCAGTGGCCCAAATCCCTGATAAAAAGTTCATGAGATAATCCCTGATGTGTGTTGGACAGGGAGCAGGGGATTCCTCAGTGTGTTATAATCTGTAATAGTGGTGGGAGTCACAGGGTACGATACACAATACATGGTCCACGATACCAATATCACGACTTGATCATATATCACAATATCTGTCTAACTGAAGAAAACAGAACGTCAGTGCAGGTTTTCTCTATTTATTCACAACATAGAGAACAAATCACGCTGTTTTAAAAAATAATGGTTTGGTCATTTGAGCAGCACCGCCTCCAACAGTTATTTTAAGCATTGGCCTCCATGTACATCCACCATGAGGAGGCTGATGGAGGGAGATGGTCTCCTTGGTTTTTGTTTATGAAAATAATACTAATGCCTTAAATAATACTAATGCTTTAAATAATACTAATGGCTCAGGCGTGGAGTGTTGAGTGCTGTGGGTCAGTTGTAGAAATAGCAAGAGAAGACAAAGGAGGAGGACTAGAGTTGGAGGATGCATCAGCAGCATCCTGTCGTTCTGTGTGGCGTCTTTTTTATTTTAGCGGTGATGTCACTAATAGTAAAAGTGTAGGATAAATTGGCAGCTGTATGCAAGCACTGTGCAACACGTGTTGCCTGCGTGGCAGCACTTTAGATATGTTCGCTCATCTACAGAGACATCAGGTTACAATCTACAAAATACAAAACACAATCTGTAAATATAGTATTAATAAGCTATAGATCTGGTGCTGATGTATAGTATTTCTAGACTGTGAAAAACCGAACCCAACCGAAAACTGTGACCCTAAAATGGTGATATGGATTTTGTGAACCGCTCCGCCCCTAATTCATTTGGTGATGTTTTTTTTTAATGTTAAAATGTTGCAGCCTTTCATATGGTTATATTTTTTTTGCAGTTTGATAATGAACGGGAAGCAGAGAAGGGAGAGCGAGGAGAGCAGTAGTTGCAGAGGTGATGTGATGAAAGATTCATAGAGTAGCAGAGCCCAGGTCAGCTGGGGCCTCTGCAGCCTCTCTATATTTCCAGAAGCAGCTTATCCAGCTTTCTATGCAGCGGTAGGGAATTTGTGAGCATGTGTAAAGAATATATATATATATATCTATATATATATCTATATATATGTGTGTGTGTGTGTGTAGACAGATAGCAGAAATATATATGGATAGATTGTTGGATGAGAAGCAGTGAATGCCTCCGGCTACATACATGGTCTGATGACTTTTCTGCTGAGTCACTTCAGTGATGACGTTCATTTTAATTGTTTGAATATATATAAATGATACAGCAGCTCCTCTGTGGTCCAAACACCCCGGGATGAACGTTGTGTGCCGTTTTGAAATGGCAGAAGTTGCACATGGGTTTATTCAGATAAGCATGTGGCAGCGCTCCACACCTTTAGCCCATAAAGCAGTCTGTCTGACAGTGCCAATGAATATGTTACCGAGTCTGTTAGATTAAGAAGGACAGGCGGTACGTTCTGTATCAAATCAGGTGGAAGCCATTTCCACCTCTGCCATACATTCATCATCTGCTGTCGTCGTGTTTTTTCTCCCCACCCCTCTCATTCCTATTCTCCTCCTCCCCCATATTGTCAAAACAACACTTTTGGCATCTATTGGATTTCATACATCTTACTCTTCCTTTTACTCTTCTGTGAGAAGCAAAGAATTACAGGGAGCTAAATAAGTCATCATCATCATAATGTCTTGTAGTGCAAAAGGAAGTTTCATTATTTATGCTTTTCTTTTGTTTTTGTTCACTCTGAAATGATGATGTATCACCGACATTACCTCCCCTGCAATGATTTGACGTTTGGACAAGCAGCCATATTGGATTTGTTTTCAGCTTCCCATCCTGTTGGTAGACGCGGGACAAAATGTACTTTACAACCAGTGAGTTCTCTTTGTCGAGGTGTTATTTTTAGGTCAACAAAGACTTGATGGTGTGCCGGGGGAAAATGTCATTGGATGTTTTGTTGGCATCATCCAGCGGGAAGGGAAAAAAAGAAACAGACATTGCGGTTAGATGGTGATGGAATATGTTCTAATGCTTCTGAAAAATGTTTCAAAATATTCTTTTTTTTTTCTCCTCAGCAACCGACTTGTGGTGAAAGTGTGTATGTGTCCCAGCCTATATTTGTTTTCTTGAATATACTCCTGTGCACATGTGTGTGTTCCTGTGAGCATGTGCATATTGCTTCTCTGGCCATGATCAAATATCTATTATGCAGGCGCTGTGCCGTCACTTTTGATTATGCTGAGGGCTCTCTACTGTTGCCCAAATACTTTTATGTTTTCCACCATTGCTCTGCTTCTTTTAGCCGCCTTACTTTTGAAAATGATAAGCATTTCTCAGTGAGATTATTCTGGTTTTTCTTGACTTGTTTTAGAGAGAGCAACAGAAAACTGAGGAGAAGAGGCAGGGAGGAGAATTTGGTGTCGTCCTGTGGAGGACGGGAAGGATTTAATGTTCAGAGAGCGAGAGCTAGAGGAAGAACATGGACACAGACAGGCAGTGTCTGATCATTTTCCCCTTTGGCTGTATGTAGTCCTAGTGCAGGGTTTTAAAAGGATTACTTGCTGAATGTGAACGCCACACAGCCAAAGGAAAAAACAGTATATGAATAGTTTGAGATTCATAAGACAGTATTATTGGAGTGAAGCTGGTGCCAGTTTGCTCAAACTTATTGGATAGCAGATGTAACTCTGATGCTCTGCTCCAAAAAAAGGCATGACATTTCACAGGCTCAGAAAAAAAATCCTCAAGGTTTTCTCAGTTGAAATGTGAGAACAAAATAAAGTTTTCTTAAATGTTCTTATTAAAAACCCATTTTTTTTCCCCAGCTTCCTGAATATAAACCGTTTTTTATTTCTTTTATTTTCAGGTTTATCCAAAGAGCGAAAGAGTATACATGCATATAGAGTACAAAGTAGGCATACTTGATGACCGTTTAGCTCTTCATCTTCTCTTACCCATTTCCACTGTTAGAATTGCAGTATACAGAATACATTAATGTAAAGCAATCAGATGATCAAATATGATTTACTCAAAAAATTAATAGATAGGTCATTTAAGAAAACAGACAAAAATAACTTATATGTGTGTGTGTGTGTGTGTGTGTGTGTATGT
The DNA here is from genome assembly GCF_958295425.1 of Solea solea. Taxonomy (NCBI): domain Eukaryota; kingdom Metazoa; phylum Chordata; class Actinopteri; order Pleuronectiformes; family Soleidae; genus Solea; species Solea solea. The sequence goes on along the minus strand of NC_081153.1, from coordinate 11,437,742 downwards.
ATATGTATGTATATATATATATATATATATATATATATATGTATGTATATATATATATCAGATGTTGCGCTAGACTTTTTCGTTGTCTGTCATTTTGACTGACAGGGTCATAAAAATCCCGTCATAATCAATTTTTACCGGTCACTTTAAATGATAATCATGACATATTCAATTGCATTGTTCATATTGCAGTGGAATATGAACAGTTAACCTGTGGCCTAAACGCACAGTCTCACACCTTCCTCCTGGTCCACATGGACTTAAATCGCGTGCCTGCTTGCGCGTAGTTATAGTAGGAAATCCCGCAACATGCGCTCCTTCTGCACCAGTGGATCAGCTGCATCGTTCACAGACGCGCTCCAAAGCCTCCTGTCCATAGCTCTTTAACACGCTGTCAGCACTACAAGGATAGCGAGATGTATTGAGTACGGTGTCCAGGTCAGAAATTATGCTCAGATTCTCCGATGGGAATCTTTATTTTGTCGCACAACATTTTTCTATCCGCCCTCCTCAGCCAGGAGAACTCCCGCTCCCACTGAAATCGCCTAACCTCCTTACTGCCGCTTCCTCACTCCGCTGAGGCCAAGGGCTGAGTTTGTTCTTCATCTGCATCTATCCCTCTTTCTTCACCTCTTTTATCAACATAGTTTTTAGGGGTGTGAATTGCAATCTGTCAAAATGACGGACGGCTCTCTGATTTTTCTGTCACCGTTTTAAAAAAACGGTCAATGACGGAAAATATTCGGTTAACGCGACCCCTGATATATATATATATATATATATATATATATATATATATATATATATATATATAGATAGATATATATATATATATATATATATATATATATATATATATATATATATATATATATATATATATATATATATATATATATATATATATATATATATAGTCAAAACAGAAGTTTCTGCAGCACAAGTCTTCAAATAGGTTGTTTTGATTATCAGCCTTAAACTCAAAAATAATCAACTTGTGTACCATTTCTGCTTGTTGCCTTGGAAACCAAAGGAGCAGACATTTTCCATTCTAGACCTTTGTAACTTTTTTTTTTACACAATGGTTTAGATTAAAGATGGAAATGAGTGCGCTTGTTGAAGTAGTGGAATGATTTAGTTATTTTTGGGACTGTGCAAGGCCAGCTGTTACCCCCCTCTTTCTTCTCAGTGTGCTAAGCTACGCTAACCAGCCACCGCCTGCAACTTAATTTACAATTCAGATGAGAGCAACATCAATGGATCCTGTAACGACATGAAAGAAAATGTCAAGTTGTGTCTTTAATGATTTACAAATGACTGTTATTTTCTTTGCAAACAAACTTATTATGTTGGTTTATATATTACTCATTTGGCTGATAAAATGTCAACATCGGTAAACGGTGCCTATTGCTGTTTCTAAAAGGGGAAAATGAAGAAATGATCGGTTTCATATCACATCAAACAAGCCGAAGTCCCTATCATGGATGATTGGCATTTTTCTTAAAACATGTTTTTGTTGCTAGAGTATTGTTGATATTCTGTCAGTCATCTCATGAGCTTAATTGACTGTTTGAAGCAGAATTCTTTCTTGTTTTCTGTGTTTTTACCTTTACCCACTTGGGGAAATCATCTTGCTGCAAATGTTGAATTTTCAAGTGTTTGCTGCATTTAATGAAGGAAGCAGCCGGAGATGAATGTTAATCCTGTCGTGCATGTATGTATGTGCGTAAGACTTTGATGCAGCGTCCTCTGTAAACCACGGCCTTCTGGGGGAACGCACAAGCAAACACCATTAAGTTACAATCAAATACACGTGGGCACAGTTTCATTCGCTCCACTTCTGAGATGTAAAAACTAATTTTATAGGTAAGTCTGACAGTGAATGGACACATTAACGACTGCAGCATGTTTCCTTGCTCATAAAAAACTCTGTCTCCTCCAGACGTGCTTGTTGTAATTGCTCTTCATGAGACGAGGAAAAAAAAAAATCACTTTGATATTGATTACTCTCATATTTCATTTTCATCTGATGAGACCTCTCCAGAGAGACAGAGAGTGAGTAAAATATGCCTACAGATTAGTAGTACGTCCTAAGGAGAATGTTTTTCCCAGCAGGTTTTTGAGGTAATCGATCCCAGCTGCAGTGATTAGCGCAAAAGAACCAAGCCTTACGGGAACGTCCACAGTAACGCACACAAACAAACTTCGACATCAACCGCAACTATGAAAAATAATATTTAAGGGATCCTACTGATCAGAGCAATAACATTCTCGGTCTTAGCGGCTTCCGTCTTAAGGAGATCGAGATAAATATTTTATGGTGGCTGAGAAAGCTCCACACACAGCGAAATACATATAAATATTTAAAATACATGCAAGGAAACTTAGTTACACACTACACAACCAAATAAACATACAGTTATTGTTCACCACCGTCAAATTCTGTGATAAGTGGTCGTGCGACGTGGGTGTGTGATGCAACCTAATAGACCTTTTTTTTTTTTTTACAACCTGTAGAAGCTGTTTTTTCTCTTAAAAATGTCATTTTTAAAACTGCATACATGTTTTTCCTATTAACTGGATGTGTTCCATTTAAGCAAGAATAAAAATTATACTGTATAAGGGTGGGAGTCGTCAGAGACACCACAATACGATATTATCACGATATGTACAGTGAGTCACTATACGATACTGCAAAATACTGAGCATTTGCGAAAACGGTTCTAGTGAGTGAGCACTTGGCACCATCTAGTGGTTTGAAAGTCAATTGGTTTTTGTTTATGCTAATCCACAAAAGGTTTTAAAGGAGACATATTATACCCTATTTCCCAAGTTAAAATAGTTCCCTGGTGTCCTAATGAACATGTCTGTGACATGCTTTGGTCAAAATACCATAAGGATGAAGCACCATAGCATTTCAATAACCCTGCTAAACCCGCCCCTTTCAGAACGCTCGGTTTTGTGCGTGGTCCCTTTATATGCAGACACAGGCAAACACACACCCACTTCTTCCAGGGGGTTTCTGATTTGTCCTTTTTTACAGCGCTCACTCATTTAGCTCCTGTTCCCTCCGCTCCATTCCTCTCCCCCTCCCTCCACTAGTTCTCTGACAATATCAGCATGGCAGCGTGCGCGGAAAACAGCAAGAGTGCCACTGTTCTTGCAAGCCGAACACTGTAAACAAGTAAATAATTTCCATTTTTGACCTGGGGGCACTAGATTCAAAGCCAATGTGTTATTAACATCATTAAGGGTTGCTCTTTGGACCCAGTGACTGTCTATAGGAATTTAATGGCAACCCGTCCGACATTTTGTTGACATATTTCACTTTTTGCAAACACAGAAGAGCAAATGACGGACTGACCTAAGTCGTAAGTCAACCTTGTGACTTGATTTTGCTCCTTTTTTTTTTTTTTTTTTGGAACAGTCGCCAAAGAACGAATGAGCAAAAAAAAAAGTTAAACCACCCAGCACTGCGTCAGATAAGAAGAATCATTCAGATGTGAAAGTTAGTCGTCATTATGAATCCCCAGTTCCAAAATTGCATGTGGTTGTGATTGAAGCGTTTGGCTGCACACTTATGAAAATCCATGTTTTTCAATGAGACACTTGTAATCAAATGAGTTTCATGATTATTCTGCCACAAAACAACCAGGGAAGATAAGGCCATGTGTCTAATTTACATAGTGGCTTCTCCCTACTTCTCCATCTTTCTCTCTTCCTCACTTTCTCCGACTTTTATCTTTCTCTCCAATACATTTCTGCGTCAAAATTGGCTTTTTTTCTTAAGTTTCTGACCAGTATCAATCTACCATTTCTCGTTTCTGTCTTTTTGTTGTCACTCTTCATCCGTCTCCATCTCTCACTCCCTCCCTCTTATTCCATTCATCATTAATTCATGCGATGCAGCACAGCGGAGCCTCAGTGAGTGATACACTTCAACCATAACAAACAAGCCCAAATATCTCGGCAGCAATGATCTGCATCAGTGGTGGGTGAGAAAGTTTTTTTTTTTTTTTCTTTCAGTTTCATATGAACTTTTGACATTTAGATAAAACATCAATTCAGTGAGAGCAGTTTTTAGATCATATTTCATTTTAATAAAATGGGATTAAGCCTTTAAATAACAAGACATATTAAGTTAGGGTTGTTTTTGCCAGTGCCAATGGTTCCTGAACCAGTATTAACCTTTAGTGTCTGGCAGGTGCACCCTTGGTAAATTGCTGTGGGGATAATACACAACTCCTTACATGGACATCCTGGGGGTGTGTGTTTATAGGTCACATATTCAGACTTTACAACATTTTTATGAGTGATATAAAGTAGCAATAAAAGACACAAAATTGAAGTCATAAAAACGCGCCAAGCAAACTTTGAACTGTGACACATTTCCAAATTTCACAAATTCAAATGGCTTTTAAACATTTTGAGTACTTCTTGCTCATGTGTGTTATATAGTTGGTCAAAAAAATTTTTCTTTATCAGATTGTCTAGGTTGTGCTGAATAAAGGATATAAGAGGAAAAACACAGCCTAAATGATCTGTGTTCTAAGGGTCAAATCAGTGCAATACAGAGTAGTTCTCATTTTCGTCGTTTCATTTACATATTGACTTAAATAAATGCACGCCTCCTGCAGTTCGAAAATTGCAGTAGGTCATATTGCGATTTCGATTAATTGTTCTGCCCTAATACATAGACCAACAATAACAAACACCATTTGTTTTATTTCAAGGCAAGTGTG